>NC_065521.1:39762507-39881363 GCF_006386435.1 Epinephelus moara | reverse complement strand
GATGGACACGGTTAGCAACAATACTCAGGTAGGCTGTGGTGTTTAAACCATGCTCAGTTGGTACTAAGAAAATCTCCCCCACACCATTACACCACCAGCAGCAGCCTGAACCGTTGATACAAGGCGTGATACAATCCATGACGCCAAATTCTGACCCTACCATCTGAATGTGGCAGCAGAAATCCAGACTCATCAGACCAGGCAACGTTTTTCCAATCTTCTATTGTCCAGTTTTGGTCATCTTGACCATGTCTACATACCGAAATGCATTGAGTTGCTGCCACGTGATTGGCTGATTAGCTATTTGCGTTAACAAAGAGTTGAACAGGTGTATCTAATAAAATGCCTGGTGAGTGTATATGTTATTATAAGACTATTATACTAATATTATACAGGACAAAACAGAGGATGGCCCACTGTTTAATGCAACTTCGACTGTTCAGTTGTGTTTTTTACTAAGTGCTACACTTAAGTACAATTCTGAGTTACTGTACTTTACATAAGTTTTTTTTAATAAGATGCTACTTTATACATCTACTCTGCTGTATTTCAAAGGGAAATATTTTACTTTTTACTCCATTACATTTATTAAACACCTGCAGTTACAAGTTACTTGTCGGATGAAGATTTTAAAAACCTATAATCAGCATATAAAATACCATGTATTGTTATACAGTTAATTTAATCACTCAACCGAAAAGAAAATTGATGAAGTTTGCTGATTTAAACCCAGCTACATTAAAATGCACCTGTTACTGCATCAGTATGATAATCCAGTACTCTTATAGAGTGGTGGATCTTCCTGTATTCAACATATTTTTAAAAACAGAAATGAAAAAAAAGTGAAAAATTATGCAAAGGTCTAATACTAACGGTCGGACTGTAGGGTAGCACCTCTGGTCCTGTCAGTGCAGTTCACCTTAATGTGTTCATCAGTGAGTGATCGCCACAGTCAGAACATGCTAGACCACTGATTATGTGTATGAGGAGAGAGTTAAAGAAAATGAAA
Organism: Epinephelus moara; assembly: GCF_006386435.1. Taxonomy (NCBI): domain Eukaryota; kingdom Metazoa; phylum Chordata; class Actinopteri; order Perciformes; family Serranidae; genus Epinephelus; species Epinephelus moara. The sequence goes on along the minus strand of NC_065521.1, from coordinate 39,880,354 downwards.
AGGCAAAAGCCGCCCAAGGCATGTTAGGCACTGTTCTTTACTTGTCAGAGGAGTGGGTCAGCTGAGGTGTGACTTTTTATTTTTGACCCTCCCTGAAGCAACAAATAGTTTTCTTTGAGCCTGGTGGAAAATGCATGACCCTCCCTCTGCCATAAATTAGTTAGATTTAGGGGGAAGTTTCTCCAGGGTGCCCAATGTGCTTTGTCCGGCACTGCTATATATTAAATATTGTAAGGACAGAGCCCATTTTAGCCGCATAATGAGTACATTTTCTTGATCATACCTATGTTCTTTTGCATGTATAAGATTTTTAATGCAGCAGTTTTACTTGTAAGAGTATTTTTAAATTCCAATACTGACACTTTTACTCACCTGTGAGATCTCAAAACTTGCACCACTGCTGCAAACTGAATATTTAGAGTCACAGACCGACTTTAAGTCCATGCGGAGATATGATATGAATACTACAACAGCATTGTGTCAGGGCTGGACACACATGAGGAGTGTGTGGTCATGTACAGAGCTAACATGGGTCTAACTAGGTGGCGTCTCCCCACACTGGGATTAGCTGTCTTCTCTTTCAGCACTCCCTGAATTCCACTCCGCCTTTTACTTTTTCAGCAGCTCCCTCTCCCTCCTCTCCCTCTCCCTCTCTCTCTCTGTGTGCTATATCCCAGCTCAGGACTTCCCAGTGACTTTGCATTTAGCCCCACTACTAGTCCCAAGTTTCGGAGTGCACAGGAGCAAGTTTGGAGCCTCTCCGACTCGATATTTCACTCCTGCAGAAAAAACAAGGAGCGCGTAAAAGGATCGGTTTTACCTGTTGATGAGGTCCCACCGGGTGTGGGACGCAGAGGAGCAGTCGGGTTTGTGCACACTGAAGAAAAGTGTGAAAAAGGTGCAGGCGACACACCTCTGCAGCGGCCAGGAGGAGTGAAGTGAGGGACCTCGGTTTTTCCTTTCCCCCAGCAGTTGCAGCCTGTGCTGGGTTGGTGGAAAATGGGCACTCCGACCACTTCGATCTGTGGACTTATTCTCTCTTTGATACTCACATGCCAGCTGCTGGTTCCTGTAAGTCACCTCAAACTTTCTCCTCACTTTTCACTTTTAAACTCTCCACTTCATGTTTTCATTCAGCCACAAAAACTCACCTATTGAACCTTTAATCCCCCCAGAGGTCACATCAAAGCTACAAATCAGCGCTTTTATGTCCTATTTAAGGCAAAAGAAAAGTATCAGGCATGTGTTGATGTTACTATTTATGTTCCAGTAAATAGTGCGGTCTGCTGGCGCAGGGCTGCTCACATGCAAGCAAGTGGACTGTATAACAGAGTCCGGTGCACACAGTCCCATCAGCATGTGCTGTAAAGATGCTTTTTAAAGTAATATGACAAACTAGAAGCTGCTGTTGAGTGAAGCTGGGCTAAGTTTGTCCATAGAAACAAGCTATTCATAGTCTCCCCTCAGCTCCTAAACCTCCTCAAACTTAGTCAGGGTACACTTTGCATTGCCCGCACTGCCTTTTTTAATCACATTTGCATGGAGATGATTTTATTTTGTGGCATTGTGAGCAAAACTTACATGAAAATGGGCATTTATCACTTCTTTCTTTGCCGTTCTTGAATCATTGCTAGAATACTTGCAGTTCGTCACTATAAAGGTTGGGTTCATTAGAAAAAATGGGCTTTAGGTAGTCGAAACAAAAAAGACAAACCTCTTAAGTGTCGTTCTCCTTCAGTTTGGAGAATGCACCATACTGGGAATTTACTCCCCCAAGTTACAGCCTCTGGTTTTGTCCATCCAGCTTTCACTATTTTGGCAACGGGTCGGCAACTAATGATTATTTTCATGATTGGTTGGTCTTTCAAATTACACACAAGCTCTTGAAGCATCAAGATTAAGGCTGGGCGATAAGGAGAAAATCAAAAAGTCACAATATTTTGACCAAATACCTCAATATTGGTACTATTGGTGCTTTCAGAAAACATTTACACAACAAGATATTTAATAGATCATTAGTAATGTGGATATAAGTAATGACTAAGTGGGTGAATTACATAACTTTACTGTAATGCAACCTTTACTTTAAAACCAGGAAAAGACAACACTTACGGTACCACGATACCCCAAATTTAAGAAAATATCAAGTCTCATACGATGATACTGATATAATAGAGATTTATTGCCCAGTCCTCATCAAGATAATGTCCTCAAGTTGCTCATTTTGTCCGACCAATATCCCAAAACCCAAATATATTTCAACAAAACCTCACATATCAGAGGCTGAAGACAGTGTGTTTGGTATTTTTGCCTGATAAATGGCTCAAAAGATGAGTCAGTTGTCAAAACTGTTGCCATTTAACTTAAGGACTGATTAACAGTCTCAGCTCTGGGATACTTGCCTCACACTGTATTTATTCTGGCGTTATTACTGATATTTCAGCCTGAAATAAGATGTTTTTCCTCGGCTATATCTGTGGTATGAATCATATAGAGGAGGACCGTTGCCTTGCCGCTGAGAATAGACTCCCCCCTCCCCACCCTGGAGATATCCCGTCTGGTCTCTCACCTTTATGCCCTCCAATAAACAGAGCTGTCATGGTTGAGATATCTGTGACTCCTCTGTGTTGATTTGATCTGAAGGAAAGCCTTCTTGAATGATGGGACATAGTTGCGGCGGCCGGCGGACATAAATCTCTCACCTGCTGGATATAGAGTATATGAGCGGTGATATTCCACGCGTTCGGAAAGCTGAATGATTTCAAGGTATATTTAACATCCAGCGGCGACATGCCATTGAGCGTTTCCTGCAGATGACATGATCTATCACTTTGTGTCAGTACCTGCGTCGTCAAAAGCAATACAAGTTATCTTTAATATCATTGATCCACAAAAGCTGTCCAGTCCCCCAGAGGGCCATCATCATCCGTTGTGTCCTGACACTGGAAGGTAATAGGAGATGGCCTCTACACTTTTACCGCAGCCTTGATTGACTACCAGGCCAACAATACCATCATAATTGAATTATCTGGAACCACAAGCATCTGTTTCTTGCATTATGGCTTTGAACTACGGCAGGCCGGCTGCCTCTTGATTCAATTAAGCACACGTACTGGTGTTACTACGGGCCCTGCTTCCTCCACACTGGAATGTCAGGGTCATGCGCATCAACTCAAACAATCAAAGCCAATAAAACCTCTCGATGGGTAAGAGCTCTCCATCACAAATGAGTACCCATATCCTGCTGTGAACCACCAGCAGCACGAGTGTGAGAAATTATTTGAGTCAAGTATTTTTACAGCTTAAAGGGATAGTTTTGATTTTTTGAACTGGGTTTGTATGAGGTACTTATCCATAGTCATAAGGCTTTATTACATATCGTAGATGTCTGTCAGCACGCCCCCCTTATGAAGAAGTGGTAGGAGTGCTGCTGTGAACAGGGGCAGCAGCAAAATGTATTTTAGCCACCTAAAAAAAACCCATAGAACTTAAAGTGTATGCAACATTATGAGTATTTCCACAGCTTTACCTTTTTGTCAAACAGTTCGATCCGATATCAATCCATCTGTGCTCCCATCAAAGTCACCAGACTCCATTGACAAAAGCAGTAATTTTGGCTTGCCGAACACAGGAGCTGCTGGTCTACTGCTGCTTCAGTCAGTTAGTTTGTTTGTGTAATTGTGTGACTTTAGCGAATCCGAGCTAACCCTTTGAAACAGATTGAGGTAGCAGTAGACCAACAGCTCCTGTGATGTTAAATCACAGTTTTTTTTAAATGGAGTCTGGCTTTGACGAGAGTGATGTAACGGCTTCATTTCCCCCTTGGAAATCGCTGTCTGACGTTAAGGTAAAGCCGTGAAAATATTCTTAATATAGCGTACACTTCAACGGATACCGATTTTTGTCGGTGTCTAAAATACATTTTGTTGCTGCCCCCATCCACAACAGAACATAGTCTAGCTTCTGTGTCAGACTCTAGCCTGCCGCTCCAAACTGGAGGCGTGCCGACCACCATAGGTACTACACTGGTTATGTATAAATCCGTCATATATCCCACTTCAAAAGGTCCGAACTATCCCTTTAATACTCTATGAGAAAACTGTAAAGGTGTCCACTTCTCAATCTGTTTTGACTCAGAGTGTGACAAGTAGGAATGGATTGACAAAGCCATCGGTCTTTGCTTCAACTTAATCATATATAGAGTATGAGAGTATTTGAGTGTGAGGCCACTTTGTTTTCTGATGTATGACATCAACTGTGAACACCACTGCTGACAATTTTTGGCACAGAGATCTCTCCCAGTATAGACTGTCACAAGTGTCCCTTGACTTCATTGGGGGCTGTACTGGGGTTGGGGGAAGGGCGGCCTGGATTCCTATATAGTCTGCAGAGCGTGTGCCGTTGGTGTAAATTGTTGTCTTTCTCTGCTGTGTGTAACTCAACCCCTTCATTCGCTGCTAAATGCGACGCAGCGACAGTTTGATCTGATGATTTATTTAGTCTGTGCTGGTATCGACTGGGCGAGGTGGTTGGTCTCTCTGTGTGGCGCCTCGTCGGTTCAGAACCCAGCTACCTGGTGTTTAATTCCCATTCAGAGTCGATGAGGAGTCTATGGAGCTGCTCAGCACAGCAGTGCAAACACCAGCTCCACTCCACAGTTTGAACAGTAGGGAAGGCCTGCCCCCTCCAGACCCATTCACATCATTGCTTGAAGACTGGGTTCAGTAAACATTGCATTGTTGAATTATAGCCCCGGGGGGAGAGGCCATCTTGGCTGATGGGACAATGCTGCACTGAAGTGGCTCGAGCGCACCGGCACATATGGAGTGCAGGCCGGCAGGCTGGCATTTGTTGACTCTGCAGTGAGGTGTGACTTGGGCCGGTATAGAGGTCAGAGAGGTGAGGACTCTGAACCTGACTCTGTTTCTCAGTTCAGCGGGGGTCCCTCATGATTCATTCACAGCCAAGATTAGCTCCCACTGCACGGCTTCCTGAGCTTTTCACTTCTAATTTCTGTTTGCTCCACAGTCATGCAACTCTGTCTTTGAGTCTGCTCTCTATGTGACTTTACGGCTTGTCTCCACACAGTTTTGTTTCATGGCCTTATAGACTGCGCCCCTAGTGTCCAACATTAGGAAATGCACCTCTTTATGAATGAATGTAAACACCATCACAGGAATGACAGAACAGTTCATTTTGAGTGTTTTTTGCAGTCTAGTGTTGTGGAATAACCTCATGGAGCAGTACAGGGACAAAAACAGGATCAGTAATGTTGAGCTGCCTCCTAATAGTTGACCAGAAAGGTCATTAGTCGGCAAGATTTCATTGGTCGCTTAGTTGCAGGAAAAAGAAAAAAAAACGTGAAACTCTGTTAGGAGCTGCACCATATCAAAATAAATCTAAACCTATATGACTAGACTATGTGGGAATTTAATTTGAAAGGACAGACACAGGAAGTGTCCACGCTCAGCAGTCAGATAGGAGTCAGGTTAATTTCCAGGGCTGGTACCTGCGGTTATTCCACAGGCTAGTTAATAACATGTCGGGCAGGAAATCCAAAGTGTGGGATCATTTTGAGAAGGTGAAGGACGAACCCAAGGTGATATGTAAACTCATCTTCATTGGTCGACTACAAACATGACGTATCATCTGAAACATGGAAGTAGCTACATGCCCATTAGCCCACAGCGTCATTAATGGGCGGCTCGCTCAGTGCGTGATGTGCACTTGTAGATAAAATATAGGCCTATGTTAATGAAGGTGCGTTGCCCCACCCAAAATATACGAGCGACTAGTCAACTAACGGCCCTAAATGATGATTAGTGGTCGACTAGGAAATATCTTTGTCAGGGGGCAGCCCTACGATAATGCGAGGTGACGAATAATTGGCCTGTCAGGTGTGTAGCCCATTTTGTAAAATATTTTGTAGAAGAGGTTCCATCTACTGTGCATGCATTTTGTTACACAGCTAGCATGCCACCAGTGTTAGTGGCTCGACATGTCACTGAACTTTTCACTTTGATGAATGTAAAACAGCTCTATTTATACATTTTTTCTGTCTGTTAGCTAATTTGTTTTTGTATTAACTTCCTGTGGCACACAGTCTGTCTGAAATCTGCCTCAAAAGTTTTTTTCAACGTACTTGAGGCATTTTCAGAAGGAGGAGTTTTGCAAACACATCGGAGATCACTTAGGTTCTCATTGGAATGAATGGACTCCCTGTACGGAGCTGTGTGAAAACGAGGTGTTAACTTCACATATTTATTGTTCTGCATGTCTTTGTCCAATGCAGTCATTCCACAAAGAGTATGCTACTTCAAGAAACATGATGTGCATGAACAAGACCAGTGTCTGGCCATTTTCTTTGTTCTTTCTGTGGGTATCCCTCAAATATTACACAGCTCCATTGGATAGAGACGCTGAAAATATTCCTTTATAGTTTGTGCTTCTTTGCCCCCCTATAGAGAAGTGAGGCTGCGGTTGGTTTTGATGCAGTCTGTAGCTCTGTAATGTCAGAGGAGCACACCCTCCTGTGCCCGACTTAAAGGAACATAGCCCGGGGTTACATTACTAATGATGCTGTAGTGTTTCATATTTTTACCACCTTCTCAGCAGCCACTGATGTCCACTTATTTAACTCAAGTACGGAAATAATCCAGGTGGTGTCTGTAAGTGAACGTCATGTCTGCGTTTGTTGATGTGGAAGTTTGTGTATTACAGTGACGTAGGCTTTTCACAGTGATTTGCATTTACATCCACATTACAACACAAAGATAATGTTTTTTTACTTGTAGAGTGTTTTGGAAAATGATCTGGAACGTGTGAAGTATGCATGATTTATAATAAATTAGCAAAAATATGCCAAAAATGTTGGTACAGGATCTACAGTGTGGCCTCACCTCCAAGCCTGAATTCAGTGTTGCTTTTTCCTCCCTTCTTCTTTTGATTATATTTGCAGTTTAGAGCCAAAACCAGCTTTTATAATTGTATTATTAGAATATAATCAATTCATGCAAGAACAATATATTCTTGTAACCTCAGAGATCAGTGTGATTCATGTGGTGTGGTGCAAATTAGGATTTTAGACTGCAGAGATGTATCACAGTCTTGGACACACCCTCACACAAACATTCACATAAACTAATGTCTCCACACAATACACTTTGCTCTGCGGCTGCAGTCATGTTGCACTTTCATGCCCAAAGTCGCATCCGTGTCGGACAGAAGAGCTGACTCCAAACACAGCTGCACCTCAGCTGGTACAGCAGCAACGCTGTGCATGTGCTGACATGAGCGCACATACTCTTGAGTACCGCCTGTTGTAACTAGAGTCCCACTCTTTCCATTCACACCTCTTCCCACATTTTCCCTCTGTGAGGCATATGTCCGTGGTTGGCTTTTGTTTCAAACCACAGTTTAATAGATTTATGTATCATCCTCAGATCGGGCTGAAGCTTCTGTCAGATCAAGTGCCATACTGTAATTAAATCTGCAAAGCTCTATGTGGAAGAATTTTACAGTCTGAATGTGCATCTGTTGGAGGTAACACATTAACAGCCATCAAACTTCCTTGACTACAACACCTGTCTTTGATTATCACTTTGATAACACATTCAACACACCTGATAAGACGGGATGAAATAAAATGTCTTTTCTTTTTAACAGTGCTTGTTAAAAATTACTGCGTGATGAATGTGGTGTAGAAGCAGTGCAGCTTAGGGATTAAATGATTGTCCTTCAACTAGACAGGCCCAGCATAGATACAGTCAGAGTTCATGGGCACGCCCACAAAACATCACATCCTTTTACACTGAACGGGAAAACAAAGCTTTCGTTTCCATGCTACAGAGTTGCTGTGTGGCTCTCTGTATGTCAGTTAATCAAATAAAAAGCCAGAGCTAAAGGTTATATTTAACCTGGACCCAGTTTTCCCATGTTTAAGTGTCTCAGTGAGAACATTTTTGACACTGTTCCAGTATTGAGCGAGAAAGCTGCAGCTGGCAGCAGCCAGTGCTTGTTTTTGCTACTGACAGGCTCAGATTGTTATTATAAGTGAATATTTATAATAACACTAGACACTAGACACTAGAATAGAAAGGATCCCTACAGAGATAGACCTCTTGTTAAGGAGGAAAATCCTTTTTGTTCAACCAGAAACTGCCACAAAAACCCCTGTTATCAAACCCACCAGACTCCATTTAAATAAAGGGTAATTTTACCATCATAAAACACACTTCATTTAAATTTGACAGAAACATAATATAACTCACAAAAACCATCTTTGTTTGACTTTACGCTGTTTTAACAACCACAAGCTCTGGTTTGGCTGAGATAAACCCTTAATTCACCCAGATAGATGTGAAAATATGCTGCCCTCATAGACGCTTAAATTACTGTTTTTTTAAAATGGAGTTTGGTAGGTTTGGCGACGTTACTTTCGGGTCCATTTCTGGTTCAAGAAAAAGGTTGTAACACTTTACTCAAACATTGTTAGATGGTTTCACCACTGGTAAAAGTCTTTCCGATAGCGTCACAGCATCACATCATCAAAACATGCGGCTTTACTGTCTGGAAACGTTCGTGGAAATCACTTAAAAAAAGGCTAGTTGATTACATCATAGCATTAAAAGCTGTAAGGTACTGATATAAAGGTACATTTCATAAATCATAACTATCGTAAATGTAAGTGTCTCTCATGTGAGTTGAAAACCTGAACTTTCCTGGTAAAGTATTTACAGACTGGTGTCCCATAACTTTGACACTTTCTACATCATATGTAGTGCTCATAAGCAAGAAACTCAATCACTACCAATTTCTGTATTTTGCTCTAAAGTGAACCCTGTAATCTGCCCTCTTTGCAGTGCAGCAAGTACTTATGGGATTTCCTGACAAGAATCATTTACATAGCGTGTTTACAGTTCCCGCTGTGTGATATAATTATTCAAAAGCTGAGAAAAAGATTGATAACAGACGAACAGTTAAACCAATGCCATTTGGCCCCTGTGTTTTTTTTTTTTTAGTAAGACATGCTTGGAGTATATCACCCTTCATTCCTGTGTTATGGAGCTACAGGTGCAATAAACCCAGCAGAGTTCACGCTGAGGTCACAGGATGTCTTGAGGACACAACACGGTCTACAACTCGAGCAATAAAAAACAGCTAATGGTCAGAAACTATTTGTGGTAGCAAATCACAAATGTCTGATATTTGGTTTCGCTCTCAGTGTTGGAATTTTAATTATATTCTTCGGAAAATTAGAAGAAAGACTTATTTGTTCAGTTTGGAAAAAGATCACCAAAGTTTTCTTTCTTCCTCCTTTGTAATCAGCTCATTTTTTGCTAAATGAGCGGTTTAGCGCTCACTTTAAAGGAACAGTGTGTAACATTTAGGGGGATTTAGTGGCATCTAGTGGTGAGGATTGCAGATTGCAACCAGCTGAAACTTCTCCGGGTTAGAATTCCTTCAGTGTTCATTGAGGAGGTTTTTATTGTGAGCCAAATTCTCCACAGAGGACTTTTTCTCTCCAAAACAAACACATCAGGTTATTAAAATGGGTAAAAATACTAAATAAAGTAGTTTCATGTTAAATGGTGTTTGGCGTGTCGGACACAGGCCGCTAGCCCAGCACTGTCATTGTCCCAGTATACAAGCACAGGAGGGGAAAAGATTTATTGACCGATGTACGACTCCACTACGATAGGTGGCGATATGCCTCCTTTCAGCTTGTTAGTATTGGAACTTTTTCCGGTTGACCTATTATGTCACGGACCAAACAATCGGCAAGTTAGCTACAGTTAGCTAGCCGCAAACTGGTACCATGGTGGACAACTTCACAGCTCTGTACATTTCGTCCGTCCAAAAATGCAGCTCTGGATGTAGACTTCGCATTTAATGCTATTCGACTTTTGTGGAGCATGCGCAGAGCCCCTTAGCTACTTTGCGTCTGATTGACTGTATACATGTACGAGTAATTAGACTCCCAGTTGCATTGTCTGGGTGTGTCAGCCCGACTTTGAGAAATTTGATTTAGTATGATTTCAATTGGATTAACATGTTAACACGTGTTTTTAAAAGTTTGGTTTTAGTCAGATTAACACAATAAATCATTTTCTCTGATGTCATGTAAACGTGCTGAGTGAGTCAATGAAGTGCTGCACTAAAAGGAAAGGCATCTTGTTTTTCATGTCATTTTTTTTAAAAGAATTAACCAATTAGTTACCAGTTAATGGGTGTTGGGCTATCAAGAGCGAAATTAAATGAAACTGACATCCCTAAACTGAACCTAAATGCCAGTGGCCACTCTGCTCCTCTTGAAATAGTGAGTTTTAAATCAACACGAGCTTGATAGGAAGAACAAAAGACTCTAATAGACTGTTACAGAGTGATTTCCCCACCTTCACCAGTCTTCTTCAATCTTTTCACACTGTCTTACCAGGCTGTTTCCCAGGCTGTTTCCCAGGCTGTGCCCAGGCTAGCACTTATTAGAGATTCATTGAAATGCTAAGTTAACTGTATTGCACTTTTCCTTTGAAGGTGCTCCATAGTTGTCTGTGCCTCATTGAATCGACCATTGTCTCTGCTGGCGGCATTGATGTGAAGTCACTTTGGCATTCTGCTTTTTCTCCCAAGGGAGCTGCTGCATTGTCTTGTATGGACCCTCCCAACTTATACAGCTACTCTGATGGGGGTTGCTGCCCTTTTTCACTAAAGATGTTTTTGTGTGTTGTGAGCAGAGTAGATTTTTTTTCCAGGGTGCTTAAGTTTGCTGAAGGAATGCGATCCTTCTTCGTCTCTATTGTCTTTTAAAAGCAGGTTTGACCCTGACATCCTGCGAAGTGTTTATAAAAATCCCACCCTGGTGTCTTATCAGAGCTGATGATGTCTCACTCCCTGAGACTAGTAGCACCCTGCCTCCACTTCCTCTTACTGTATGACAAGTCTCTACCTGTGAAACCAGAGAGGCTGCCATCTTTCCAAGACTGTTGTAACCTTAAGAAGATGCAAATTCGCCTAAGCTGTTGTTAAACCCTTAATGCTCACAGAGGGAGGTCGGCATGTGGAATTTTGCAGGCTTGAGGGTGTGATGGCTCGGTGAAAATTAAACACAGGGAAAACACCAGCTTCCCCTCGTTGCTCGCTTTTATTTAATTCAGGAGCTTGTTCGTAGGCAGCCAAACAAGTCTGCTGCTCTTCAGGAGCCTAATTAGCCACCAACTTCACAAATTAAGGGTTTTGTGTGTTTTGAACACCAGCGCTGATGAGCTAGAGCCGACTATTCTTTTTTCTTATAATGAGCCACGGAAAATCTAAAGACTGAAAACTGAAAACCTTTTCTCTTGTAATGCTAAAAGTGAAAACATGCTGTTTTATGTAATGTGAGCTGAGCAGCAGTGAGAAATAACAGCCTAAGGCACTGTTCATTACTTCTGTTAGAGGAAGGGGTGTTGCACAGCAGGGGAGGCACGTCAAATGATTTCAAGCACTGGGGAGGAGCTTAAATTTTGTTTTGTTTTTTGGCTAAGGGGAGGGAACACATCTTTAAATGTTTGTAGTTTGTATTTATTTTGATACCCTTTGGAACTCAAAACCTACTGTCGGGTTTGAAAGGCGTCATGTTTGAAAAAAAAAAAGCCAAATTACATCATTTGTCATTGCCAGAAACAGAAATGATCAGACTCAGAAGTCCGATATTTACATTTCCGACAGTCCTTGAACATATCGTTTGCTTCAAATGCTTCCGTCATAACCAAACCAAATCTAAGCTTAAATTAGTGATTTTTCTTGTTTATATATTTCCTGTAAAAAAACAACATTAAATTCTGTGCTCTTTCATGCATGATAATTGTGAAAAATCAAGGTTTTTTTCAACTCCAGGACCTCGTTTTTAACTTTTTACTTATTCAATCATCAAAGTGTAAGTCTTTAAAATCTAAAAATGGCCCCTGTGACAAGCGACAAGTACATTTGGTGTGAATATAAAAAAAAATGTGGTTTAGGGAAAAATATTTGTAGCTCAGGGGAGGGTCAAGATAAAAGCGAAACAAAACAAAACCAAAAAAATGACAGTTACACCAGAGCCACCCCCCCCCCCCCCCCCCTCTGATAAATAAAGAACATACCCTAATTAATATTTTTCCTTATCATACTTGTAGGACTGACTAGATGAACTTGTGTGAATGCTGATTTTTTTGTCTGGATCTTGCAGCTTCAGTCTCAGTCTTTCAGCATAATATCATGTACAGTATGTAGCCACCAAGTGCGTTTTCATGCCCCTTTTTAAAACAGGAAGCATTAAAGAGTCAGCCCGAGACAGCGTTTTGAATCATAGCAACAGTAACTAAGAAGGGCAGTCGTTAGTGCTTGTCTGTTTGGGGTATGAAGAACTCTTGATATCTTTTGATCTAATACTAATAAATAACATGGCAACACGTCAACTGCAACAAAATGTCCTCAGAATGCCTCTAAAGCCACCGTTGAAATGAAACTCGTGTACTGGGCCTCAGCTGTGCCCCTTTCTGAGGCTGCAGAGGCCCTCAGGAGAGCTGCACCAGTCTGGTCTGTGTTATCATGTCAGACATAACAAATCTTTCTCTTTGTTATACACACATCCACACACTTACGCACGTCGTGTCCTCGCAGGAATCTGTGCCTGTTTGTCGTTTTCCCCCTCCTTTCTTTCCTCTTTCTGCTCATCCTTGGTAGCTTTAAAGGGACAAAATCAAAAATACACATTTTCCTCTTACCTGTAGTGCTATTAATCAATCTGGATTGTTTTGGTGTGAGTGTTTGAGATGTAATGATAAATGATATATTAAAATATCTGACACATAATGAAACTAGATGGCACTCAGCTTGTGGTGCTCAAAGCGCTAAAAAAACACACAGGCTAGTCGCCAGAAGAAATGTGGGTATTCTATGTTTCATTTGCATGTTTCCTACATATATCAATGTTGCTAAAGTGATGTAGCACATAAACTGACTTTGTCACTGGGAGATGGAGGGGATGGCGGATGGTGTGACATCTCGGCGAGATGGCTGACAAACCACAGATCTTTGTTTAAGAAGAAGAAACAATAGCACCATTTGTTTTTTGGTGACCCTTTACTGCGCTTCCACCAGTGTTTGTAGCGCTAAATCTGGGTGTTTTGAGCGGCACATAGCGGCATTTCCCAGCTAGGTTTGTGGCACCCAACCAGAGGGATTTCCACCAACACGTCTCTGTGTGTTCCAGCAGTGTTTAAGCCAGTGGTTCCCAACTGGTGGGTCGCTGGTCCATTCTGAATGGACCGCAAGTGACTCTCAAACTTGTCAAGTTTGTAAAAACCCACTTCATTTTGAAGTACAGTGAATTTCTGCCACAGAGCTTTTATTTTGAAGTGCCATTTCCTGCTGTAAATTTAGTGACTAACGGACAGCTACTTAACAGAGACAGTAAAACTAGCTTGACGGCATGGCCAAACGAAAGTATGACGATGAAAATATGAAACTGTGTGGACCTTGAACTAATGACCAAGAAGAAATCTGGACCCTGTGGCTGGACCAGTTGGGAACCACTGGTTTAAGCCACCTAAACTGGCTGTTTTTTACCGAACCTGGATGATTTTCACCAACTTTTTGGAGCGTTTCCCAGCGGTGTTTAAGTCAAGTAACCTGGGTGTTAGTCATTGACACATTGCGCCATTTCCAACGGCTTTAGTGCCACCAAACATGGGTGTTTTAATCCAAAACATGATCTTTTCTACACCATAACCAAGTAGGTTTCGTTTCTAAACCCAACCACACCTTCACCACCGCGGAGATATCTTTAAAAAGCAAATGGGTTTGTGGTTAAGAGGTCGCTGGCACTCCATTGTTTTGGTGCACTGGTTTGTGATGGTCTAAAACGTTTGCCTCTTGCTGAGTCACCATCCTGTTGGGGAAATGAAACCTGGAATAATCTACAGGACAAGAGGACCCCACTTCCCCTGAAGCAAAGTTTATTCAGGCTTTCCTGTGTGCAGTTCAGATGTCCTGCTCTATATATGCCGAAAGAAATAACCCAGTGTATTTGTTGTTTTTCCAACCCCCTTACCCGTTTTTCCCCTACTTAATCTTCTTTCTCTCTGAAGCATGTTTATATTTGAAAATCCTCGTAATCTGTAGTCATTCTCGTTTTTCTGCAAGTCTTATTTAAGCCTCCCCTGTGTCTTCAGTCTTTTTTTATGCAGTAAAGATAATGAAGCATTTATCACAGGTTTTTATTTCTCGCACAGCGGGATCTACTTCATTTGGAGTTCTGTCAGCTGGTCACCGAGTGTGGTTGCAAAGCTGTACAAAAGTTTTCACAAGTTTTCGTAACTTGGCAAGTAACAAGCTGGAACTAAGGATTAATGAATTCCCCTGGACCTAATTATGCCAAAGTACAAGCCCTTGTTGTTTTTATTTTTCTCTCTCAGCTAGGATGTGATATTTGAATTTCCTTCACAGTGTGTTGCAGCAGAGCAAAGCTGCTTGGTCGGACATTTTTTCCATTCAGGTTTGCTGCTTTTGAAGATGCATGTTCCATGCCATGAGCCAGACCGTGTTGTAATGGAAAAAAGTCTTTGATTCAGACACACACACACACACACACCCTCTCATTCTCATACTGTATTTTTAATGAAAAGTAAATATTGCTCTTAAGAAGTCACAGAGCCTTTGACCTGTACTCAGGCCGTATATAAATGAGCAGAAAACAATAATACACCCTAATTGCGTCTTTTAATAAATCAAATTACAGTGGAAACTGCGTATAGTTATAGAGATGCTGTGCATTTCACAAATTTGTGTTTCTAAGGATAGTGAAGGCATGACCTGCCCCACTCCACCTTACTCTGCCTCTGATTGGCGTACCCTGACATTCTTACCCTAACCCTAACCAATCCCACTCCTCTTCTCCAAACCTAACCAACCCAAGCAACAACGTACAAGCCAATCAGAGGGAGAGTAAGGCAGGTCATGCTTTGCTATCCCAGGAAACATAAATTTGTGTCAGGTTAATTACGTTATATTCATGTAATAAGTATATTCATTCATTCATTTTCCGTAACCGCTCTTCCTGTTAGGGGTTGCTGACATTGGGCGAGAGGTGGGGTACATCCTGGACAGGTCACCAGACTATCACAGGGCTGACATATAGAGACAGACAACCATTCACACTCACATTCACACCTACGGACAATTTAGAGTCACCAATTAACCTGTTGGCAGTTGTTTCGGATTGAGGTCGGAACACATTCTCACCACAAACGAACCGCACCAGAGTTCATTTGTATCCTAACGATACCACCTCTTCAAGACGGTCTCGGTGCGGTTGTTTTAGTGCACACCTGAGTGTGATTGCTGTGTTCACACCTGACCAAATGGACCGCACTTAGGGGGCAAACAAACTAAACCAAACAGGGCAGGCGTGAAAGCACCCTCATGTTAGAGCAGATAAACACACTGTTTAATTTCTTTCTTACATTGATGTTCTTGTGCT
Organism: Epinephelus moara; assembly: GCF_006386435.1. Classification (NCBI taxonomy): domain Eukaryota; kingdom Metazoa; phylum Chordata; class Actinopteri; order Perciformes; family Serranidae; genus Epinephelus; species Epinephelus moara. The sequence continues at coordinate 39,864,855 of NC_065521.1, read as the reverse complement.
TCTGGTTTTGGAAAGGCAAGAAAAAGACACCCTCCAAACTCTTCCACTGTTATTACAGCCCCATGCACACCGCCTGTGTATGTTTAGAAATCAAAAGAAAGGTCAGTTGTGCTAGTTTAATTTCCCCTGCTACCTCACTGGCCCTTTGCCCTGTGTTTTTCAAAACACTGAATGTGTCTTACAGTTGATCTGGCAGTCTGGTTACCAGGAGATGCATGTTTTGTGGGGTCTAACAGCAGTGAGCCTATACTAGACGGTAACTTCTGTATGAGACTTAGGAATGAAAGCCATTGATAAGAAAGGAATGCGGACCCTGTTGGTGGTTGAGCGTTTCACTAGATTAAAATCACAGCTTCTTGTATGCTCAAACCATCACCATTGGGCCTTCTGATCATTTTCAAAATACACTGCTCTTGAAGCTGTTCCAGATAACCATCAGGGAGAAGCTGAGTGAAGGATATCAGATTTTATCTTTATTCATGGAAAGCATTGCCAATGAAATACAAAGAATACTGACTGCTTAACCACCCCGCCGACTAAAGTAGCTTAGCATCCATAATGTCGGAGGCCCGACAGTATGCAAGTCTACCCAGTACCTGGCAGGCCTAGTGAAGCTGAACGTTGGCCTTGTATCACAGTTGTTAAGGCGAGGGGAATTTTTGTGGTTTTAGACTAAAGTGGCTGTATATAATTTTCTCTCCACCCAAACCATCTGTTGATCCGGTGGAATGAGGAGTCATCTAAATAGTCATCTTAAAGGCTTGTTTATGTGCCTCTGAAAGTTGCAGTTTGCAGTTTGATCAAAGATGGCAAAGCTGGAGACGCTCAGATGAGGAGATCTGCAGGAAAAATGCTAATTTTAAAAGTGCATCACTATGTTTGTGTCACATTTGTGATGTGGTAATATTTAACTTCTATGGAAACATGAGTCAGCGTATGTTCTCAGTTGAGACATGCACTTTACAGTAAGTAGCTGGTGACCACCAACAACGACTTAACAACACCACATCACTCAGGAGCATTATGGGAGCAGCAGCTGTTTAGCAATGCAGATTTCTCTTTAAAGGGGACCTATTTTGCTGTTCTGTATCTTTTTACTGTATAAAGAATTACATCGGATGTTCATATTAAACATGGCCAAAGTTTCAGATTATAAGGTCAACATTTTTTGCTCCTGGCATGCTACTGCAAGTGTTTAAATTATGTAGCCTACACTGCTAAATCATGCAACAAACTAACATAAGGCAAACACGTAAACTTGGTTGTCAGTGTTGTAAATTTCTCCCTGATGTTAGATCATATTCCAACAGGAACATGTCTGGTTATGTTGAGAAGCTTTTATTGGTAATTTAATGGCAGAAAGTGCCACTGTTCTCTGTAACAGCCATTCCCCTGCTAACAAACATGCAGCTGTGTGCTAACGTCAGCAAAACATGCATCTTTTGGTTGCCGATGTTGTTAATTTCTCTCCAATTAAGTATAATATTCCTGCCAAAATATGTCCATTTGTGTTTAGAAGCTTTTACTGGTGATTTATTGCTGTAAAAAGTGCCACTATTCTCAATTAAAGTAATTCCCTAGCTGCAAGTACACCGCTAACATACATGTAGCCACATGCTAAGTCAAGGAAACCTGTAATCTTGGTTGTTGATGTTATTAATTTCTCCCCGATTTCAGATTGTATTCCAACTGGAACATGTCCGATTGTGTTTAGAAGCTTTTATTGGTGATTTCTCACAGTAGAAAGTGTCTCTGTCCTTTGTTACAGTCATTTCCTGGCTGCAAATACGCTGCTAACATACATGTAGCTACATGCGAACTTCAGCAAAACATGATTCTTTCGGTTGCCAATGTTGTCAATTTCTCCCCAACTTCAAATTATATTCCTGCTAAAACATGCCCACTTGTGTTTAGACCTTTTCATTGGTGATTTTCACTGTAGAAAGTCTCACTATTCTCTTATTAGTCACATTTCTTTGTTAACATCCCTATAGCCACATGCTAACATCAGGAAAACATGTTTTGGTTGGCAATATTATTAATTTCTTCCTGATTTCAGATCATATTCATCATTTCTGGTTGTGTTTAGAAGCTTCTAGTTGCGATTCTTTTTTTTCACGATAGAAAGTGCCACTATTCTCTGTTACAGTCATTCTCTGGCTACAAGTACACCCCTAACGAACATGTAGCTCTGTGCTAACGTCAGCTAAACATGTATCTTTTGTTTGCTGATGTTGTTCATTTCGCCCTAATTTTGAATAATATTCCTTCTGGAACATGTCTGGTTGTGTTCAGAAGCTTTTATTGATGATTTTCACAGTCGCAAGTGCCCCTACATGTCGTTAGAGTCATTCCCTAGCTGCAAGTACACGTCTAACGTTCATGTAGCCACATGCTTACATCAGAGAAACAGTATCTTGTTTGCTAACTTTCTCCACAATTTCTAATCATATTACTGCTAGAACATGTCTGGTTGTTTTTAGAAGCTTTTATTGGTGTTTTTTCAAGGTAGAAAGTGCTGCTATTCTTTAACAGTCCGGCTGCAAGTACACTGCTAATGTGCATGTAGCTACTTGCTAATATCAGAGAAACTTGTAATCTTTTGGTTGCTGATGTTGTACATTTCTCCCTGGTTTTAATCCTGCTGGAACATGTCCGTTAATATTGAGAAGCTTTTAGTCGTGATTTTTCACAGTAGAAAGTGCCTCTATTCACCGTTACAGTCATTCCCCAACTGCTATGATGGTGCACGGACGCAGAGATAAGTAAAAACATGGAGACACTGACCATTCAGAGAAGACTGGGCTTTTTTTGGGAGGTGGCTTGAAGAGACTGGTGCTAAAAAGAAACCTCAGACAGAGGGTGGATACAGGTGCACCAGCAGAGGAAAATATTTTTTTAACTTTAAAGCATGTAAACATGTCCTTGTAGAATCCTTAAATATTACGAACCTGAAAATTAGCATAATAGATCCTCTTTAAATCAAGACACAGCGGTTGCTGTGTTTGTTAAACTTAGGTCCACTTCAGATTTCTTTCCTTGATCTCTTTTTATAAACATGTGAGGTACATATATTTGATTTGCTCATCTAAATTACAGATCTTGGTTGCCCTTGATGTTCTTCAGTGATAATCAGAGACAGTGAAGGCCTCACTTTTCCATTTGTCTTCATGCAAGCAGGACCTCCAGCCAAGTCAGGCAATTATTGCTTTAAAAGGGGTAATTAAATGGTTCTTCCCCTGAACTGAGGGCCTGTGTGATTTATGTGGACTGAGAGCACACAGAGGAGGCTCTTTCAGCTTTGCCAGGTCGAAGAGGCCCCGTCTTCCCTACCAGGCTCCACCTGCTGAGGCTCTATTCTGACCCCGTCATGGGTACAAGGGATGTAAATGGGGGCACACCGGGGTTGAAATTTGGCACAAATACTAGACTGCAGTCAGATTCTCTGGCACAGACATCAGTCTTGCCTGTGGGCACATGGTTAACCTCAGTCTGTTGTTTTACCAGGGCTTTCCCAGTGCAGGAATAATGGAAAACAAGATTTGAGGGAGATAATAGAAGAACGAGAGCAGAGTTGTTTTTTCATGCCTATTTGTTTTTTAGAACAGGCCGGCCAGACAGAGGGAGATTAGGGTCTGATCAGGCCTGGGTGCTTTGTCTCTGAGGGCAAGTCAGCACTATTGCTGTAGCCCAGAGGTGGAGCTTGTACTTCTCATGCCATATTCCAATAATATGGGCCTGGTCTACATAAAAAATAAAGCATAACTATTGAAACTGTCCTGCTGCAGACTAGTTCTGTCCTTTTTTGCACAGATCGCACAATAGCGCTGCTACGAAATCCCATATGCGAGCGTTGCATTTTTACTCAGAACCAAACAACGGCAGCTTCATGCCGCACCAGTGTGTGATTTTCAGACAGTATGCCGGCATCTCGGAAGCAGGAGAGGCGTGACGTGTAACACAACAGCATTGGCCTCAGTTGTGACATAAAACTTAACGTCGGCAGCGCTTTCTAAACAATAACAATGGCATAACATTGCATTAACAATCATTTACCACCGTCCAACACCGGCACACGTGAGGACAGCAAGAGAGGGCTTGGCGGGGATGGAACATGGCATCTGCCTTAATTTTGACTTGACCAGCAGACTTCAATACAAACTGATTGGCTGTAGAAAGAGGCAATGTGCCTTACGCTCTAAAACCAGCTGCCGGCAATTTGACCAGCGGAGTTAAAGGCGATAACGTCAGCAGGGTTGAGTTGAGCTCAGACAGCCAATTCACACCTGCAACTTTTCTCTGCAACGTTCTAAAGCGTTTGCGTCTCATGGCGAATCATTGGTCTGAACTGGCCTTTATATGGCGACTGATCTTGTCCTCTACTAGGAGGGTAAGGAGCTTCTGAAGCTCATTGTTTTCCCAATTTGCAGACAAGTTCTTCTTTGAGTTAGCTGCTAACTGATATTAGCTTCTTTCTTAATCTCCCAGCGGTGGGTCACACATATAACACGTCACATCTATGGTCCTGTCCTGCCAGCTTTCCCTTCTATACAGATGTCAATTTGGCGCCGATACATCCCCCGCAACTGGCTTAAGGGAAAGACAACTCTGTCCTCACATTCTGTGATTGTACCTTTTAATAGAAAATCGTGAGGCAGAATAATGACAGGAATTTCCCGCCTTAAACAGCCTGTCTAAAAGGGGCTTCTGATAGCTGTCAGGTTTAAAGTAATCCTGTAAATACATTTCAGAAAAGGAACAAAGAATTTGTTGTGCATTCCTTTGCTTAGCACTCTTTAAAGTTACCTCTGAATCCAAATGGCTTATGCTCAATGTAAAATACGCATACGGAAGTCGGCACTTAAAGTGATTGGCACTTTAAAATGTGTCTCATGGATCAGAGGAAACAGATTTTTCCACTCAGTGGTTGAATAGGAAGCATGGGCACTCTGTCTCTATTAAAGAACAATTAAAAATAGTCAATAACAATAACTGTTTATTACATTTATTTAAAATACCGGAATATATTCTTCAAATATATGTATATATTATTAAATGGCATAGCATGCATTGTCAGTCATGGCTCATCCTGCTCCTGTCCACCCCCCTGGGCAGAAATACTTGGAGTTAAGTTGAGGAATGAGCATTTGCTGACGTGAATACCTCAGGGTTCACTTAAAAAAATGCAAGCAAAGGAAATTATATTTTATTTTTAACACTTTTATTCCTGCAAAAACGCTGTTGTGTTATTGCCTGTCGTATGAGACAGCAAAGTTTTCCTGTGAAGAAGTGTCAGCAGGATGAGTGATGTCACCTTGCTGGTGAAAGCTGAGTCTTAAATTATCTTTTTTCTGCTCTTTTTTTCCCCTTGAAAGGTCATGAACTGGCTTGTGCTGGCTTGTCCATTAGCACAGTGATGACTCACACCTAGAGCAGACTGCAGTTAGTTCCCCTGCCGTCTCTCGTATACCTGACTGGTTCATGTCGTTGATTAACCACCGGAGCTTGGTGTATTTTCACACGAACACACAGGACCCCCATTCCTATAATTACCTCTTATTATAGTAGGAAATGGATCCCTCACATCTGCTTCCAATGAATGGCCAGGTTAGCCCTCCTGCTTTCTTGTATTATTGCATAAACTCCTGGCAAACAGATGTCTTTGTAGGTGTGAGCACACCTTCAAATTAAAGCCTGTTGTTGAATTATGAGGACAGGTGAAATTCGTCTGTCAACTGTTGAGAGGAAGATACTCCCAGACTTTGTTTATGGTTGTCAGATGTCGGGCCCCTGGGTTCGTTGTTTTGTTGGTACAAAGCCAAACGTGTCCTCTTAAGTCTCTGTATGACTTCAATGTAGAGTGTAATTAAAGTGGTAAAGTTTTGTTCCCCCTGCAGCATTTCTTTAAACTCAGGTCACTCAAGAACGAACAACTGATTACAATTGTAGCCATTTAAATAGGAATGCAGACCATGAAGATGCGGTTTGGGCCTTAGATTTTTATGCTGTAGGGTGATCCATGATAATGCCTTAAAAACATCATCTATAGTCAGTTAAAATTAACTATTCAAGAGCAAAATATAGCCTCTAATATGTTATTGCTATGACATAAATGTTGAAACGTACCAAATTTGACGACACTTAAATCACAGAATAAGAGCTCCTGTTTAACTGACCCACCTTTTCTTGGTTAACTGCAGCCTTTTATGTCCTGCTGCTGGCTAATTGTAATGGGAGCTTTTTAACAAAGCACAGGATCGGATCGTTAAAAAGCCTCTGCTTGCAAGGTAAATGTCTGCAATGAATGGCCTCAATAAAGGTTTGTGGTTCCAATTAGCGACTGAATGGTGGGATTATTACTCATTAGTTTAGGCACAAACATAAAAAAAGAATATTATGAGGTGTTTTTCAGGCACTTTGAGGAAAATTCATTTAATTACAACATGGGTCTTATTTTTTTATCTTTAAAGAAAACTATTTACCTAACAACATAATTGTAGAAATATGGGGACACTGTGTCTAAATGCAATATTTACAAAATAGGTGAAGCCAGAGCCTCAGTGATGTAGCCTAGGACTTTCAAATCTGATATCAACATGTTGCTTTCGTCAATTAAACAGAAGTAACACTTTATCAATATCTCCAAATACAGTTTTATATTACATTTAGTCCACAGACCGTATTTTACGATAATACTATAAAACTAAAATGTTACCCTCACCTAACAAGTTAGTGGCTTTCAGATGAAATTGTAATTGAGTTTGGGTGAAGAAAGCAAACATTTTTATGTTAAATTTTTGTTTCTGTGAGGTTTAACCAACCCCAGTCTCCGCTACTCATTGTAGCTTGACTACTGTAGTGGGGAAGCTAACTGCTAACATGCTAGCAAACCGAAAAACTGCAAGTGATTGTCAGTCACAATAACTCTCTGAGATTTTTTAATATTTTCGCTGTAGTATTCCACCCTAAAATGCCCTCCGTGACATTTTGTTCTCAGGATTGTAAGTCAGGTAATTCAATACGGAGTTATTAAAAAGGGGCAAAAGCTCTTGTAACTAACGTTAGCTTGCTTGCTAAATGTGGCAAACGTCATTAGCTAACGGGACAATATACTGTACTAACAATATGCCCACTGTGGCATATTGTTCTGAGGATTGTATGTCAGATAATTTAAAGAGTTACTAAAAAGGCAGGGAAAGCTCTTGGAACTAACATTAGCTAGCTTGCTAAATGTTTGAAGCTCTGTTAGCTAATGGGACAATTTACTGTGTAAAAGAGGGTTTTTACCATGAACCCCTGTCTAGTAACTGTCTGCAACAATCCCTTTTTGGTGTCAGATGAGTGTGATACAGCTAAAAGCCTCCTTCATTTTAGACTCTTTGGCTCCCCGTTCCCTCAAAGGCCAGCTCTCATATCAAGGCGGCTTTCTACGGGTCAGTGGCATTTAATTCCATTGTCAAAGTTCACCAAAAGATGAACTTTGACATTGGAAAAAATTGGAAAAATTTCACATCTTTACTTTGTCTTTTTGAGAAAATTCTACTGTAATTAGCTTATTTTGTTGCTAAATGTCACCATTTAGATGCTGGTGTGTGCTGCATCTGCAAAGTAAGAATATTTGGCATTAAAGTTTGGATGACGGCATTTCAAGAATATCTTGCTTCAGTACTGTGACGTATTTATTAGTGGAACAGGATAGACCAGAGGGACATGATTGGATTTTGATAAAACAATATAAAGACATTGATTTTTTTGTATTTTTCAGTGTGTGTGTATATTGTTAAATATGTACACAATATGGCCAGGATGTGATCTAAAAGGGTTAAAAAGGCTATTTTTTTTTCCCATTTCATCTCGACTTTCAGTGTGCATCATTTTGTTTTTAGGTGAATTCCCTTGTGTTTATACCATGGTGATATTCAGTTTGTTTACGTAAAGTGATATTCAGTTTGTTTATGTAAAGTAATACAGATGTGCCATATTTGCTGACATACTGTAAACTCACTATAACTGATTGTGATCCAGTCTATTTTTAATACACAATGCTTTCTTTGCGCTCAGGTATTGTTCTGCTCTCAACATGCAGGCAGTTTATTTTTGGGACTATCTTTTGGAGGGAGGGTGAGAGATGTAAAGGAAGTGTTTAATTTAGCTTAGGGATTTTATCTGGCTCTCAAAGCGTAAGATCCAGCAGGCGTGGTCCTGTCTGGGGGAATTCCTTCAGTTCATCAAGGCCACTGTAAGACATACTGTAATGCTCTTTTATCACCCTTACTATCTAGATATACATGCTAGATGAGCTTTGAATTTTGATATGTATTGACCTATTTTATGAGTCTGTTAGTTTCAGAGGGGATCTTTGGCTTTTTTAATCAATCTATGAATCATGACCACTGAAACCACATCATAACCTGCAGCTCAGTCTGTGTGATAGACTGGTGAAAGATCCCTGCAGGGAAACAGTCTAGACAGGAAGATTCCCAGTCTAGGTGAGTTAATATACTGTAGGTTGTTTTGCTGATACAGTCAGTAACTAAATACGGAGTGTCAGAGCTTGTAAAAATATAACTCATAGTGGAGTGTTTAATCTTAAAGAGATTACTTCACTTCAAAAAAACATTAAATGCAGTAACAGGTTTCCATAATTAATCCTTTAGCTGTTGCATTTAATGGGAAAACACAGATACAGGTGCAAAATTGCAAATACTTGTGACTTTTTTGATGTATTTGAATGTTAGCGTGCTCTACTCTCGTATGGTTAATGTGCTGGACGTCAGGCCTGCGAAACTGTAAATGATGCAGGAAAAGTCTGAGGCGTCTCAAGAGGCTCTTGTTGAGCCCCTTGTTGACCTTGGACAAAAGTAATGACGGGACTTCTGTTTATCTCCCATCCAGCAGCTTTTCCCCTGGCCCTCATTCATAACCATATCTTCATCCTGCACTCTCAGTTTGCTTATCCAAAGTCTGCTCTGAGACTGACTTCGGGTTTGGCTGGCTTGGATTTCCACACTTGTTTCTAAAGTTTGAGGCACTGCAGCAGTATAAGGAACCTCTTGTGCTAGTGTTCAACTGCTAAAACAACAACTGCCTAAACTTGTTAAACGTTTTGGCCAAGTGATTTTTCTCATAAATTCTTCCCATTTAAAGGGAGTGACTGACTGCTCCTGTCTGTACACTGTAGGGCGCATTTATGGCTTAAAAAGAAATAGAAGTTAAACACATGAAGATGAAAATGAAACATGAGCCTCATGGAGTAGCCAGTTGTTCTGAGTAACACAGGTAAACTAATCCGATCTATAGGGTAAGGGTTTTTTTGACCGGTCACCACAAAAGCGCTTTACACCTGAAGAAATCCAACCTTCACATCGCTGGGATTCCCCAGATCCTTCTCCTTAAACCAGCCTCCAGAACCTAATCCGGTTCCTTGCAAGTGTCCTGCCCCTTGATCCTTTGTCGAGAGGTGACGGAGGGAGTCAGAATCAAGGGTTTAAAACTGTGAATGGACAAGGTGCAAGCCAATCAGAATGAAGGCATTTTAGGCTGACAAAGTGGGCACCTGATCCCATCTCACATGCCGATCCCAATAATTGGCTTCAGGAATGTTCACATTTATCTGCTTTAGGGTATCTTGAAAGAAGCAGCGCTCGCTGGGTTTTTGGAAGGTGGTTAAGATTTGCCTTGATCCTCGGGTTGGGGGGAAATAAATGACTTCCTTCACCAAACATAGAAGACAACCTGCAGGAAAGTCCCTTGTTAGGCTGAAGCTTAAGGTCACATCTCTGCGAGCCAGAGTGTGGGCGGATTTGCTTCAAAACATTCATGTCTATTTTTGGTCATTAAAAACTGGTCGCTGTCAAAGCAAATTGCTAAATCACTCTATTCTGGAAGACGATGAGGCAAAGTTAAATCAAGTATAAACAGAAAACTGTGCTATGTGTGTAAAGTCTCCGAACTGAATCACAGTCTCATAAACTCTGAGGTGCACGTTCTCTCTGTCAGGAGCTTTTACCAGTCTGAGGAGACCTTAAGTAGTGTGCTGTGCAGATGTGGGTGTGCCGGTATGCTGAGCACCAGTTGGCTGCGCCTGCCACCACTCAGAGCGTTTTCTGAAACATGGCTTTCTTCAGTGTTTATTGGTTCTTGTCCAGGCCTAACCTCAAATAGGGAGTCGAGGGGGTTGCCAACCACAGCAGCAGACGGCCTACTGTATTGAACCTCTCTGACGATAGATCTGGAAAATGCATGTGTGGAGTCTTACATCGGGGAGCGTTTCGCACAAAAGCATCTTTGACTGTTACTGTAATAGCAAGAAGCTCCGGGGAATGGGCAGTGACTGGCAATCCCTACATGTCTTTTAAACACTGTTTGTGGCAGGTATATAATAAGTCACTGCAGTTTTGTTTGAGTACAAATGTGGCACGCTGTATCAAAATCTGTCAAATGTTGCAACGGCTCATTTCTTGGGAAAAGTGGATTTATGTCATCATTTTGAATTTTGGTCATTTTGAGGGTTCGTTTGATTCAAACTTAGAGTCTTGGCTTTCACAATATGAAACTCTTATTGCCAAACTCAAACAATAGAAATAGTTTTGAAGCTTGTAAAGGCATTATGACAAGCTGCAAATACTTGTCAGCTGCACTCTGGTCTTACTCAATGCCACTCCACTTCCCTTCCTCTGTGTCCCTTAAATTATGAATGTAAGGCTTGAAGTTATATTAACAAGGCAGAATTTGGGACAGTGGGGTTTTCGTCTGATTTCAAATAAACAAATTCTTGGCTTGCACAATATTAAAACCTTCCATTGCTAAATGTATGCTAACTTCTTTCGTCCATTGGACCACAGTTCTTCCAATATAAACAATATTTTCTTGTCTTCCTGCACTGTGCTGTTGGGTGTGCTTTCTTTCGTTACCTTGCTGGTCACATTAAGGATTGCCCATGTGACTGAGCCAAGTAAAATGCCATGTTGAGCTAGTAAGTCTAGCATCATTTCTGAAGCTGATGATGGAAGTAACTAAGGAGTGACTCATTTTGCTTTTTTCTCAGTAGTACCTATCAGGCTCTCGCGAAAAAATGGTGGATACTAAAGACTAAGTTTATGAACTGACGCAAGTATTTCAGTTATCCTGGAAACAGGAGTTTAGTTGGGTGGTGTTAGAGGATATAGCAAAATAAAGATTAAACATGACAGTAAACTTATGTCTTTGTTGTTATTTGATAACTGCTTATAAATAAAACACTAACTTTAGGCAAGTAGACTTTTGATCCACTTGTCTGAGCAAATGAAAAAAAACGTTAATGTTGAACCCCGCTTTTTCTCTAACTCGTGGCTCGGTGAGAATTGTTATGTAATGTGACCTATTTTGCTTCATATCTAGAATCCAAGAACAACACTGATACCATACGAAAGCCAAGAATCTCCACTTTCCAGGGTATATAACTCAAAATGTCTTTCAGGGTCAGCGTGACTGAAAGTGACAGAGCAGATCACAGATGTTGATGCTATTTAAATGGCAAGGCATTCGTAACTTTTCTGAAATGGCACCAAGGTCTGGAGATGTCTCATTGGACCTCACCACCCTGTTCTTTCCTGCACCCACTCTGGCTGCAGGGCCTCTGACGGAGGGTGTAATAACACCTGCAGCTACTCAGCTCCAGAGGTATTTTTATCTCCCCCTGGAATTCCTCCTCTGTTCTCCTCGTAGATCTGCGATCTAAATGCTTGGGAACTCGGTCGGTAGTGGTGCTTGACATAGATTTCTGCAGGTCACCTCCTCATTACATTTTCTTTATCCTCGCTGACATCGTGCTACTTTCAATCATTGCTGTACCCAGTGTGCACTTCTGTCTTTGAGACTGATTGTAAGTTGGGTTAATAAGTACACACAAGTTTCCGTGATCAAAGTGAGAGTAGCATTTTGCAGCAGGATGATGAGCAGCTGTTGAATTATTGAAGCATACTGGTCAGTGTGGTCTTCCCAGAGTTGTTCAGAACCAGATCCAAAAAAACAAGAATGGATGACAGAAATGGCAAAGATGGCAAAAATAATGGCATTGTTCCGACAAAATTTACTGTATGTCATGTGGCAACAGCTGAGAGCATTCATAATAGAGTTATTTATAATGACCCATAACTGTGACTACTTCAGATGAGGGTTCAGCCATCGTACCGTACTTTCCCATGTCTGCTGGGAATGAATGTATTTTATCTGCAGGAGAAAGAAGAGCTAGTGTATGGGGGGTCCTCGTATACTTCAAGGAATACTTCACCCCTCAAATCAGCATTTGCGTATCAGTTGCTACGTCGAATTTGGGAATAAATTTTTGTTTTTCTCACATGCCTCCACAGTGAACAAAGAATCCAAAAACTGAGAACTTCTTGATAATTTCAGTCATAAGGGATCACCTTTAACGACAAAACTATGAAAACATCTGTTTACAAACTCTCACACAACTCGTGCTGTATGGACCCTTTTAGGGCCGACGTCACTATGACGTTAGTTTGTTAGCTGGAGGCAAAACACGACTCTCCACCACAGGGCTGTAGGCTACTTGGGAGTCTTAAAATGTAGTCTTGTTGTGTTATTGGGAGCCAGAATAGAAGGAGTCATGGCTCAAAACTTTTTTGCATACCAGCCGCCACTGCCCGTCAACAAAAACAACTTAGGTTACATACGATAAGATGAAAGGACTGGATGGAGGCGATCATCAAAAATGCTCACGTCAGGCTAAGGAAAAAGTATTTCCTGCTGTAGGGATGATTAATGTTATATGTGTTAAGGGTTATGATGTCTACCTCATCAGAATTTGGGGAGGTATTAAGAGGAATATTGGATTTCTCTGTGACGCTAACCTTTTAGCGCATTAGCTAACGTTAGACAAACTGGAGGAAACCGTTCAAGTGTCGTCCTCTTTTGTAAGATTGGCATAGTAATCAACCACAGAGCTTCCTGTGGCATCATCCGTCCACGCTCTACACAAAAATGAGAGCCCTGTTCGAAGAAACAGAGCGTTATATTTCTACATGAATAATGAATGGTTAAGTTAACCACATATTCACTCCGCCCGGCGCTCTTCTGATCTGTCTCCATAGTCAGAGTGCCTAGATTGTGCTCTGCCACTCAGAGTGCGGTGCGAACGTATTTTAGATATTACATTTTTAGTGAAAAATACATGTGTTTGGGAAGTATTGAGCATTCAACTGGACAAACAAGACTATAATGAATGAGTTGTGAGAGTTTGTTAACAGATGTTTTGATATAGTTATGTTTAGGGATGCACCGAAATGAAAATTTGTGGTTGAAGCCTAAGCCGAATAATATTAAACGCTTGGCCGAATACCGAGTACCGAATACCGAATATTGTTGTTTAGTTTTTCATTAGTTTTTGCAGATGAACCCCCTCCAGATTAGTGTTGTCATGGTACCAAAATTGAATCCCACTGTACGATACCAATGAAAATATCATGGTTCTAAGTAGTATCACGATACCACAGCGAAATAGAGGCAGATGTGCCTTTTGTCATTTATAAAAAGATAAATCACTTTTCTATAATACATCAATGATATTTCAATGGAATAAATTACTTATTGACTTATTCATACTTCAAAAACAGCATCAATGAGTGATGAATATAGGGGGGATCAAAATAAAATAAATAAATAAAATAAGAATCAACCAGCCACCCTCCTCCCCTGACAGTCCCTTCATAAGTAAAGAACAGTCCCTAAAGTGCGGTGAGGTTTGTGGGCCGTGAACGGCTCGTTTCTCCTCTGACACATCACGTACGGTCTGTGTTCGGCTGGCTCAGCTGTAAAGGTACTTCTGGGCAGTCATGACGCCAAGAAGAGGATGTTATTGGAGCCGACTTGTCCGTCGCCCGGTAAGCCGATGGCCGCCGTATTTGACAGGAATACATTACTATCTGTGTCTGTGACCCCCGTTCAACCCACAATCGGTGGGATTCGCCTTTCGTTTCTGCTGCTGGTTGAAATCTGTAGGCTGCTCGCACAGCGTGCTCAATGATTTAAGCCTATTTTGCTCGCTCAAAACTATTTTTAGTCACAAATGCGAGTGTGGTGACGGACAGATCGCCACACTGCCGACATTTTACTCAGCCGGTCACGGCACGCTGTTTGATTGCGTTATCAAAACACGCCGCTATTATTCGGCCTTGCTTTTAACTTATTCCACCGAATACCGAATGAGTGTTTTTTTGCAATATTCGGCCGAATATATTCGATTTCCGAATATTCGGTGCATCCCTAGTTATGTTGTTAAATGTGATCCCATATGACTTTAATCCATCAAGAATTTTCTCAGTTTTTGGATTCTTCGTTCAGAGAAGCATGCAAGAACAACAAAGTTTTCTTCCCAAATTTGGTGTAACATGGGTGAGCAATCAATATACAAATGTTGAAGTACTCTTTTAGGATATTCTTTCAAGTACTATAGTGCTGATTGACATTTATATAGGGTTCATACTTTCCCTTTGTGTTGTCCTTTTTCAGAGGATTATTTTATAGCTGCACATGTTGTAAATTTTCAACTGTAGGAGTCAGTTAATATGGACATTAAACAGAAAGACTCTTTGATCTGACAGGTTTTAGTGACTTCATGCATAATCAGTAAGCAGGAGCATCCTCCGAAGTATATTAGGAAAAAAACCCATAAACTACAGCCACAGTAAATGCTGCTGTTTATGTCTGAAGACAAAAAGGAGTCCATCATCTTTTCCGTACTGTAGTAACAAATGACCTTCCAGTGCAGAGTAGACATCGTGAATGGCTCTCTGTAATATAAACATGATTCATATATCACCGTAGCACCTATACTGATACTCACATGGATTTTTTTATCTGGCAGATTGATGCTGAAATTAAGGAATCCTTGTTATGTGTGTCTGTGTGGGCTGCGATGAAAGCTGACCTTTTCTTGTTGCCCATGGATATTTTGTGCTGTTGTGCAAGTGAGGCGAGGCCAGAGCTGATCTCTCCTACTCTGTTCTCTCGTCGACTCCCACTCTTGGCTTTCCCATGGTGCACAGGTTAGCAAAAAACAGCTGTCAGGTAATTTCCAGTGGGGAGGATGGGGGCTCTTGAAAGGCTAGGATAACCCCTGAATGCCGTCTCTGCTTCCTCCCTTTGATGATTTTGTCAACATCAGACTGCAGCGTCTTGTTTGCTCTGCAGCGCAGAACATCTGGAGAGGAGTGCGGCTATCTTTTCTGCTACACCCCTATTATGTTTACATTAATGGCATAAACAGCTGAGAAAGAATATTTTTGTTCTCACAGCAAATCACTTCTGTGGACTTTTTTTTTTTGTTTTGGCAGAGCTAGCAGAGTATTATTGAAAAAGTTGTGGGAGAAAAGAGAGAAGACTTTGATGTGCAGATGGCACCCAACAAAGAGTTCTGTTCCGTTAACAGCAGGTTTTGTTGTGATGTTATGAGCTCAAAGTGCATGTTGGGTTACCAAACAAAGACTGTTCAAAACTCATGGTTTGAGATACTCAACATGTTGGAACTGCTTAGCGTTCCAAAAGCTTCACCATGGTACCCTGCCAAATCCCAGTTAATTATGAGATCGCCATCCCAAATAGCATGACCTTGGGAACTGGTGGAAAGTGGCTTCACCAACATGAAATTATTCCCTCCGGCCGGGCCGCCTGGAGGGTACTCTCTCCACGGCCAAAGGGTGTGGATGATATTCTGTTCTCACAAAGCCGGCTCATGAGAAATCTATTATTGTGGAGATGCAAATTATTCATCTCTGCACCTCGGTGGAAAGCTTTGCATATGTTGCTACTTCGAAGATCCACTTTGTTCCAGAAATGGTTACATAAGCTGCGTACTTAGAAAGATTTTGTCTACTTAGCCTTCTTTTCCCACAGAGTTAAACCATGCACTAATCGAGTATGATACACAGGGGGGGGAGTGAGTTGACAGACTGAGCTAGCTCCGGCCTGTGATTATGTGGGACAATACGAGTGTGGCCAAGTCAACAGGTGGTGTCAGATTAGTCGGTCCTGAGGCGAGAATGAGCGAGAGAGAAAGAGAGGAGGGTAAATCTAACACTGCCACTGCCATCAGTGGAGGGAAGTAGAGCTGAATCACAGAGCTGTCACACAGCTGCTGCTGCTGCTGCTGCTGCTACTTCCTTTTCTAAAGCTGAACTGCCCGCAAATCTTTAAATCATCTCAGCAGAATCTGTCATTATGTTTAAAAAAAAAAAAACAGATGGTGAAAAAAATGCATTTAAAACATTTTTAGCCGTGCTAGCAGCATGTCTGTCAGTCTGTTGGTGCACCACTTTGTTCCAAACTGGAATATCTCAATAACCTTTCAATGGCCATGAAATTGTGTACAGACATCCATGGTCCACAGAGGATGAAGCCTAATGACTTTGGTGATCCCCTGACTTTTCCTCTAGCACCAGCATGAGGTTACATATTTTTGTTTTTTATTAAAATTTCTAGACAGTTGTTGGATTGATTACTATGAAATTTCGAAGAGATACCCAATGGTGTCCATAACTGCATCTGGCACCACTAGCAGTTCAAAGATCTTGTCTTAAGCCAGTTCCTCTTTGGACAAAAAAACCCCCCTTACACTCACTTACATCTGGCTTTTGTCTTTTGTGGGAAAGGTCGGCATTCAAAAAGGTAATATATGGCAGTATGTTTTATCGCAGTACTTAGCATATCGCAACATATTTAAAGTTGCAATAATATTATTTTTGTGCACCAGCGCTGATTAGCTCCAGTCACCAATAATGGAAATACGTTACCTGGATGGACGTGCTAATCTTCCTCTCTTTGCAGGCACGATGCAATGATGAGCAGCCACAAAATACCATCTGTTTCCGTTCAAGCTGCACTGAAGCATAGATCCAAATTTAATCTGCACCAAATTTGAGAGAGAGAGAGAGAGAGACTGAATAAGTAACAGATATAATATTGAAGTAATCACTGTAACATTTTCAGTGGCCTCCATGCTGCTTTCTACTCTTTACTAACCTCGTTTTTCCAGCATGTCTGTGATGTTGAAAGCGCTACACCAGAAAAGAAACAGAAAGGCATACTTGTACGCATCTTTGGTCTTTTGACAATAGGAAAGGAGTCTGTTGCCTTTTTTAAGTGGGTATTCCTATGTTTCTGTGTTTCATTCTGGGGACAAATGAGTCTGCAGTAGTCACGGCCATTTATCGGCTCTAGGCAGCTCCAGTCAGCAGTGAGGGCAACTTGACACCTGGGTGGACATTTTTGCCCCATTTTCTGCATAACTGTTGGTAACTTCTACCCTGGAAATCCAGAGTTCTCGCAAGAGCACAATTTGAATTTGCTCAGCGAGTTACTCTGGCAATCAGTAATGATGCTCATTACCTATGCCCATGAAACCGAGCTGCACCAATCACATCAGTGTATCTGATATAGGCGGGCCAGAGGCGAGCTAAACAGATGACGACAGCGCTGCGACGACGAAGTCCGAAATCAGTCAGTAAACATTGCAAGATGGCTACAGATGAACACCAGTTGTTTGAAATGGATTTGGCCACTACAATGAACGAGTTAGACTTGGCTTTTTCTTTAAAAGAGGAACAGAAGACGGCGCTCGAGTCTTTCCTTTGCAAGAAGGAAGTTTTTGCTGTTTTGCCGACCGGATACAGCAAGAGTCTAATCTACCAGTTAGCTCCGCTGGTAGCGCTTTGGATACGTCACCCCGTGTATTGTCCTGATTGGTCGTAGTGTTATCCAGTTGCGTGCAGTGATATTTACAATTGCATGCTTTGTGCCGCCCCTCGAGTTGGGCCATTTTCATTACTCATGGCCAGACCCTAAATCTTTCTAGATTTGGGTCTGGATTTCCAGGCTAGGTAACTTCTGCAACTCTTCGTCATCTCACAAATTATGTCCATCTTCATTTATGTATGTAGTGCTCAAACATCATTCAGAATCCGTCGGCACAGAGTTTAAAAGAGGCTGAATAAGTAACAGATATGAAAAAGAAGTAACCACTGTAACATCTTGACTGGCCTCCATGCTGCTTTCTACTGTTCACTAACCCTGTTTTCCAATGCATTTGTGACGTCAAATGTGACACATCAAACAAGGCTCTGGTCTACTAGCAATGAAAAAGGAGTTTATCACCTATTTTAGTGTTTTTTCTTGCGTTTAAAAACCCAGCTTATTTTAGTGGAAAGGCCGTATCAGTTTTGTTACAACATGCGCTTATTTTAGATCATTTTTTAATGTCAAATGTACTGTAGTTTCTGCAGAACATTTTGGAAACAACGTTATGATACCTGTGGATACTCAATACTGATTTGCATGTAAAAAATACATTTTTGTGTATTTTTGGTAACACTATAAACGAGTGTGAACTTGTGGAGTATATGTGGGTTTTTCCTCAGTGCCGGGAGCTCTGTACTGTAACTACTGTATGAGCTGTATAACAAAAAGTAAACAGCTCGTCTTGTATAAGGAAATCCACAGTTCTCCTGCATTAATTCACCGCAGCTGAGGCTCAAGTCGATCTTTGTCCTGAAGTGTCGCTGTATTGCAGCGTCAGCTTAACATTAAGGCACCTCAGATCCCTCTGAGTTCTCGAGTGGGAAGAAAAGCAGGCATCTTAAGTGACACAGCAGCGCTTTCAAAGGGTCCCTTTCTGTTATAAATAAACAGGCCGGGGCTGGCCAACCCGGAGCTGCTCTTCCCTTCCGAGCTGCCACCAGTCTCAGCACCTCGCCTGTCAGCTGTCGTCTGGGGGAACTGGAGCTGGCCCCTCAGTCCCCTCCTCCCGGCAGGTCACTCTCTCAGAAATGTTACCGGAAACACACACGCTATTTATAGACCTACGAATTACTCGCACGGTGTTTATGTTTGTGACATTGCGTTCAGGTGAGACCAGATTCGGTTGTATTTTTCCACGCTCATTTCAAATCATTCCTGTTATCTTTCTTGTCTTAGCTGTGAGTTAAACATTTAAACTTTGCATTGCTTTAAAAGTAAACATTCATTGGGATATTTTCTCACAACAGGAGCACAAGACGTTTTAAGAGGTAAACCTCAGACTCAGTGAATTGGTCTTTCCCACAAACCACAGAGGCCTATTAAAACAGAATAGCTTCATTCCAGGCTGAAACAATCGGCTGGTAACTGTGTGCCTGTTAACAAGGTGTGTTTCCAGTGTGTGTGTTCATGCGTGCAGCTGCCCGTGTGTGTGTGTGTGTGTGCATTTCTTAATACCTGCATGTGTAAATAAGGGGATGGTTTCAGGGCTTTTGTTCAGTGGTGGTGGGGCTTCAGGTTCCACCACCAGATGAGCTGTGGCTGTGATTCTAGGTGGTCTGTTGACGCAGGGCCCTGCTGGGGCCCCTGCTGGGGTGGTAATTGAAAAGACGGCGCTTCTGAGGGTGTCAACTGCACCTTCACGCCTATGGACGTTCTGGTGGAATTTGGTCACACTCTGTTATCCCACCCACAGTGAAAATGTAATACAGTATAGCTTTTAAAAACACTTTGAGTTGCATGTAAAGTAGCCTGAAGAATAAGAGTGGTGCAGGAATGAGTCCTAAAACGTGGAGATGAGTGTTTGCACTTCGGGCCCATACATAAATAGGTTTTTGGTTTGATGTCTGAAATAAGGTCTGTGGTTAACACAAGCTTTAGAGACTTTAATGTTTTGTACTATGGCATGAAATACATCAGAAAATACTCCAATTTTGAAGCTTTAACGTGTCTTCAGAAATGTGGCTGCTAACAAGTGGCTAAATGAGATTCCAGGACGTAATCGAGCTGGACAAGGCTTTACAGCTTCGTTGTGGTGGCGACGTTGAAGTCATGCAATCGTGGTGAAGTTTGTTTATAGCTTAACGTTAGCATTTTACTTCTGGCGATTGCATTTACGACATGTTAATTCGTGAAGATTATCTCACCGAGCAAAACGTGTAAGTATCAAACTTTTCTTTGCCACAGAGCTTTTATTCTGCAATAATCCAAAATCCAACGGACAGGGTTCAATCCCATTTTTACCATTAAATTTTCAAGATTTTAAGGCAACTTTTCCTGACTGTGCATTCTCTGAAACATAAACAACAGTACAGATCCATGTCAAAAATTTACCAGTCAGTTTCTTAAAATATGGAAGCAGTCTAAAAGTACATACACTGTATGTACTACTGCTATTTTGGCAGCTATCTGGCAGTTCGGGAAACCATGACCTCAAAAAGCTAGCTTATGTTGTAGGAAGGAATCGTGAGAATTAGCCACCTTTAGCGCTCATAGTACGTCTGCAATTAGGGCTTAGTTTTTGGACACAGAACCCAAAATGTTCCCTTGTCTGGTGGTGGATGAGACAAAAGCACTGCAGCTGGTAGTGGGTGTCACATTGATTGCCGAGATGAAAAAGCCAATGATGGGAGTTGAAACAGCGATTTACATTAGCTCATTTAGCATGGCTAGCTTGCGCTGCATCTCCCATGTTGAAAATGTTGAACATTTTACCACACAGCCCACAATTTACTGGGTCCTGGTCTTTATCAGCTATGACTCTTACTTGTCCAACTAAATCCAGGCATCAACTTAAAGTAGCATTGTGCTAATTTACATCTCATCAAAGAACAAGGTGCAACTCGGGTTAGAATCTGATGGCATCCAAGCAGTGAACAACATTATCATGTCAAGAGGATGTGACTGATCTACCTAGAAGTTTCTCAATCAGCCTTAACTGTACCACATATACTTTATTATACAGGTATGCGTGAAACAAATTACTATGACTTTTCCAAAACTTTACAGGTGTATTCAATTTTGTAAAACTCCTCCAGTCCTGGACATTGATAATTACAAATTCCATGACATTTCCACGACCATACAAGCCCTGAATGGAAACCAGGACGATATTAACTTCCAGATCGACCTACAACAAGATATCATCCCTGCAACACTCAATCAGATTGGGAATATCCATACTCAGCTGAAAGTGGCCGATTTTCTGTCTTTCTTTCAAATATTACAAACTAGGGACTCGTGAGGCTGTGCTGTTCTGCTCTTCTCACAAATCCCAAGTCGTGTGATTCTGCTCTCATTGAGGCTGAAAAAAGCCCACGAGAGGTAGTATTTCAGTACGTGTTAGGCCGGGTGTCTGGTTTCACAGCCCGCTTACGATCTCTGCTCTCTGTCTGGTCGTTGTGTCGCCAGGCTGTGACCTTTGGCCTGAAATACATTATGGTGACTCACGCCAGCTTGCAAATTGCGCTATTTAGGGCTGATTCAGAGGAGGGCAGAGATGACTCACATTAAGTAAAGCACAGATAAAATGGACGCCTTTGTTTTAATCTATATTGGGTATCTGACAAAGGCTTATTAGGTGCATTAAGAGAATCAGTTAGTCACAAGTGTGTGCTAAATTGGCTTGTAGTTATTTTTCTGTGACAGTTTCAACTCTCAGGAAATGTAATTGTGCAGCAAACCCTGCACATCTGATACACCAAGCATGCAAACATAAAAGCTAAGGCTTGTTTTTAGGTGTGGTATTAACTCACATTGTTTTATCAAGCAGCTGTACACGTGTGAACATGGTAGGGATTCATTAGTTCACCCTCCTGTTCCTTTGATCCCAGCAGCACAGCGAGAAAGAAAAAGCTCACAGACAAATTGCATTTCTTTTTTTATTTCTTCATTTAATTGTCGCTCTGTAGACATCCTCTCTCGCCCCGTGGAGCTGCACCACATCCACAAGTCCGCACAGGCTGGATGCTTATTTTGACATGCCTCCCTAAACAGTGAGTGTTGGTTTAAAGGGAGAGGAGTGTGTGAGGTTGTGTGGCAGATGCAGACTAGCTGGAGGCGCTGCTTGCTTTCACCACAGAGAATTTTTGAATCTGGTTGTGCCTCAGAGAGGGGCAGACACAACACAAGAGCACAACAGACTATCTTATATCTTTCTGGTGAATTTGTTTGATCACATCGAGGCGTGGTGGGTGTGATTTTCCAAGTGTTGGATTCTTATTTAGTGACACAAGTGATTAATATCTCCATGTTTTCAAGGTCTACCAATTAAAAGGGGAACTCCACTGATTGTACAGAGTTGTGGAGACTATTACTGTGTATGTGGAAAAGTTGTATAAAGCTGTCTGTAAATCAGATTCATTGGCTCAAGCAATGTCACTTGACTCAGCGTTGGTTGGGAGGAAAGACTAGAAATAAGAAAATAAAAAAATCATGGGGTGTGGAGTTAAAGGTGAGGTCATAGATTGCAATCAACTGAAACCTCTCTTGTGTGCCAAGCATGTAGGAGAACTATGAAAATGTGAATGGTTCTGTCTAGATCTAGTGTTTGGTTTGTCCGTTCTGGGCTACTGTAGAAACAACATGGTGGACTCTGTGGAAGAGGACCCGCTCTGTATGTAGATATAAACTGCTCATTCAAAGGTAATGGAAACACAACAGTTAATGAAAACACTCCCGCTGCTTTTTGCTAACTTTTTAAATTTTTATTTTAACCAGCTTGCCTCAGAAGTTTCCATTTGTCTGGTACACTCTCTGACATCACTCTCCAGCTCTTGACTTAGATTTATTTTTTGATAATCTTTAGAGGAGCGATCATACAAGTGATGATATACTCTAACTTGCTCTGCTAGCCTTTCTTCAAACTAGTCCATGCTTCCAATCAAACTTCTGCTGCCTTTGCAGTGCTCGGCACAAAGTCACATTTATCAGGAGATGCATGACAAGTCTCTGCGGCTTCCTGCGATCCCTGCAAACCATCTCTGCAACTCTGCGTGAGCTTTTCTGCAGAATTATAAGTTAGGCTTTAGAGAGCAGTGAACTTACTAAACTTTTGTAGCCTGCTAATTATCTCTGTTGTAGAAGCTTGAGGCTGCATCGTCTGCTACTAGCATAACACACCTCAATCTTTGACTGAGCAGGCAGTGATTGAGTTGCACTGTGGGTAATGTAGGCTGAGGCAAAAATTATATCTCTTTTTCTTCTGCACCAACTTTTTTTTTTAACTGTCAATCATGAGTCTGACAATGAGTACATTTACATACATGCTAATATTCCACTATAATTCAAAATATGACAGTATTCTGAATTTTGTGCGGGTCATGTAAGCAGCATATTCTGTTTGGATTTTCCGAATTAGGCCTTTTTCCAAATTTAGCATTTTCCGATTAAGACACGTTGGTTATGTCGCTGTTAGTCGGGTATTAGTTGCATTATTTGGGCATGTTTACAGCAGGTTTTTACAGCAGTTTGCAGTCGACAGTCGACTCTGTGTGTTGTCATGGAGACGTTGTACATAAACCAACTTGCCAGAGTTGCAGAGTGTGCAGACAGTGGAAAACTCTTTTGACTAGAGACGCAACATGACAAGCAACTCCAGCCTTTTAACTTTTATGTATTTTGACTTGATTAACAACGTGTTACAGCACGTTAATCAGAGTCTGCCCGGCTGCATGCAAGCAGAAGTATTAGTGGAATATTCATTTTCATTGGACATGTATAAAACGTAGAAGGAATATTGTCTTTTTTGGAATGAGGGCAAAAACTGGACTAATTTGTGAATGCACACTAAGCTACTGTCGTAGAAGTGCAGTGCAAGATCTTTTAACTTCTTATTTTAATGATGCAGAACAGCCGCCGCTCCACCCGGCTTGGTCTTGGCAAGGTGCTGGAAACATCAATAGTCCAAACTGGCAGAAAAAGATTTCCGCTCACTTAGATCTAAGCAGTGGTTCACTTTGAAAAGTGGAACACTGCTACCAACATCTTATTTTAAGTAATTTAGTTGGCTCTTCAAAACAGGCACAACAGAGCAGAAAAGACACTGCCCCTCTGTGCACTTGCAGTTACCTGTTAGATATATTCAGTGCCTTCATCCTTGGTGCCTTCCACTCTGCTGCATCACATTGCAACACCAGCATATATCAAGAAAGGCATCATGCGTGTCAGGAAAGTGCAGGTCCTTCTGCCTTTTTTCAGTGGGAGACCAAGCTTATTGTAAAATGCATGGCATGACCGTCTTGTGGGAGAGAGAATGAATGACCTGGGGGAAGATGGTGAGGCAGGCACTCCAAGCATGTGTTCAAAAATGTGGACTTCACTTTTTACTCCCTGGCCCCCTTCACCTCTACCTCCTCAAGCCCTCTCTTTCTGAGAAACCCCGACATGTTTGTTGCACCCACGGCGCTCGTCATGGAGCACTTTGAGAAGACAATCCCTGCACGTTGTCAAAGACTGTTTGTCTGTTGAATGAAGAGCCTCCTTGCACTTCCTCCCGGTCCAATCACTTTGGATTAAACCCTGTAGGAACGTCAAAGAGCTGCAGAGAGCAGAAGGGCCTCACTCATCGGGCCCTTTATGCAGCAGGGGCCCCGGCAGAGGTTTAGTGTCAGGAGTGGCAGTTTGTCAGTTCACCCAGCACTCCAAGCAAGGGTTAAACACATAGGAAACTCTGTCTCTCACACACAAACATACACAAACATAGACAAAGCCACCCTGTTGTTTAAAACCTTGAGACGTCTGTGTCTCCTGTTCCTGCAAGAAGTGTGTGGAGAAGAAACATTTCTCCAGGGCTTATCCTTTCTTCTCTTTCATCACCACACAACAACACGAGGCCAACCACATCACAAAAACACACAATTTATTTTTACACTATCAAGGTGCTGTAATGGATCTGATTTAATGCAACCCTGCTAATCCTCCTGCACCTACTCCACTGATAGCAGCGGGTCGAGTGAAGGGAGTGCCGGGGTTCTGCAGCTCAGTCCTTGTTGGTGCCTGGTGGTGCTCCTTCTTTTCAGCACTCTCTACCTAAAGAGAAAAGGGTATGTGTCAGGCTTTCATCCACTTAATGCTCTCCGCAGTTTACATTCCATTCCTGTTTAACACACGCTGCAGCTTCAAGTCTAAGCAGATATTGTTGAGAGGGAGAGAGTGAAAGAGAGCGGAGGGAGGTTAGGGAGGGACGGAGGGTCAAGAAGGTTGGGAATTCATCTGAAGAAGGTTTTCTGTGAGTGCCAGCGCAAGGCTCGGTTGAAAGGTCACAGCTTGGTGTTTGAATCGATTGTGAGCCTTTTTCAGCTTTCACATTTCTGTGTTTTGCCATCACACGCTCTGGTGGGAGCAAAAGCAGATACATTGTGAGAGCTCAGGGGATGATTGAAATGCTGAACCTTCACTGATGCTATCTGAAAACAGCAGTACATACAAGAATTTAAATGCAACACTTGAGTGTGAGTTGAAGATCTAAGACTTTTTTCATGCACTCAATAGGTATATTTCTCTCAAATTTTGTTCACAAATGTTTGAAAATCCATCTTAGTGAGCACTTCTTCTTTTCCAGCATCATCCATCCACCTGTTAGGTGTGACATATCAAGATGCTGAATGAACAGCATTATTACTGCACAGGTGTTTCTTGGAATAGTCACAATGAGAGGCCATTTTAAAATGTGCAGTTTTATCACTCAGCACAGTGCTATGGATGTTGCATGTTTTGGGGGAGCGCGCCATTAGCATGCTGAGCGAAGGAATGTCCACTTGAGCTGTTGCCCGTGAACGTTAAGTCAGGGTAAAATAAATGCTGAGCTCTCGAAAACACTTGTTGGAAACATGAAAAGACTTGGAACTATATATTACTGAGTTAAACCGTCCAGGATTTGTTGGGCAGAGCTAAACACCTGCTCAATGATGCAATAGAGCAATCCTTAAAAGAGGCCCCACCCCTACACTATATTAGAACTAACTGTTAAGTTTTGTCGTTGTTTCACAAAGAAGTAGGTTGGTTTCTTGGGCAGGTCAGTGTCGTCTGGCTCCAAATTTGATTCTGGCTCTGGTGGCTCAAACATGTTTGTCCAATTAAGCTGCATCCATTGTGGTGCTACGATTGAAAGAGGCAGCTTTCCCACAAGTAGGTGTGGCCTCAGGGGATTTAGCGGACACGCCCTCAGTGTATCAGAGCAGAGAATACTGCTTATTTTTTCATGATTTTGAAATGTAGTTTTATATACTGCGCAACTTTTTTTAATCATTCAAATTTGGCTGGGCGCTTCATAACACATTTTTCTGTGGTGTGACAAACTTATTACGCATATTACTCCGATTTTAATGATCATTTCACTACTATAATGTTCACACCGGGCGTGAACAAAACAATTCACACAGGCGAATTACATGTAAAGTCAATGTAAAGAGGTGATTAGAGGCAACTGACGCGATACAAATGATGCGAATGAAGTGAATAGCGCAATTTTGCGTTATACGCATATTTGTTAGAGCTGAAAAGTCGAAACGTCAGCAACCAGTTTATGCCGCGATAGCCAATCAGCACTGAGATTTCCCGGGGACGTATGACACTGAGGACGTACGGGCGGAACTTCATTCATCGATTCAGCGATTTTGTGCACACAAAATATTCTATTGTTCAAACTTGCACAACCTGAAAATTCACATCACGTTTAGTGTGAACACAACTTAAGATTCTCCTGTGTTGTTTCCCTGGATTTGGCAGTACATCCAACCAGCTTCACAACCACACAAGTCAGTTATGATGATAAACTCCTGTCAAGTCAAGACCTGGTGAGGGTGATGAACATGCAGATGAGCTTCCCTGAGCCAGTTGCTGTCGGTTTATGCACAAAGTCTTCGATTGTGCGAACCAGTTGTTGGATCAGCTGTTTGGGTGGCTGGTCTCAGATGATCTTGCAGGTGAAGACACTGCATGTGGAGGTCCTTAATCGGTGTGGTTACACGTAGTCTGTGGTTATGAAGCCGGTTGGATGCACTACCAAATTCAAAGAATCAACATTGGAGATGGCTTTTGGTTGTGAAATGAACATTCAGTTGGTGGGCAGCAGCTCTGGTGGACATTCCTGCAGCCAGCCTGCTGATGGCCCGCTCCCTTTAAAATCTGGGACATCTGTGGCACAGTGTCGTTTGATCAAACCGCACATTTTTAGAGTGGCCTTTTATTGTTGCCATCCCAAGAAACACCTGTGCAGTAATGATGCTGTTTATTCAGCATCTTGATATGCCACACCTGTCAGTTGGATGAATTATCTTGGAAAAGGAGAAGTGCTCACAAACACAGATTTTAACAAATTTGCAACCAAAATTAGAGAGAAATAAATCTATCGAGCGTATAAAACAAGTCTAACATTTTTAACTCAAACCTGTGAGAAATGGGAGCAAATAAAAAAGTGCTGCATTCGAACTTTTGTTCAGTATATTTCCATTAGAGGACACCACTCCTCCTGTGGGACTCGTGTCGAGTATGAGCAGCTTCTTGTTTTCTGTAACACATTGGTTATGCTTTAAAGATGTTTCTCACAGGCTGTCCTGCAGCTGCATCAGTGGGTTTATTAGCAGAGTGGGCGAATCGAGTCCCATGAAGAATTCTTCTCACACTGCCTCTGACAGGGCTTTGGCTGTCAAAGAGATGTAACCAGGATGGGAATGCAGGACTGTGGGTTTATAATGGAGTGTGCAGGACAGTGTGGGTGTGTGTTTGCATGTGCTACCACATGCCAGTGTGTGTGTGTGTGTGTGTGTTTGTGGACACTTTCATTTCTGTATTTGTAGGTTTGGAGGGTCATTCCAGTGGTTTTAGATGTTTGTCTGTGGATGATGTGTGCTTTAGATTGCTGCTGCTGCATTACAGGAAACTCCAATATTTGGGGCTCTGGTATTTTGAGATTCTCTAACATCTGAGAAAAGTTGGCAGTGGAATAGCAAGAAACTATCAAAGTCACAGTATCCCTTATATCTCTCACAAAGCCAGTGCTTGCTTAGTTCTTGTGTTCTGGGTTTCATTATATAAAGAAGTTGCTTTGTTATTATCAAAGAATCACAAGAAAAGACGAGAACTAACAAGTGAATATCTTCTACTAACAATTATTGCCTGATATAGCTTATTCCTCAGTGCCAAAGAGCGCCATTGTTGTCAAATAAACGCCTAGATGAGCCATGTTGTTGCACTGGTAGACATAATCCTTCATTCCAGTCTTTGACTCAATCCCACATTGACTCTTCTGCTGCCACAAATTCTCACTAAGGCATCAAATCTGTGCAAAAACAATCCCCAAAAAGTAGTAATCTTCTACTGTTTGAGTAACATTTGCTAAAAACTTCATATGATTTAGCCTAAATTTACTGTTAAAACTTAGGGGTGCGCGATAATATCTACACACCATTGGTATCGGCCATATTAGCTTTAAACTTTTGAACCAGATGAGTTACAAATGCAATCTTGGTGTCAGATATGAATCTGTTTCATGGTTTTTGACCATGTCCACTGTGTCTTGGCCAAACAGTTGCACTTGATAACACAGCAAAGACTACAACCAATGGCCAACCAGCATGTAGGTTCTACACCTGCATGAGAAGAAATAACCCTCCACATCAACAGGTAGCGGTAATCTGTATTTGTCATTCATGAAGGGAAACTGGAAGATTGATAGGATGGATTCAAGACCCTAGTTAGCCAGTTAGCAAATTAACGACAAAACCGATGTTGAAAGAACAAATGATATTCACCGTTTGCTAGCGAACAGTAACACAAGCTATTACAAACCATTTCTGCTAAAGAGCTGAACGGCTAAAAGCAAAATCTTGTCTAATATAACAAGTTTATTTCTTCTCACGCCCTCTTGACTTTAGTCGTTTGTTTACTTTCCTCACTTTAGATTAGATTAGATTAGATTTATTTATTGTCATTGTACAAACATTCATACAACGAAATTCAGGTGCACTTATATATGAAAATAATGGAGCAGCGGTAGAACGACACCAGAAGCTGTTGTGACAGGTTTACCTTCCTAAGCATCCTCACGAATTAAAGCTGCTTTTGTGCCTCCTTGACCTACGCCGCGGTGTTTGTTGTCCATGAGAGGTCTCTGAAATGCATTCGCTAAAGAAATTTAAAGCTGGTCACCCTCTCCACCCTCTCCCTGTTGATGTGCAGTGTTGAATGGGCATCCTGCCTCTCTGAAATCAACTATGAGTTCTTTTGTTTACTTGATATTGAGAGTCAGGCTATTTTCTGTGCACCACTCTGTCAGCCTCATTACCTCTTCCGCCTGGTTGTATCGTCTGCAAATTCAACCATGGGTTCCCTTCTTGAGCGCTGAGTTAAACTGCAAGTCAGAGTGATTTCTCTCAATGACAGGCTTTGCCGTCTCCGACACCGATTCAACACGCTGAATTAGCCTAAAAAACCCCGACAAGGGTCGACTAGTGTGGGACACACCTCAAAAACTAAGGCAACAGACGCTCACCGATGACCCAACATTGACCAACTGCCGATCATCAGCTTGGTGTGTCAGAGCCTTGAAGTTTTGAGAGAAAGACTTAACACATTGGATGTATTGACAATAACACAAATACCAGTATAGCTCCATAGTCTGTCTTACTATGCATTCATAGTGTGAACACCTGGTCTGAAAAATAAGCTTATATGTTGCGCTCAAATGGCCTCCCATAATTTTGTGAATGTTCTCTCAACATACAGTAATTCCACATTCAACAGGCCCCAGTTAGGAAGTGTTAAAGTACAGCAGCTGTGGTTAATTGAAAGTTGAATGCCACATGAGTTATTACACCATTATCTCCATATCAGTGTGTTATGATACTAAATATCTCTTAACTTTCTCCCGCAGATAAGAGTATAAATGGATAATGGGAACAGCCATTCTTAGGAACCATTTACGAGACGTTTGTTCGTATAAAAGCTGTGGAGAATTGAGAGGCTTTGTGTGTCTATTATCGGATTTTTTCCATTTTAGGAAACAAAGACGCAGGCAGATCTGATCGGCTGCTAATGGCCAGTGAGTGTGAAATAAATGGGCTCGCAGTACAAATGTGCATGTTGAGAAAAGCCAGCGTTTGTTTTGGACGAGGAGATGACAGCAGGTCTGCAGCTGCAAACCTAAACAACAGCTGATGGGAGAAAGGATCTTGGCTTTACTTTTACATCTACCAGTCTTTTTCCGGAACGTTTTGCTTCTGTCTCATTGCTTATCGATTGTTCACGGACCAAAATGTATTCTTCTGTCAGTCCTGCTAAACAACAGCTGGGCAAACTTTAGGCTCGTAGTCAGGCTTCTGTATGAATCACCTGTCACTCATTAGCCATGGTTTCTGTTGCCCTCTCTTTTTAAAGCTGCTACTACTTCATCCTGCAAGGCAAACATTGTTCATTGTGAGCAGAGTAATTCATAAGTAAACAGTGGAATTCCTTTTGGCTGGAATGTGTGTGCTCGTCTGCATGTCACATGTGCATTATGTGTGTGTGCATGTACATGTGTGTGCCGTATTTTTTCAAGCCTCTACCTGGCTGCCACATGTCCCTCTGGAAATTGCAACAAGTTAAAAGAGCGAGGTGATTTTCTGAGGCCGGTGTCCTCTGGGTGGGGCGGAGTTCAAAGAAGTACCGTGCCGGTCAAGACCTTTATCTCGAGGGAGAGATAACTTTTACACTTCAGATGTGTCTCAACTCCTGGACTGAGAGTAAAGGTCACATCAGCTTTGGGAACAAGAATGCAGTAGGAAAGTGAGAAGGCAAATTCATGTGTGGTTCAGAAAAATGAGGCCAGATTGACATTCTCAAACAAGTGCAGCTCAACATGTTAGCTTTCAGATCAGGTGCACATATGGGCTCACCCAGCAAAGGCTGCTCTGTGAGTTTGTGGTGGCTTTTGCCCAGATGGCATCCAGCGTGTCCAGATGACAGCCCCGTCCCAAGGGAGTGGGAAGCAGGAGATGATCACACCGATGGTTGGCTGGTCGGCACCACTGAAAAGAATTTGGTTAGTCAGCGGTTTCCTTTTGAAAATGGCCCGGGATTGTTGTTGTAAGGGTGCTCAGTCGGGGGAGAGAGGATTTGGGGGGATAGATCTAGTTATTTATTAGCTGGAGCCATTTAAATGGGAAAACCACCGTGACAGAGTTGGGTGGAAATACGAACTGGCAGGCCATGCCAACTGGAAATGCCAGGGGTGGCATCCTGCCAGGGTCGTATCCAAACTTATAGCAGGAGTCTGGGCAGTCTGGATGCTGAGATGGTGAGAGCGGAGACAATAAACCCACACTGTGCTCCTCTTGGGCTGGCACACTGAACATTATCAAGATGATCAGATATGAGAGCGGCTGGCAGAGCTCTGTGTCTCCTCATTGAGAGTGTGTGTGGGTCTATCAGGTGAACTGCAACAGGAGGCAGATCTGTCTTTTTATTTGTGCGACTTTAAGTGGTTTTGTCAAGGATCGCCTTTCTGAGAATGTTGTGATGGAAATGTACACTGATATAATCTTTGTGGTAATAATACTTTAGTACCGTTGCCCACCACTGTGGTCCAGAGTGAAGTATCTCAACAACTAGAGGATGGATTGAAATCAAATATTGTACAGATATTCATGGTCCCCAGAGGAGGAATCCTAAGGCGGGATTTATACTTGTGCGTCAGCTCTACGCGGAGCTTACACCACAAGCTACGCACATGGCGTACGCCGTTGTGAGCATTTATACTTGTGCGGTGGTGTGTCTGTGTCACTCTGCAGGTACACCTCCAGAACACTAGTTGGCGGTGGAGGTTTCTGAAGTGCTGTAAAGTTTAAGATTAGTTTAAGATTCAAAACACACATTAAACACACATTAAACATGGCTTAATAGAGACAGTTTCAAACACAAGTACACAAATCAGCTTCACTATAACTCGCAGCATTCACAGACAAACACTTGTCTTTATCTGGACACATTTTCCCCACAAATACAACATGCTAATGTTTTTAGCACAAGTCTATGGCATTTTACATTGTATAAATTAGCCTAGTGGGTAGCGGACTTTTCCTCTACTCATATGAAGCCAGGGACAACAGCAACACTTAACAAAGGTAACGTTTCAAAATTCAGGTCCATTATTCCATTACCATTCCCTCTACAATCGCAGCTCATACCACCATCGCAATATCACACAAAAAAATATCTAATTTGAGATTACATTTACATATAAATATCCTTTGCCCTAACATTTACTTTCTTCACTGAGACAGCCAAACATGAAAAGAATCTGTCGATCAAAGTTAAGTAAAAGTGATGGAGATGGGAGAGGAAGAGCTGTACCCAGGTTAGGATTAGCATTAGCTCATGTCCCTGTGCTGTTCACCACACATAGAAACTGACCTGATCCAATTCACACAATATTGTTGGTGCTTACAGTGGAATTTATAGGCTCAATTTAACAACAACACAAACACCAAGCATAATTATAGTGTAAATATATAAATATACTGCACAATTTGCTTCAGTTTGTATACTGTATTAGACACATTTCTACAGTTCAAATACAAAATGATCCAAACTCAAACACATACAGTACCAGTCAAAAGTTTGGACACACTTTCCCATTCAAGTGGGAAAGTGTGTCCAAACTTTTGACTGGTACTGTAGATGAAATAAAGAAGGTGCATTTAATGTTACTAAGTTGTGGGAGTCACAGAGAAAGGGACGGACAGTGCATACAGAGGGTGAGAGAGGACAGAGTCGAGGACAGAGAGAAATGTACAGAAAGAATGTGAAGTTGAAGGCAGGGAGACCAGAGGATATGAGACAGAAGGAGCAGAGAGACACAGAAAAGAAAGCTGAACTCACTCAGTGCAACATTCAACCTGATTCTTAAAGCTGTTGTTATCCAATTTTTGTTCTCCGAAAGTCTTAAAATGCTCACACAAACAATTTTCTAGCGAGCTCAGTTTTTTGGACTTCTGTATTTGTAAAACTCTGCCACGAGTGCATGAACAAAACTGTTTGAAACTGGTTGATCAAAAATGATTGAGGATTGATTTCCAGCCCTGACGCTGTGTGTGCTCGGAGTTGAATGAAACTTTACTCTACTGTGTCCCGGGGTCAGCCGCTGCATTCTCAGTCCCATCCTTCAGTTACACTCCTGCTATTGTTCCTTTCATACAACACGCTTGATAATGTTATGATGATCACAGATTTTGAAGCGACTTGTCCTCTGAGGTGCTGCGTTTATTTGAGGTGTTTGTTCAGCTCCTGGAGGTGACCTCATGTTTCCGTGATAGACTCCTTCCTAATTCCAGAGCCTGTTTTTTTTTAACCCCGGGGCGATGGAGTTTAAAGCATACTTTAACAGATTTATGTCATCCACTCATTCTGATCTCACCCTCAGCTGCTTTCCCTGGCGTTCAAAGTTGTGTGTGTGTGCATATGTGATTGTTTGCCAGTACATGTGTGTGTATCCATATGTGGGTCATTTCAGTCAGCTGTGGATATCTGGAGCCAGCTTCCACCATTAAGATTAGAAATGTGTACAAAAGCAAACTGTGATGATTGCTTTGGACGTTTGTGCTGTGAAAAAAATTAAAGGGGGACTACACCCATTTTCAGAATGAATACATTTTATTTGTACAGTCTAAGACAGTGGTTCCCAACTGGTCCGGCCACGGGTCCATATTTCTACTCATTAGTTCAAGGTCTACACAGTTTAATACATTCAGCGTCATACTTGCGTTTGGCAATGTCATAAAGCTAGTTTGCAGTCTGTTAGTCACTCACTCTACAGCAGGAAACAGCACTTCAAATTAAAAGCTCTGTGCTGGAAACTCACTGTACTTAAAAATAAAGTTGTTTTTTACAAACTTGACAATTTTGCAAGTCACTTGCAGTCCAATCAGAATTCACTTATATAAGTGGACATGAACAACTCTCACAAATCCGAAAGCTAGAGTGCTAAAACCAACATTTGTGACGTCACTGAGTATAAAGTCTGGAGCTGCTCCATACACAATGTATTGGGAAAGATGTAGGGGCGAAGTCAACCAAAGAAAATATTGTTCAACTGAAATCCAACCTACTCTTCAACCAATCAAAAATCTGCACGTTATATTTAGGTTAACTAAATCAGCCACGGTACACAGAGCACACTCTACCTGTTAGCTTTGTGTGTCTACCAAAGCATTACAGGGCTCGACATAATGCTTGCCTGAGGAAGGTAAACTCTGTGCTTGGGAAGTCTAATGCCTCATGCTATTGTCCAATTGGGCCAATGAAAAATAAATGTGACGTGTAGTGTAACGTTATCTGAAAATAAACTGTCCCACACATTCATTTATTTGTGGCAGGCTGCACAATTAAAACATCTGCCACCACATCTTGATTTTCTGTTTTTGGACTGTTCATTAGTCGGACTGTTGAAACAAGGGATACATGACAATATTGGCACATTGGTCATCGATATCGCCTAATATTGGCTTTAAAATGAAATATCAGAATTGGCCAACATGCTTTTCTTATTTTGCACAATGAACAAATATCACTTACACTGAAAAGTATTGTATTTTGTGTCTCCATCTGTTGGTGGGCCGTCACGATAAGAGTATGCATGCATAATATGATGTTAATTCCACTACAGAAGAGACTTGATGATCACTAAAATTAGGTGGGAAAAAAGTCAATATATTGATGTTGGTTATCTTTCAATTGAGCTGTTAATTTCAGCATATCGGATATCGGCAAAAAATTCAATATCGTGCATCCCTTGTGGGAATATATATACTGTTTGTTTATTAATTGCTCTACATGCTTGCAGGACACACAGGAAATACAAAAAAATACCAAACAACTTTGTAAAATAAGTCCTCAATGATAAGTCAGACACCGAATGTCTTTGTCTTTATTCATCTGTTTTTCTATGTTGAAAAATGAGAGTAAAACGCTGCTCTTGTCAGAGTCGCTTTTTAAACCAGATGTCCAATCATGGTGGAGGAGGGGCGGAATAAAGAGCAACAAACGTGTGCAGACAGATGCTGAACAACAGCCTGAACAAACAGGCATACCAAAGTAAAACCAGAGATTGTCCGACCAGTGAGAATTTGGTCAGATAAGAGCTTATCGACCAACTAACCAAGGTGTCAGACCTTAAAAGATACCATACATGACATGGAGAGCACCCACGGGAATGTTCAGTGTATGTGGGTACATTTTCGGTTTCAGAACTGAGAACAGTACAACAGAATAAAGCTCATTTGGGTTCAACAAAAGAAAACAAACATTCTGTGTGGCCACAAAATCAGGCTTTATACTTGATGACATCAGACGTTTGCGACTTGTCTGGTTTCTGGCTTTAGGAGAGAGTAGCTCATATTCACAGATCTTGAATGAACTTTTCTGGGCCATGGGAATAACAAAGAAATTCTTATAACCCTGTATGAGCTCCACTCTTGCTGGTGTCATGAACTTTTATTTGCATGCGAGCTCTTGAGAATGCCTCAAAGAGATAATAAATGGTAAAAGTAAACACATCACAATGCCCCGTTTCCTGTCTCAGCTTTTGTTTTCCCTCCACCCTTCCAGGGTCCATGTATAGCACTAGGTGTAACCTTTCTCAGCAGAGACTTCAACCCCTATAAATCTCTGTGTGTTTGCCGCAGGTGACTCAGGCCTCCAAGGTGTGGGGAGAGGTCCCGCTGCCAGAGGACTTGGAGGGCGAGAAAGACGTCCAGGCGTCTCAGAGCTTGCTGGACGATGACGAGGACTTCGCTGCTGATGAAGCTTCAGGAGGTGGGCTTGATAGAGAGGCTGGCTCGCCACAAACCACAGCAACAGCTGCCCTTAATTCATGGGAGATGTTTCTCATTATGCATTCCTTAGATTGTTACCCCATCCCCAAACTGAAACCAACAGATTGCTGCTCAGAGATACGCAATGAAACACTTGATGATTTCATCCCACACATGAACATGAACCTGCAGGATTCACGCTTGTCAGGAGGAAATTAGAGCAGATTTTATGTTCTGCTTGTTACATAAGTGAACTAAGCAATTTTTTCTGGCCTTGAATCTGCACATTGACCATTTACCTATAAACTTCTGTTTCTGCCTCCAAAGATCTGCCCAGTGGAGAGGATGATGGAAGCACACCGTGGCCTCCAGTCTCTGAGAGCACAAGTAAGGGACCAGAAAATCTAGCTGATGTGTGGCAGATTACTCAGCCCTCTAAACCTCCCTCATCTTTAACACTGACTTCAGAGGCTGCATGCAGCGTGTGTGTGAGTGTGTGTTCGTACATGATGTCTGCGTGTGCCTGAATGATGATGCCTTCACATCCCGCTACACCCTCTCCTCCCTCCACCCCAGCTCGCCAGAGTCTGGCCATAACACAGGCTTTCAGCTTTGTCTCTGAGACATAAACATCTCCTCTGCTCTTTTATCTTTTTAACCAGCGGCAGAGGTGACAGCACAATAAGATACATGAAAGCACCGTGAACAATAAAAGCTGCAGCAGAGCACCTCTGTTTTGCCTTTCATTCACTCCTGGGCTTCTTCCAGCCCCCTTATTTTTTATCGACTTGAAAAGTATTTATATGCGGTTACCCCACTATATCACACCGCACAGTAGCCGGGGAAAAATATTTAAACAGCGTATTAAACTTTGCATGATGGTTCTAACTCTTTAATCACGCCTGTGGTTTGCTGCTGCTGGTTACGTTTCTGGTCTTGATCCATTTTTTATTTTTTTATTTTTTTTTATTGCAAACTACAAAACAACTAAGAGTTACTGTCAGCTGACTTTTTCACCGAATGTGTGCATGCTACATGGCTTTAACCACCAAGGATACCATATAGGAGTACTTCAAGCACCAGTGATCTTTTCTATACCAGTTATTCACCCTGTGTTGAGCTGTATTCAAGAAGAAAACTTTTATCTTCTCGTATGCCTCCGAAGAGTCCGAGAACACAGGAAATTCTTTAATAACTTAAGTAAAATGGGATCACATTTAACAACAGCAAAACTATAACAAACAGCTGACTCTCACTGCAGAAATCACCATGTAGGTCGACTGTGCAAGCAGCTTATTACGACCCATACTTTGTAGTAATTATTACAGGTGCCGAAGAGGAAGTGACGTGTTGTAGAATAAAAAGCGACACGTCCAAATAATGTTGTATAAATTTAAAAGAAGTCACAATAGGGTGGGAGGGAGGGGTCAAACAAACACAGGACTTTCACCCAGGAGACCGGCGTTCACATCCTGAAGTCACTGTTTATGTCTTTTAATAACCACTTAACGTTGGTAACTTAATTCATTTATTCATTAATTTTCTGTAACCAATTATCCTGTTAGGGGTTGCAGGGGGGGCTGGAGCCTATCCCAGCTGACATTGGGCGAGAGGCGGGGTGCACCCTGGACAGGCCGCCAGACTATCACAGGGCTGACACATAGAGACAGACAACCATTCACACTCACATTCACACCTACGGACAATTTAGAGTCACCAGTTATCCTTCATGTCTTTGGACTGTGGGAGGAAGCTGGAGCACCTGGAGGAAACCCACGCTGACACAGGGAGAACATGCAAACTCTGCCCCGGAGGGCTCCCCAGTGCTTATATAATGCCAAACCGGGATGTTTTTCCGAAACCTAACCAGCAACTGTTTCCTGTTCACACATGTAGCAGACAACAAGAGATTGTCAGTGTCAGAGGCGTTCACACCTACTGGAAATACCCTTTGGTTTAGGCAAGGGCAGAGCGAGCAGGATACGGACTACACCACGGTCACATAGCCGGTTCGTGATTTGGTCATAAACAACAGAGTCTCTTGCCGTTCCTTGAGTTTGTTAGATGATTTCGGCTTCAGGCCCTACCGACAGAAGACATTTTCTTTGCCGTCTTTGTGTAAATGGCACTTCTTCTTCTTCAACCTCTGATATTTGTTTACTTCCATTTTTGCGCAAGTTGCCCGGCAGAAATGTCATCAACATGCTCACTCAATTGCTGTGAATTCTCAATTACCTGCTCTGCTCACACATGGGCTCAATCGGACATCACACAGACTTTGTGCGAGGGATCTGGCAGGGTGAAGTCCATTAAATGTCCAATCCAATTGATTCAGACATTTGCGTTCTCCTACACAGCTTCACCAGATAATGTCTGGATAATGTCAGGTTTACAGTGCATGTGTGAAAGAGGCTTTGGATAAACCAGTGCTGATACTCAACTATATCCGGATTTAAGCTGCCGTAGCTGCGGCATAACACTCTGACACACAACTATAAACCCGTCTCATCACTTGCCAACATGTTAAACAGTCCGACTTCCTTTTGGTGCATCCATTTAGACAATGGATTTTCAAAGAGTTTAGTTTTCTGTGAGCAATTCTGGGAAGTCTCAGCATTCATATTATTAAACCCATCATTTCCCCCCTGCAGGAAGTTCCTTTACCGAAGCTGATAATTGTTAATATCCTGACAGGTCAGATCATTTTCTTATTAAAGACGAAGGCCTGTTAATAGCCGCTCATCCTTGGTTTGTCCTTGGTGCCAGACGCTGGCACTCGACAGGTTGGTGGAGCTGATTACATCATGGTAGAATAATTGTTTTGGTAGCAGCATTGCGAGCTGACATCATAGCTGGGGCACATAGCATCATGTGCCTGGCTCACAGAAATAGCACGGCTGTGAGACCTTGCTGAATTTGGGTGGTTAAAGGAGCCAGAGGAGCTTTTAGCACATGTTGACATTAATGTGTGTGGTGTTGACAGCATGTGAGGTTTAAATGAAGCTGAGTAAGTTTTTAGCAGCACAGTGAAGAAGAAAAGATCCAGTTAATATCAACAAAGACTGATTGATTGAGACACAGTTGTAACAAAAAAAAGTGTGTCTTTCTTGTAAACAGCTTCACAGATCATCTCAGTAGATGAAAGTTTTATTTCAGCCTCCTGCATCAAAGTTGAGGGTGGTTTGAAGTGTGTGTGTCTCCTGGTGGGTGCGTGAACCCTCAGGTCAGTTTGGCACATATGAATGTACAAAAGGAATATGAAAGTCCCAGAATACAAAGGCAGCTTGTTCTTTGTCGACGGCACAAGATGGGAAAATATTTTCTGCTCACATTTTGTGGTGCGACATGCGCCTGCAAACATTCCCCATTACTTTGGTTTACTGTATCTGTTTCCATAAACTTCCCGGCTTTTGTAGCCACTTAAAGGTCAACGTTGCCTTTATGTGGCAATTAAACAGGAGGCTGAGCTTACGCAGTACTTTCTTTAATATATTGTCTTATCTCAAAGGTGGTGAGACATTTGCATTCTGCTCAGTGTGATGATAGTGCTATGATCGGAGGAGGCAGCCTATTTCCATATATAGATCTGAGCACGACAGCAATGGGAAGGAAATTCGGTTTCCTGTGCTGAATGCTGAATACTTTGCTGAGTGTCTCTGTCCTGTTGGCCGTCCAGACCCAAGCCTCTGCCTTCCTTCCCCCTCCACTACTTTAAATTTGGAGATAAAGGTGCCACGGTTGCCCCCATTATGCTCTGTTTCCTGTTGTGTTATTTGCCGATGGTAAAGGAATTCCTATTTCCTACTGTCTCGTGTATTGAAGCTGCGAAAAAAACATCTGGAGCTTAAACTGTTGTCAAGATGAAGCTATTTTGAACCTCTTTTGTCCATTGTTGTTCCTTATCCCCTCTAATCACAGTCTGCAATCTTCTGCAGAGATATGAACGTTACGTCCCATGTCCTCCAAACCTCTTGTCTTGACCTACAGACTCAGATCCCTGAGGAGATTTCTGGGAGACAAAATACAACTTATCTCATCTGTGAGAGCCTGTCCCTGTTCTGCAGGCTCAGTTACAGACATTCCCATTGCACCAAGGATATTAGCCACTTTGTTTAGTAACCAAAACAACAAAGGTTAACATGTCCACTTGGTAATGGGGATGGTGGTTGGTCGAGGGTCTGCTGGGGTTAAATTCTTCCCAGTGCTAATTTTGGAGGAAAAGCTTGAGAATTCATATCTCTATAGACCGGTGGTTCCCAAACGGCACCCTGCCTTAAAGACAGGCGAGGGTTCAGTGAGATTTGTTCATCTGTTTTTTTAATTTGTGTGGTTACTTAGGGAATACTTCACCCCGCAAATTACTACTTGCATATCAATTTCTCCTTTGTGTTATGTTGAATTTGTGATAAAAACTTTCTCTCTCGTACCACACTGTTAAACAAAGAATCCAAAAATGGAGAACACTCTTGATGAATTGAATTCATAGCAGTCCGCATTTAACAACAGCAATATTATATAAAAAAAATCAATTTGCAAACTCTGAAGCAACTCGTGCAGGATAATCCAAGTCTCATTCATCCATATATGCTCAGTACTTCCCAAACAGACAGCGCTTTTAGACGGAGAACTGAAGTAACAGTGAAACTATCTAAGCTTTCTTCAAACCCAGACTTTGTTAACAAAAACAGTGATTTTACCTCACTGAACACAGGAGCTGCTCGTCTACTGCTGCTTTGATTGGTAGCTTGTCAGTGTTGTTGTGTGACTTTGGTGAATCCAAACTAACCCTGCAAGGGGCTGTACACATGCTGCGTCTTTAACCACCTGGGAGACGCGAGGTCAGGCGTTGGGCGCTACTTCTGTGCCTTTTTTGAACTAGCTGTCAAGAGTGCAGCGGCAGCTTGCGTCTGAGGTTACTAAGCAACCTTAAAAAGCACCGTATCAAAGCCTATTAATCTGAAATCCTGAGTGCAGAGCTGATCTTCTTCCAGGAGATGTTTATAAGTGTGTAGACCTATCATCTGTGGGACAGATGTTAAGATCTGGGTAGCCCTGCACTCAAATGATCAACTTTTCCATATCTACCACAGACTGATGTTTTCGGAAAAAGGGAAAGATATCTGTCGGCTGTGATTGGTTGTCCCTCATCACATGACATGCGGTGCATTTGAGTGCGCCTGCTGCACATCTTCACTGAAAACAATGAATTTGAGGGTGCAAAAAACGCGACATATGTACAGCCCCTAAAACACCAAATCTGCTGGCCAAGAGAACAGAAACTTTATAGTAGTACATTTTTCATTTCACAGAAGTCATTTCAACATAGAACACATTTGGTCAGAACCCAAGCTAGACTCAAGCCTAGTCCACACCAGCATGGGCATATCTCATATGACATTTTGTCCTCATGTGAACTGTGTCTCAGGTCACCGAAAACAGACCTTTTGTGAATCTCCGTCCAGGTTGAGAATATTCAGAATCTCAGGTTTTAGTGTTGACCTGTAGACGGGGAAACTGGTCTTGTAACATCCATTTTTGGCCATTATTTCCTTTTGTGAGGTGTCAGAAATGAAGCAACATTTGATGCAGTGGTTGACATGGCCGACATAGTGCTGGCTTTAACTTTGTTACACTTAACGCACCGTGACATTTCCACTATATTAAGGAACAGAGGCGTCTGAATGCCACGGAGGGCACTGCTCCAGGTAGCCTACTGGTAATAGCTTTTTGTCAAGCTTCTGATCGGCCAACCTCTTTTTTGTGTGGCTATAGGGTTATGGTGATATGGTTTTGCATGCTCTTGACAGTGCTTCAGTTGTGGTTTTGCATTTTCATGTGGACAGAGATTTATTCAAACAGTGCTTGTGTAAATGGGAATTTTAATGAGAACACTGTACATGTGGCCTAGGCTAAAATCATAATCAGATCATTTGTAGGAATGAAAAGAATATTAACTGTATTCCTTGTAGTCAAAGTATATTTCAGTACACAGTTCCATAATCTACCTTTGATATACTCCACTCTGTGACATGTTAACTTGAAATTAAATGTGCAGCCTGGATTTTGTCAGGTGATCCAGAGGAAGGATGAGCAGAGAGAGATGTGTTCTGTGTTTAATCTGCAGGGACGTTTTGCGTAAACTTGAGGGTCAGGCTGTCCTTGATCCACTGACTCACAGACAGGTGTCTGGATTCTGTGTCACCTCAGCTGGTTTCACATAATTGGTCGTGAGTGCTTACTGAAAAAACACAATCCAGGTTCATATTCTTGTGTTATCTGTAGGAGAGAACAGATGTTGCAGCATAAGTGGACAGTACATCAGGGTAATGTAGCCTGTCTGTCACTTTGGCCCGGGCAGCGTCACAGATAGGCCACCCACTCAGTGTTTCTGCCTTTTGCATGGGCAGTTTGTTAGATGTGTGTCTCATGACACTGCCACCATGTGTGTGTTTGTGTTTGTGTGCGTGTCCCTGGGTGTCACATACTGGGAGACTCCTGGGTAGTTACACAGAGGGACGAGTGCTGGCAGCTGCAGCTATTTTGGTGAGGTCTTTGTTGTTGCGCTGCCGGGGGCCCTCAAGGTGGTCACACACTGACCCCAGAGTACGGCAGAAACTTGCTTCGCATTATGATCA
Organism: Epinephelus moara; assembly: GCF_006386435.1. Classification (NCBI taxonomy): domain Eukaryota; kingdom Metazoa; phylum Chordata; class Actinopteri; order Perciformes; family Serranidae; genus Epinephelus; species Epinephelus moara. Next base: position 39,822,641 of record NC_065521.1, on the reverse strand, counting down.
GCTTACTCCTTTTGTGGAAAAGGCAGACAAAACACGACGACTCTGTTGTTGAAGGAAATGTTTGGGTTAACCTTTATCTGAATTGTCAGCCGCTGATAAAAAGCCTCCGTTCACAAACAGTTAATGGTCAGTGACACTGAGTATAATGCACATTGTTCTGAAAGCCTACTGCTGAATGGACTCAGTGAGTGACTTGAGCCTCATTACTGCACCTTTCCCCATGATGCTACACTCTGTTGTACCAAAAACAAATGTGTTGCCTTGGAGAACTCGTCTGTGCCGCTCCTCTTTAGGAAAGAGCTGTTGGGCTGTTTCATTGAAAGAGAGCGCAAGTGGCTGTATGAATGATCTCTTTATCCTCAAGGACAGGCTTGTAACTGATACATGTGTTTATTTTGAAGACCTTCACTATAATCTATGCTGCAGGAGAAGAAAATATCTTAAATTGGAGGAAAGTAAATGGTTTGTTGTGTCACAAAACAAATGCTGAATTAGAACTTGTGGTTATTGGCAGGGTTTTCAGTTGTCCCGTAGTTTTCCCAGATCTGAGAGTTTATTTGGACACAGCCACACAGTTTCCTGGTTAAACACCAGAGAATATCCATATCAAGTAATGCCTCTCCTGGGATTTGTTAAACTGTTTTTTTCTGTTGGAGGATACAGGACATGTGCTAACTGTTAAAAGATATCAGTCTTAACTTCTCCTCTGATTTCTAAGAGGGGTTTTTCTGAGGCTGGTCGCAATAATGACTTAATCGACTTACTGTACAATATATAGACCTGACCTTGCTCATGTTGTTGACCTCAATGTTTGCCTACATGCGTGGTTTTTAATTCAAGAAAGTAACAGACATTTAAGCCAACATGAAGCCAGAATCAAAAGCAGGGTTTTCCCGATCATTTTAGACACTTTTAGAGCCGACATCACGATCACGTAATTTCATTAGCTGGATGCAAAACACGACTCTCCATCACAGGGCTGTAGGCTACATAGGAGTCTTAAAATTACGTCTTGTTGTGTTATTGGGAGCCAGAATAGAAGGAGTCATGGCTCAAAACTTAAATTTTATCGCATGCCAGCCGCCACTGCCCGTCAATCAAAACAAAGACAACTATGGTTAAATGTGACAAGACCAAAGGACTGGATGGAGGCGATCATCAAAAATGCTCACATGTGCAGCGCACACTTCATATCAGGTTAGGGAAAAAGTATTTCCTGTTGTAGGGATGAATAACGTTATGTGTATTAAGGGTTATCATGTCCACTGAATCAGAAACTGGGGAGGGACTAAGAGGAATAATGGATTTCTCTGTGACACTAACTTTTTAGCATATTGGCTAACGTTAGCTTCAATAGCAAAACAAACTGGAGGAAACCGTTCAAGTGTCGTCCTCCTTTGAAAGATTGGCATAATTATCAACCACAAAGCTTCCTGTGACATCATCCATCCACTGAGTGAGAGCATACAGGTCGGCCAGTCTGGTCCCGTTGGTCTTTACGAACAATCCAGTGGAGTAAGCTCTAGCACTCAAATGAATATTTCTTCATGCATAACTTGTATCATCTTCCTCCACTGTCTGAAACGAGCCAACAGAACTTGCTGGCTAGTGCTAGCTAATGTCTGTGGAGAATTATTTTGCCTCCAGCTAAGCCCCGCCCACCGAAAAACATCATACTGTTTACTAACAGTAAAAGGGTCTAAAACAGGGGTTGGCAACCTGTGGCTCCGGAGCCACATGTGGCTCTTTAGCCCCTGTCCAGTGGCTGAGCCTTTGAGAAAAGAAGTCTATGGAAATTCATTCTATGAATCCAGATGTTGCTGAACCTAGATAGCAGTGGCTGGTTAGCTATGGATGCCAAATCCAAAAAAGTAAATTGAATAAAATAGAGAATGTAGTAGTGCGTGGACAGATTTGTTTGCTCTCACTGCCAGCTCTGCAAAATTTAAGTACCAGATAATTATTAATAGTGCCCTGCACAGTGGCCACCTTGTGGTAAAACATATTAACAAATGCTTATTTAGACCATAAGTATACGCTAATTTAGACTTAATAGGCTATTAACCTTGATTATAAGGCTCAAACATGTTTTGCGGCTCCACACAGATTTTTTCAAATTATTTTTGGTCATAAATTGCTCTTTTAATGGCAAAGGTTGCAGACCCCTGGTCTAAAAGACTTTGGCGCCGCAAATCTCCTTTTTTGTTTCCTCTATAATCCCATCTATTTGCACAAATCCAAATAAAAATGAAGCAACACTTCAATGATGACACAGTGTAGCTTACCGGTAGCCTGCAGCTGCACTTTTGGGGTAGAAGAGGCACAGTCCTGATAATAGTTAGCTTGGCACCCCCTGGCAACGAGCCAAAAAGTCTGTCATTTGTAGTTTAACTCTCCAACAACTTTATCCTCTGCTCCGTAAATCCACCAGTAAACCGCCTAGCTCCCATGCCGTCAATCCATCGTAACCGACTTCAGCACATCAGCAAGATTATGGAGGTAACTGCGGAGCTCCCAGAGCTTCACTAAGCTTGTTAATTAGTCATTAGTAGCTTGGTTTTGGTTTTGTTGGCCAAAATTTGTATTTGGTTTTAAAATGAGTAATTTTGAGCTACTTCTACTGTACAAAGGCACTCTAAGTGTATACTTTGTTGTATTAACAAGTGTTAATTACTTTTTTGAAAATACATTTAATACTTTCTTCATATTCCAATTTCACTGTCTGAGTGAACTCAAACTTGTCCAGTGGCATAAAATGGTCTCAAAATGACAATAATATTGTTTATCGTTAATATTTCTGGGACAGTATAACATCCAACAAAAGTAGTCATCATAATAGGCCTCGTATATCTGCAAAGTTCCTGAGTGTGCTTGCTCTGAAACAGTGGCTGCCCTGTTTCAGTCAGAGATCATAGAAGAGTTCAGAGTAATAATGAAGCTGTTACCTCCTTCTCTCCGGCTCTCACTCCCATTCTGACAAGGATCACAACATATCTGCAGCCTTTGAAGTAGCGGATGTGTCATTAGCTTTGATTAGTCTGGGTCACTATTCTTGGTGGGAGACCTCACATGGTTTGGGAAGGGCAAGTTTTCTGTCAACTGTTTCCTGGCAGGACATTGTAGACTTTGAATCATTTTTGCTTAGTTTGCAGATTTCAGTTCACCAGACTGTAGCTCCAGGCAGCAGCAGTAGGCCTGTCACAATAACTACTTTCATTAGAGGATATATTGTCCCAGAAATAATTGGGAAAAAGGATGTTATTGACATTTTCAGACCATTTTATGTCACTGATAAAATGATAATAGCCTGATAATGCAAGTACACCCTGTGAAAGAGCAATGAATTTTTGATCTTTAATTTTGAAACACTGGAATCGAAATATGGAAAACATATTTAAAGTATTTTTTAAAAAAGTAATTAACACCTGTAAATATACACTCACCGGCCACTTTATTAGGTACACATTGGTAGTACTGGGTTGGACCCCTTTTGCCTTCAGAACTGCCTTAATTCTTCACCTGACCCTACCATCTGAATGTCTCAGCAGAAATCCAGACTCATCAGACCAGGCAACGTTTTTCCAATCTTCTATTGTCCAGTTTTGGTGAGCCTGTGTGAACTGTAGCCTCAGTTTCCTGTTGTTAGCTGACAGGAGTGGCACCTGGTGTGGTCTTCTGCTGCTGTAGCCCATCTGCTTCAAGGTTGGACGTGTTGTTGGTTCAGAGATGGTCTTCTGCAGACCTTGGTTGTAACCAGTGGTTATTTGAGTTACTGTTGCCTTTCTATCATCTTGAACCAGTCTGGCCATTCTCCTCTGACCTCTGACCTCTGGCATCAACAAGGGATTTTGGTTCACTGGATATTTTCTCTTTTTGGGACCATCCTCTATAAACCCTAGAGATGGTTGTGTGTGAAAATCCAGGTAGATCAGCACTTTCTGACAGACCAGCCCGTCCGGCACCAACAACCATGCCACGTTCAGAGTCACTTAAATCACCTTTCTTCCCCATTCTGATGCTCGGTCTGAACTTCAGCAGGTTGGCTTGACCATGTCTACATGCTTAAATGCATTAAGTTGCTGCCACGTGATTGGCTACCTAATAAAGTGGCAGTTGAGTGTATTTAAAATTACAGTACCTCCATTTGAGTAGCCAAAAATTACTTTTGATACTTAAAACAAAAGTTGGCCAGCAAAACAAAGCTAAGTGATGCTTCTTGCGACTAATAGACCAGCTTTGCGAAGCTCCAGAAACACCTCCAGTTATCTCCATCACCTGGTTGGAGTGCTTGCCGGTAGCCTGCAGCTGCACTTTCGAAGTGGAAGAGGCACAGTCCCAATAGATCGCCAACTTCTGGCAACAAGCCAAGAAGTCTGTCTTTTGTGGTTTTACCCTCCAACAACTTCATCCTCCACTCTGTAAATCGATCAGCAAATCCCCCAGCTCCCAGACTGTTCATCCGCATGCCAAAGTGCAGCTGCAGGCTACTGCTAAGCTACACTGTGTCATCTTTGAAGTGTTGTTTTATTTTTCTTGGGACTGGTGTAAATCGGCTGGATGGAGAGGAAAAAAAGGACAGACCTGGCTGTTTATTCTGGCATCATATTGGCTAAAATGTTGGTGACATTCTTACATAAACAAACATGCATGTATATACAAAGGTCAGTATCAAGATCAGCAAAATGATCATGTCAGTATTATTGTACGATAAGTTGCTGACATAATTAAGGTAACAGGCTTACAGTAGTTGCAGTCAGTCTAGAAGAAAGACATCACACTAACTTTTACTTAATTTCCTGTCCTCTGAAAGACATGTCACAGCGACGGTAATGCTGTATCAGGAGCCATGTGTGTTTTTTTGTATGTGCAGCTGTAAAACAGCTGGATCCAGCACACCCACTTGATTATAAAGGAGCTGTTGTTTACTGCTGTCTGTCGAGGTTTAAGAAATGGAGTCATGCAGAATCTGGATCGAAGTATGAGAATCTGTCTTATCAGCACGGTGCTGGTGTAAAGGACAGAGGATAAACAATTTGTCACATTTGTGTTAATTGACAACGTAACACAGTCTCCTTTTTATTTAAGAGACAGTGAACAGATACTCGTTCCACAAGGGTGCCTCTGCTAAAACCCATCTTTGTTTCAGAGCAGCGAGAGGCCTCCTCAGCTGACATTTCAGAGCATGCCCCTCGGTGCGACTGCATCCAAAGCAGTGGAAGAATGAATGAGTCACCACAAAACAGAACATGGTCATTGTTGCCCGTGCCAGTACAGAGGGCTCAACGTTTGGTAAAAAAAAAATGGTTATAATGGTGCTCGGTTCTTTCCATTTAGGAGGGAAAACAGGAAGCAGCTCCTCCCTGCGTGTCTGCAATGCCCTAGGGTGTGTGTGTATGTGTGTGTGTCAGACAGCAGACGTGAAGAGCGGTGCGTGGAAGTGTGTGTTTGGTTCATAGGATATCCTCTTCGTTCCGTTGGACCGAAGAGGAGTCATTCCAAAAGAGATGCCCTTTGATCTTTTTCCTCCTTGAAGCTGTCATGCAAGCAGACTTCCTGTGTGTTGCCAGACAGGCGCTGGTTGAAGTCATTAGTTGACAAAAACCACAGGATCCATTGTCCCACTGAGCACAACTATCCACCACACCAGGATGGTAATGATTAGTGGGACAGCTGATAGCGAGAAATTGGTGCTGACATTATTAGCTTTTCCTAAAAATGATGATGACAGCTTTACTTTCACTTCCTGCTGTTGTGTTGGCTGATTTGTTCTGTCTATTTTACATAATTTCATGCAGATCAGTGACTTCTATGTGTTGTCTCATGCCAGCGATGTGTATTTCAAGGCTCAGTGACTTTTTCCCTGATTTCCTGTTTCTGTTTAAGGAACCTTTAAAAGAAGGAAGAGTCATCACGTCAGTGACAGCGTGCGAACTTTGCTTTGGTGTCAGACTTTGGTGCCACTTCTATTGAAGTTAATGGGTGGGCACGGCAAGTCCCTCTATAACCCATCATATTTGTGCTGTTTCACATTTGATTGAAAAAAGGCCTCCACTAAATTACAAAAAACACCCATTACACGATGTTGACTGTTTTTATCTCAGTGTGTGTGTTTGTTTCCATGTCAGTGGTCTCCAAACAGATCATGGCTCTGTCCAGCAGCTGCATATAACTCAACTCAAGCCTGTTTGGTCCAGTGCATCATGATACATGACCAAATGGCGCAGGTCTAACGGGATGTCACTGACCATACCGCTACAGCACCTTGCACTTATAGCCTCAGTGATTCAATCACCTGGCTTATATTATTAGCTAGCACACACATAAGTCATGACAGCTTAAGAGGTTGTAACATTTGCTATCCCTCACCAACACTGCTAGCCTGGACTCATTGCCACTCCAAACACTTTCAGTGGGTGGGAGTACTCACCTTGACAGACAAACTCCGACAGACAATCAGCGTGACAAAACACCAGGGAACATTTTCTCTATCACCAACAGAGCCAGTTGATATATCAAGCTTTTGCCAAATCCAGTTGGAAGAATGTCTAGTACATAGACATGTTCTTGTTTAATTGTTGTTATCGACTCTATTTCTGCCATAACTTCACTTACTGCTGTGTTTACTCTGCTAACGTCAGAGTTAGCGCGTGCTGCTCCAGGAGCCGCCATTACTGTTCGGCAAGCTGCATTTTACATCAACTACAACGCAGTCCCTAATTGGCTGTTGTCAACTACGGTGCAAATCCCTGAGTAGCCAAGATTGGATTTTAATTTCTGGATATAAGGCGGGGCAGCAACAAGTTTGGACTTGTACAGAGAGTGAAACAGAATGTTGAGCTCATGTCATCAGGATGGTCTTAATAGGCTACAACGGCGCAGCTCACAAGAATTATTTCCCACTGATGTTAATGGTATTATCTCCAATTAAATCATCAGCATAAACAACACTGAAGTGTTTTACTGTGATTTTATTAAGAGCGAACAACAAGTTTCGCCCATGGCTTCTTCAGGTTCACATAACAGAATCACATGAGCACTCACATGGGTCACATGACTACTTATCACAGTTATTTCAATTTTCTTTTTCAATTTTTTTTCTTCACATTCTTCAGAAACATTTTCCAAAAGATAATCTTCAATTCATCCAAAAAGCAAAATACCTTTACACAAAATTACATAGATCATCAGTGGCTAATGTTTATGTTCATTGACGAACAAAGTAACAAGTATTGGTCAGTTATAAAGGTCCAAATTTAGAATAATTTGGCGATTGGCACCACCGCCCGACAACAATAGGAAACGTTATGGAGAGAGCTGGCCAAAGTAAGCACTCCCAAACATTACTTATCATTAACAGTTTGCAAGTTGGTTATTAAAGTACATACCTGCTGTGTGTACGTGCTGCACATTTACAATCTCTGATCTGGCTAACTGCAATCTGGTCAGTGTTAATAACAGGTCGGACCTGCCCCGTTTGGTCACATATCATGATGTATTGGACCAAACGGGTTTGAGTTGAGTTATATGCAGCTGCTGGACAGAGCCATGATTTGTTTGGAGACCATTAACAATGAAAACAAACGCACACATTTAGATCACGTAATGTGTTTCAGTCAAAAGTGAAACAGCACAGATACGATGGGTTATAGTGAGACTTGCTGTGCCCACCCCGTTGACTTCAGTAGAAGTCTGAAACCAATGCAAAACTCGGATGCTGTCACTGACGTAATGACCCTTTCTGTCTTTATAGTTTCCTTGTTTCTGTTAAGACAGCTCTTATGACAATTCTCTTTCTGATTGTCACTTTCTATTTTCTCTCCTCGCTTCCAATCATTTCCTCTCTAACTCTCCTGAAACTTTAACCTCTCTGCACCTGCCTGGCTAACTTGATCCTTCTCCCTCGTCCATGTGTCGCTTTTCTTGTTTGATCCTTGACCTCTGGCTCCTGTTTGTGCCCCGACGACCTCCGCGCCACGTCTCTCTTCCCCCCCTGTCTCTTGCTCCTTGCTCCTCGCCCATCATCGCTTGCCCATAGCACACTGGTTGGACTCTTCGAATCTGGGGAACATACAGAGCCCAGTTGAACCGAACTACAGTAAGTCCTCAAGCGCTTCTTTCTTTTTTATCCTGCGGTTTCACCCCCCTCTCTTGTCTTTGGCACACTCTCCTGTCACCTGCTCTGCGCAGTTATGCACTCTCATTTCCAAACACACTCTCAGATAACATTCCAAGGAAGACTCAGCTTGGGCATGCAGTGTTTAAGTCCAGCAGGTCTGTTTTTCCAAGTGTCTTGCAGGCGTCTCCCAGTGTTTTCTGATGCCGGCGGAAAATGATGGGGTTGTTCCATCGAGTAATAGAGTTCATCTCGCTCGAGTGACAACACTTTGCCTTCCAGCTGAAAACATCCTTGTCAAGATATGTTGGAATTACGTTACTGCTCATCCCTACGGACAGCCAACACTTGCAAAAATGTCTTCCGCGATTTAATCTGAAAAGTGCTTTTGGTAATTTCAACCTCATGCAGATGGCTCAGCCCAGTGATACGAAGCAGCTGTTCTGCAGAATCACTACAACATGAGTATGAAAATGTACTTTGTTAAACACAATGGTGGGTTTTGACGCTTATATTGCAAGCTGTGGGAGAGCTCCACGGGGCAAGCTTAATAGTGAAGCCAGAAGTTATTCATAAGAGCTCCCCCGAGGGCAATGAGTGGACTTGGAGACAGAGTTGTTGGCTGGCCACCAGCAAAAGGGTTAAGTAGTGGGGGTCCTGTCTACAAGAGTTAAGTTGAGACAGAGGCAGCTGGCACATGAATATATTACACGAGAGGGGAGAGAAAGATTTAAAAGTAGATGGAGATGAGAAAGACAAAGAGGAAAACCCCACGGAGGGGAAAAACATGTATTATTAAAGGTTTTTGATTGGATAGTGAGGCAGTGTGGTTTGGGCCATGTTCTTTTGGATTCTTTCGCAGTGACTCGGGTGGTGCTGGGACGATGCCGTGGGCACAGCCTTGGGGGTTGAAGGTCGAGCCCAAAGCGGCTGGGCTTTAAAGGACAGGCCGGGCTCACTGCTCAATCAAGTCTTTGTCTTCTGTATAGGCCTTCATGTGTTCAGCGGGGGCCCATTGCACAAAGCCACCACAGTTCTGCTGAACAGCTTTAATAGCTAAATAAGTTTGTGAATTAAGAGTGTGGAATGCTATTTTTCCACTTTTTTTTTTCATCCCACTTGCATGTCTGCACTCTGACAGTTTCATCACTCTTGATGGTGGCGGTGCTTGACGAGGGGATTTCCCCCCTCCCGCTGGAAGCAGCGAGTGATGCACAAGAAAATGGGGTCTTGGAGTAAAAGAGCCGCTCGTTAGCAGCCGGGCACAACCCGGCACTCTAATCAAAGGATCTGAGGCGGCGGCAGTCCCACACTCGCCAGTCTGTAACGTCAAAGCGGCAAGCTCAGAGAGAGTTGGGGCTACGGGCTGCTGTTGACCCGGCGGCGAGGACCCACTCAAGTGATTAGATTATATGCGGGTCAAATGAGGCGCTTTGATGACTAACTTTGATGTTGCCTGTCTTCTGGGTCCACATTCAGGCTGAACAATTATTCCTACAGGTCTGACAGTAACAGGCTGTAAAACAAGCATTCAGGCACCCTGCCAGGCAGCGCTAATGCCTGCAGTTCTGTCGTTACATGTTCACCTCGCTGTGTGTTTTCATAGGCAGCGCTCAGTTTACTTTGTCATAAATGTGGCTTTTCCTCACCAGGAATGGGATGTCTTGGAGTGCCAGTGCTGTGTGTGAGGAAAGAGAATTTAGCAGTGTTTAAAGAGGACAGCTGTTTACCAGCCAAAGCTCAGGCAGTGGAGCATAAGGAGGCAAAGTTTCCCACAGGCCTTTAACACAGACAACACACAGCTGGAGTGTGAGACACAGAATCTTTAAATGCTCTATATTCAAGATTGCAAACATTGATATAGCAACAAACAACTGTTCAATCAGTTAATGTCCGAGAATATTTTTGACTGGCCTGTAGGTTAATTTTCTGCTCTTCAGTTTCTTGCACCTTGCACCACCCAGATCTGGTGGGAGCTAGCTAGCAGCGTATCGTCCTCACCCAACAGCATTGCTATGGAAACATGGTGCCCACCCTTCGGTCTCCCACCAGGTCACCCTTTAGCATTGTTATCTATGGGTGCACACTGCACAAACTAGACTGTTTGTAAATTCGGGGCGATTGTAGCATTTGGTTGTTCAGAACACTACTTTATCTGAGCAGCAGAGCGCCAAGCGGAGTGAACGCGTGATTAACTTAATATTTCGTTAACTCTTGTAGAAATACGTGAGGGCGGCTGATTGGCGAAACATTGGCGGTTTGATCCCTGGCTCCTCTAGTCAACATGCCGCAGTATCCTTGGGCAAGATACTGAACCCCAAGTTGCTCCCAATGGCTGTTCCATCGGTGTGTGAGTGCATGTGAATGGTTACTGAGCAGCAGATGGTACCATGTATGGTAGCCTCGGCCACCAGTGTTTTAATATGTGTGTGAATGGGCAAATGTGGCTCATAGTGTAAAAAGCTCTTTGAGTGCTTGGAAGACTAGAGAGAGAGAGATTTACAAACACACTTTTTGTTATCACTGTTAGCTGTGTTAGCACTGTTAGCAGTGTCAGTGGTGCTAATGTAGTTAAAAATGCTAAAGGGGTCTAGTGGCTCAAAATAAAGCTACTTATTCACCAAGGCTTGAGGGGGCACCAGAGGGTGGCCACCAATGTCATACCACCACGAGGACAGCGTTACCAGCCGAATGAGCAGTGCTGCTAGCTAGCTCCTACCCACTCGAGGAGGTGCGCAGTGCAGAGAGGCCAAGGCTAATGTTAGCTAACCATGTTAATGTGGTTAGCCAGCTGTCTGTCAGCCCAAAGAAATAAACATTAAATGCAACATTACATCACAAAACATTAATATTTCACCACGTCCAGATGGGACAGTCCTTTTTCTTAAAAATTAACTGGTTAGTTACCACGTAATGGGAGTGAGACAATCGGAAGCAAAATGGACAGAAACTGACATCCCTAGTAAAAATAAAGTGGAGTAAAAGCGTCCTGAGCAGAGAATAAAGTCACACTCCCTCTGTGTGTGTTGTAGTTTGAGCTTCTCTGTACTTTGTTTTGTTAACTGGGCCAGCAGGTCTGTTTCCTTGAAGCTGTTAGCCCGCCATGACGGTTGGCTCTGTGAGCACTGTTGCTGTTGTTAGCACAGTTAGCCCTGTTAGCACCATTTTGGCTCAGCCACCTCCATGTTTGCTTGTGACATCAGAGGTGAGAGCCGTGTGCAGGCAACATCAGCCACGACTCTGAATGTCATATTTAGCATCTTAAACTTTTAACTTCAGTAGCCCCTGGTGAGCATGATAAATGTCTGATAGGGTCCAAATGTCTCATGATTATCCAAGGAGAAAGGAAAGGAAGATAGCAATTTACACCAAGAGTGTTGGTATTTTCTCTGCTTGCTGTGTGTGTGTGTGTGTTAGCAGGTTTATTGTTTTGCACATATTTGGGCATATATGTTTGTAACTAGAGGCTGAGGAGCTGCCTATTTAGAACATGACTCTTTGCTTTTGGCATGGTAAGTAGCATCTGACTGCAAGAAACAGTACAAATATTGACTTCCTCCCTAAACCCAGTCTGAAATCAGAGGCTGGCAGGCCCGTCCTAACAAAGTGTTGGCAGGAGTGTGAGAACGCGGCACCCTGTGGGCCTGGGCTATTTTAAGTTTCATGGGCTAAGCCTGTGACTTTGGGATTATAATAATACAGCTGATATTTTTGTTGATAATGAGTTACTCAGATAGCTCATCAAGATGTTGTATACAGATAATTATATTCAGCTATGTTTACAAAGTCTATCTATAACTGGAGTGGAAAAATTGATTAGTGATTAGAGTTAATCCCTTTTTTGTTTTGGGATGTCAACATTATAATGCTCAAAAGTTAATACAGATTTGGAAACAACTGCTCCTATAAAAGGCCAAAGGCTTCTGAGATGTGGGATTGAAACTGGCACTGATATAGATGTGTCCCATACAAAGTGTTAGCCCCATTAAAGTGTGAACCTTATGTTCATTTATTTTGTAAGGTGTGATTGTACAAAACTGGTTTGCATACCAATGCATTTAAATAAATCAGCATGACATCGTGATACATTGTGTAAAAATCTTTTCGTAAAGGGTGACACTGCAGGTCAATAGAGTAAAAATTTTAACTAATCAGTATCACCATGGAACTTCCCCAGTTCATTACCTACACTGAGACAATTATTTGGGTATGACAAAATTTCTGAAATTTTATATTCAAACATGCAAATGAGGCAGTGTGTAATTGAATATATGATAATTTCAAAAAAATAAATAAATGAAAAATCCAGAATAAAAATCTTAACATTTGGTGAAACCAGGTTCTTTTTTCATTTTGAGAGTCAAAGGTTTACAGAGGGACTTTTCGCCATGTTTTTAGGTATAAAATGTCATTTGTAAAAACCACGAGGATATAGATAGCAATGAAACTGGAAATTTTGGTGTTTTTAAGTGCTTCTGAAGTAGAGATTTTTGGGTCAGTGTGAGGAAAAAAATGAGAAAATGGCCTTTAAAGATATGTACTGTAAAATTGTATACATTTTTGGGCAATAGGGTAAAAAATTTAACCCATAGATATCACCATGAAACCTCCCCAGTTGGTTGCTGACATTAAGACAATATTTTTTTGTATTACAAGTTTTCTGAAATGTTATGTTTAATATGCAAATGAGGCACTGTCTTTTTAAGTATGTGCTTTTTGCATACATTTTCAGAACAGAAATCTGAACTAAAATAAACATCTAAATGTTAATTTTGGATGTTTTCTTTCCACCAGTGCAGGGATAGGTGACCTGCAGCTCTGGAGTTGCATGTGGCTCATTAGCCCCTCTTTCGTGGCTCACTGTGGCTTTGACAGACAATAATATGGAAAATGAATAACTGTTATTTTTTTAACATACTAATTTTCATTTATTTTTTAGGCCTTAAGTGAGTCTTACGTTCTTCAACTGTAAAAATGTGTAGCCTATACACCGATTTTTTAATAAAGTTTTAACTTTTTGTCGACTAAAATGTGTCGTACGTCTGTGACCTGGCACCTTTTCCTTTAAAGACATCACTAGTGATGGCTACAGTTGTCTTGAGTCTCCCTAGCCAGGCTAGCTGTGGATTCCAAATCCAAAAACGGAAAAGACTCAGAGGAAAATAGAGAATTCAATACTGTGTGGACAAAGTCATTTGCTTTCATCGGCAATGCTGCAAAGTTGAACACCAAATAACCATAAATAGCCCACTGCAGAATAGCCACCATGTGCTAAAACATACATGTATGCATGAATGCTCATTAAGATCTATTAGTAATGTTCATTCATTAATTAATTTTGCTTCAACTGCTTATCCTGTTGGGGGTCACGGGGGGGCTGGAGCCTATCCCAGCTGACATTGGGCCAGAGGTGGGATACACCCTGGACAGGTCACCAGACTATCACAGGGCTGACACATAGAGACAGACAACCATTCACACTCACATTCACACCTACGGACAATTTAGAGTCACCAATTAACCTGCATGTCTTTGGACTGTGGGAGGAAGCTGGAGTACCTGGAGGAAACCCACGCTGACACGGGGAGAACATGCAAACTCTGCACAGAAGGGCTCCTCCACCCTGGGTTTGAACCAGGCGACAGAGCTAACCACTGCACCACCATGCCGCCATTAACAATAATGTACATAGGCTAGATTAGACTTAAAATATGTCTGGCTCAAATATGTTTTGCAGCTCCAGACAGACTTTTTTTCCTTTTTGGCCAAAAATGGCTCTTGTAATAGTAAACATTGCCGATCCCTGCGCTAGTCTGAAAGAAAACTTGTTATAGAAGCAAAATAACCCAAAATCTCATCATGGACCAGTGCATAAAAATACTGTTTTCACCTGTAGTGTCTCCACTTAATGGTCAGTCTGACCCACATATGTGGCAGATGGGTGGAGTTTTTCGTATGCAGGGCAATTTGAGGGCTAGATGAGGAGAAGAAGAAGAGAATTCTATTGTCAGAGTACAAAAAGAGATTGAACGTTGCCTCTTTCTCATCACCACATTTCTTCAGAATGATTAGAAGGCAAGGTCAAGCAAATTAGTATTTTTCTGGGTTCACTCAGGGACACTTGAGCAGAGACAATGAACTCAGTAGATCTGAATCCAACCAGCTGCTTTTAACGTTCTGAAAGTGAAAGTTAAAAAAAAGGGACCTAATTGCAGCTTCTGTATGATTCAGAGTTCCTTACGTTCATCTAGTTGACCTAGATGTTTGACAGCCGGTCAGACCAGCTCCTGCAGCCTCTCTGTAGACCATTGATACAGTTCCTGCTGCAGCCCCCTCTGCTGCTCTGCTGCCTGCCGGCCTGATGTGTTTGACTTGCTACAAGTGGAGGGAATGTTGAGGGCCCCTTCTACAGTCATTCACAGAGGATTTTCTTCTTCTTCCTCTGCAGCCGCTGGCACAGTAGCGATGCTGACTCAAACTCCCACTTACCTTCCAACTCTCTGATATCATCAGCGTTCAATCAGGGGATCTGGTGCAGACTTGTGACCCTGCTATTTTGGCTAATATCCACGAACTGCGTGTTTGAATGTTTGCATTGATTTCAGACAGTGTGGTCGGTTCTGTTTGCAACAAAGGCGCTTTATCTGTCTACCACTATTTGTGAGTATGTGTCTCCATGTGTCTGTGACTCACAGAGATACAGACAATAAGACATGCATTCATTGATATTATAATTTCATGGTTGTATTTGAGTATGTGAGGATAGAGTGTCAGCTTGTGCCTGTTGTTGGGGCCTATGTGTGGTGCAGCGCTGCAGTTGTCGGTTTTAGTGCAGACTCGACCACAACTGAGATATGGAAATAGACGCCATAATTTGTATGTGGCTCTGATTTAAGCCACAGTCATGCTCTTCAGTTCAGACTTTGTAAAACATTTACCCAAAGCCTTTGCAAAGGGAAATAATTCTCAAACAGTATCCCATATCAAATCGTCTTTAATAAACTTCACCACTTAATCTTGGCTCTGGCTTATAATACCTAAACTCTGCAACAGATGGACGTTAATGCTGAGCCTGTGGTCGTTGTGTGTTATTGTGTGGTTTAGCTGACAGATTCTCCTCCCTTCCCTGTGTTTCTAGTTTATTACAGAGCTCTCGTCAACTTCACCAACTCCCTTGTCTACGGCCCCGAGCTCGAGGACATCTTCTCTCCAGCCTTTAATGAGATCTCTGAAGCAGTGGTGGACACGGTACGTCGTACTCTCACAGGATAAACTCCACTGAATAGCAGTCATGTACAGTACACCAAGGCTTACCTTATAAGGCTCAGGCATGTTATTTATGACTTTGCTGATTTAAGTATGTGTGACCTTATGTCTGAAAATAAGACGCAGGTTTATTTCATCTTAACCAAGTCTGGTTTTCCCTCCGCAGCTGGAGTCGGAGTACAACAGGATTCCAGGTGTCCAGACAGTCAGCGTGGTCCTCATTAAGTAAGAACACCAATCCTTTAAATCTTGCCCTGTGACATCCAGAGTAGATACCCTGCAGCTGTGTGCGGCTGCTGTCTGGGTGTCTCACTCTGGCCAGGTGATATTTCTTTTCTTTTTCCAAACTGCACAAGGCCAACAGTGTCGGCCTACAGTCAGTAATTCATCAGCAATGAGTAATTCCACAAAGGGACGTCCAAAGAGAAACTTTACCTCTAACAAGCTTTCCTTTTTAAAGGAGAAGTTCACCCCAAAATCAAAAATGCATATTTTTCCTGCTTTTTATTAATCTAGTATGTTTCTGTGTGAGATGTGGAGATGTAGGCCATAGATATGTCTGCCTTCTCTATAATGGAACTAGATGGCACTCAGCTTGTGGTGCTCAAAGCGCCAAAAATGCATTTGAAAAACTCAACAGCAATGTCTCTTCCCAGAAGTCATGACCAGTTTAGTCAAGATAATCCACAGACCTTGTTGTGAGCAGTTTCATGTAGGAACTACGGCCTCGTTTCCACCAAGCAGTTCAGTTCATTTGGGTTCAGTTAGGGTGCTTTCACACCTGCCCTGTTTGGTTCGGTTCAATCGAACTCAAGTTTGTTTGCCCCCTAAGCGCGGCTTTTTGGGCATGTGTGACCACAACCGGACAGAGACCTTCTTGAAGAGGTGGTTACAAACAAACTCTACTCTAACAAACTTTATCTGGTCCGTTTGTAAATGCTGCCGTGAGAACACGAACCAACTCTAGGCAATTATACAACTTTGTAAGAAGAGTAGTCCCTGATTCAGACCAAAGCAAGACAACTCTAGTTCTGAAAGCAGCCTTAATTACACATTAAAATGGTTGTTTTAGTGTTTCCATTGTCAAAGGTTGTGGATGGTACCGATTGAACTAATCCATACTGCCCTGTTTCATTGTCACCCCTGTTAAGGTACCTAGCACACTGATCTGATTCTCTGCTCACAACATTATGGATTATCTTGAGTAACCAGATTATGATTTCTAGAAAGAGACATTGCTGTTGAGTTTTTCAAATGTATTTTTTTGGCGCTTTGAGCACCACAAGCTGAGTGCCATCTAGTTCTATTATATTGTAGAGAAGGCAAACATCTCTACATCCAATATCTCCAACACTCAGCAACTCACACCAAAACAATCTGGATTGATAAATAGCACTACAAGTTAGAGGAAAAATATGTATCTTCAATATTGGGGTGAACTGTCCCTTTAACCATCTGCAGTGCACGCCACACAGTCTTTAGCCTCACCAGGCCTTTCTCGCTCTTTACAGGAAGATGATAAGAGAGGATGGCGTGGATGTATTTGTGGAGTTGGACGTGGGTTCTGACTACAACAGCAACGATGAACAGATCCGCAGCGTGCTGTACAACGTGGTGAAGGAGGGAGCCATCGCTTCCTACGTCACATCAGTCCAGGGCTTTCAGTTCAGAGAGCTCGGGGAAGGTAAGATCTCAACAAAGAGGACCGACACAACAAGGACGTAAAGTGACTCTGTTCCACAATAGCTTGCTGTATGTTTACAGCAGCCCACCAGAGGGGTAGGCAGTGCCCTTAACGTTTCCCTCTGGTTTCTAGTTCAACCTCTGCCTCCAGTGGAGCCTATAGCCGTGCCAGGTTTGTACTCTGCCATGCCCTCTTCATGGTGACTGAGCCGACTGTACTGTAGAAGCTGTAGGATGACTGTAGTGCCTTTAGAAAGAACAGTCGAGCATATCCTTCCTTTATGGTGTTGACATTTTATGATGACCTTTACTTTGACATGTACAAGCAATGGTCATGTGGTCTGAGGAATGTTTTGCATGGAGGCACCGATGTGAAGTAGACTTCTCACTATGATCCCGTAGCACACAGTGGATAAGAAGGACCTTTGCATGGCATGAGTTTGATCAGGAATGCTTCTGTTCACTGCGATCTAAACCAGCTTTTGAGCCACACCAATTTCATCAGCTCTGACACAGGCATGTCCACTGACAGAGGATAATAGTAACTTTATCTTCACTCAGACGATAGGGTTCCCATCTACCAGTCTGTCTTTCTCTTCTGATCATCTCTCCATCCATTTATTTAGCTTATATTTAAGCACAGTGGATTTTAAACCCAACAGAGAACGTATATCCTTGAAAATCTCCTCAGTTTCTCAAAGCACACCTGTCCAGTTGCACTTGCTATAGTTACCTGATGGTTGAAGGCCCAGGATGCAGTTCTTTTGTCGTGTTTCACCTCACTTTGTTTTATTTGTGTTGTGATGTGACAGTAGTGTAGTGTATTGGCTGTTCTGTAGCCTTGGCTTGCATGTATTTGATCCTTTTGGACCCCCTCCCTTCCCTTCCCTCTACATCTCTAGTAACCCCGGGCATCAGACCCTGCATGCCAGATGAGCACAGGTGTGGTGATGGGACATGTATCCTGATGGAATACCTGTGTGACAACAGACCAGACTGCAGAGACATGAGTGATGAGACCAATTGTGGTGAGTGGCTTCAGCTTGAGTGGCCAGCAGGTTGTGGCACTGTCTGCTAATAGCATGGAGTACGGGCTGGATGTGAGGCGCATTCACTTAACAGCTTTAAGTAACCACTTTGTGTGTTTGCAAAGTTTAATCAGAGATTTGTTTCAGAAACAAGACGGCCAGCCCCTCCGGTCACCACTCCTCCTACCACCACCACCACCACCACCACCACTGGCAGGAAGCCCCCGCGGCCCCCCAGCCCGCCTGGACCCTGCAGAGCAGATCAAGCCACGTGTCAGAGTGGAGAGTGTATCCCTCGAGACTACATCTGTGACGGAGAGAGGGACTGCTCGGACGGAAGTGATGAGTTCAGATGTGGTGCGTAACACATCCCTTTGCATGTGCACTGCAACTGTGGCACTTGGTTTTTATTGCATTTAATGTAGTGAGTCGTCCTCAGCTCCAGTGTGTAAGATTTAGGGGGATTTAGTGGCATCTAAGGGTGAGGATTGCAGATTGCAACCAGCTGAACTTTTCCCAGTTAAAATTTCTTCAGTGTTCGCTGTTCAGGTGGTTTTTACCGGGAGCAGAGTTATCCACAGAGGTCTCCTCCTCTCTACAATGAACAAACCCAGTGAGTTAACCGGTAAAAACACTGAATAAAGTAGTTTCATGTTAACGCTGCTTGTCGTGGATGGATGTCTAACTACACTGGCCGAGGTGAAGATGTGAAAAAGCAAACGGCCCTATCTAGAGCCAGTATTTGGTTTGTTCTGGGCCACTATAGAAAAATGTCAGTGCAACCTGGTGATCTCCGTAGATGAAGACCCACTCCCTATGTAAATATAAACAACTCATTCCAAGGTAACGAAAACACAATGATTCTTATTTTCAGGTGATCACACACTAAAGATAACAAACCTTTTTATATTTAATTTCTGCCATTATATCCCCCTAAATCTTACACACTGGTCCTTGCAACGTTGTAGTCAAAAGGTAGCTTGCTGTTACACTTTCAAATAGTATTTTCAGCATTCGATTAGCATTGATATTTATACTATTACACATATATTTAACTCTCGAAATTGATTTTAACAGCCCTAATGTTCACACTCTGAGGCACCGACACACTATTATTATCCTCTATCTTTGCACAGGTACTCCATCTCCCTGTGAGCCCAACGAGTTCAAGTGTAAAAATGGCCGCTGTGCCCTCAAGCTTTGGCGCTGTGACGGAGACAACGACTGTGAGGATAACTCAGATGAAACAGACTGTCGTAAGTCTCCTTTTCTTTTGTGAGTCATTAAAAGGCCCACCTTCAAGGAACAGGCCGACGCTTTGGGAAATACGCTTATTGGCTTTCTTGCCCAGATTTAGATGAGAAGATCGATACCACTCTGGTGTCAGATATGAGAGTGGTATTGATCTTCTCATATAACTCTCGACCTTAAATTAATGCTGTGTGTTTACGATGATGATTAAAAGTTGTTGTAAATCTCCACTGCAGCCACCAAGGGTCCTGGCGACAGGTGTGCTCCTGAGCAGTTTGAGTGCCTGAGCGATCGCACCTGCATCCCAGCTAGTTACCAGTGTGATGACGAGCCGGACTGCCCTGATCGCTCTGATGAGTACGGCTGCAGTAAGTCTCACACCAACAGTGTTTTACAGTCTCTTATTGTATGTTTCTCTCATGGGCAGTTCACTCTTTTCTTTCGTACTTCTTGCCCTCTCTCTGCTTCTTTGACTCTTCTCTATAGTCACCCTCTGAGCTCCTTTGTAGGCTGTGACTAATTTGCTGTGAAGCAGGCACTTTTCACACACGTGTTGACTGAGACACACAGCTTTTTTGTGAAGCATCCATTCCTGAGAACTGAAAAGGAATTGTCCGTCCGTTTCCTCTGACTTTCAGGCATTTATGAGCTTCACTGGATCGCCAAATTCCAGTCACATGCCAGCCTTTTTGTACATGTGCATTTATAATGTGGTTAAAGCAGCTCTCATCTTCTTGACACTCTGCAGCCCCTCCCTCTGTGACAAGCCCGCCGGAGGAGTCCATTCAGGCAGCACGGGGGGCGACGGTGACGTTCACCTGTCAGGCCGTTGGAGTGCCGATGCCCATCATCACCTGGAGACTCAACTGGGGACACATTCCTCTCAGCGGCAGGTGGGTCTGATGATTCATTCTTAACAGTGCTGTCTTTTTATCATCTGAATGTTAACAGTAGAGTTTTGTTGATGCTACTTTCAGAACAGCATGTGTTGCACTGTTTGGGCCAAGCTGTCTCAAACAAAAACATCTGCATCTGATGAAAGCCAGTCTTGTTTAATTGATGTACAGCAGACCATGCAGAGTTGGAAATGACTATTAGTTTGTCTCCTTTTCACATTTCTCACCTGACATATGAGGAGTGTTCTTTGAGACCGCAGTATAACTGCAGACAGACCTGTTAGATCACTGTTTCTGTGCTGACCTCTAATTTTTTTCAGACCCGTGATTCTACTTACTGAGATATTTGTGGTGCGCTGCATCTCCAAAAGTTGCCATATCAGAATGTTCGCTCAGGGCGTAGTCCGCTGTGTGTGTGTGTGTGTGTGTGTGTGTGGTTAGGCAATTATAATTTAATTTTATGGATTTTTGTGTAACAGCAATTCTGCAGACTGTTATAGTGAAAGGCAGAAACAGATGATGTGTTATGGTCCATGCCGTAGTTGATATAAATCCTCCTCCATAGTTTGCAATATATATGCACCAGTTGGGAAATTCTGGCCAATACCGATGTTTAAAAAACTTTTTTTTTTCCTTTTGTTTCTGTGTTATTAATCCCTGTGTGTTATTAATGAGCCCAAATCTAATCATGCAGCTTTCTGAACAACCTTGAATATTACCTCTTACATTAAAAAAAAAAAATAAATAAATAATTTATGCCTCCGCATGGGTGACAGTCATGGTGGGGACATTTTGTTTTTGGGGTTGTCCATCTTATTCTCGTAAACACGATATCTTAAGAACACCTTGAGAGAATTTCTTTGGATTTGGCACAAACATCCACTTGACCTCAACAATGAACTGATTATTTTAGGTGATCAAAGGTCACTGTGACATCCCATCCGACTCATTCTTGTGAGGGTGATATCTCAAGAACGCCTTGAGGGAATTTTCTAAAATTTGGCACAAACGTCAACCTGGACTCAGTGATGAAATTATTAGATTTTGATGGTTGACTGTTAAAGGTCACGGTCACTGTGACCTCACAAAACATGTCTTTGGCCATTACTCAAAAATTTCTATTCTAATTATGACAAAGTTTCACACAAAAGTCTAATAAGATAGAATATTGAAGTGATAACATTTTATATCCAAAGCCTCAAAGGTCAGCTTCGCTGTTACATCATAATGTTCTGCAAAAACACTTTTCTGGCCATTATTCAATGACATAACTCAGGAACAGAAGAGGGAACACTTGGTCAGATACTGAATTGGTGACACTAATCTTGAAACTGTGGTGGTTCAGATCTTCTGTGCTGCTGAGCTGAGGATGTATGTGAAGCAACCATGTTTTAGAATATGTCTTCATGTGAGTCTGGACAGATTGGTGTAAACTGCAGCTGCAACTTGACTGGTTTCGCAGAGGAGTACAACCACATAATTCTGTTTTGAAAAATAACCTTAACCTGCTACATACTCAATGAGAAGTCTGAAGTACATACATAGCCCAATAAAAAAAATCTTTGTGTGAAACATAAATTAAATGAAAAAGCAATTAGAAAAGCAACAAAATAAAATATAAATATAGAATGCAATGTTTCCATTAAGCACAGACTTAAAGTGGGCTGGAAATGGGGCTGATCATGGGCCTCTTTACAAATGAAAATTATATAACAGTGCGCCTCCTCTTCTGAATATTAATGATAAAAAGAGAAAAAATATATTCATCCAAGATGTGAGAAACATCTGCAGCTGCCATCGGTGGATGTTTTTTTAATTGATAGGCCGATGGCAGTCAACAAGGCGAATATTGGCTATTAAATCCATGCACTTCTAATGTTAGTTTTTGACTGTAAAAGTGATCATTTGTGCTGTTTCTCTATGTTCCCAGGATCTCCATGACCAGCGAGAATGGCCGCGGCACTCTGACTATTCGTGATGTGAAGGAGGCGGATCAGGGAGCGTACACCTGTGAGGCCATCAATGCCAAAGGCCTGGTGTTTGGTATCCCTGATGGAGTGCTGACTCTCATATCAAATCCAAATCCAGGTACTGACGCCTCATGTTTACTGAGGGTTCACCATCAGACACCATTTTTAATTCTCTTTATAAAAAGAATATGAATAAACTTGTCTGTCTTGTTCTCTGTAGGAAACTGTCCTGATGGTCACTTCAGTGTGGAAGGACGCTGTGTGCCCTGCTTCTGTGCTGGCATCTCCAAAACCTGCAAGAACACTGGTCGCTACCGAAACCAGATCAGCCTGCGTTTCACAGAGGAGGAAGACTTTAAAGGTAGTGAAGCTATTGATGCTTATTAAACTGATAGAGAGCTAACACAATGTATACACTGTCAACTGAAATACCTTTAAAAGATGTGTAGGGGTAGTCTTAACAGTTAGAGCATAAAACATGTTGAGTGAGTCTGTTATTCTTACCTCCAGGAGTGAATGTCACCTACCCATCCAGGCCAGGCACTCCTCCTCTCTCCTCCACTCAGCTCCTTGTTAACCAAGAGATGGAGGAGTTCCAGCTCGTTGACCTGTCACGCCGTTTCCTCAACCTTGACTCCTTCTGGACCCTGCCTCGCCAGTTCCTGGGCAACAAGGTCAAGAGTCAAGTATATTTGATTTACTCAGAGGTTGGCTGGCTCTCGCACTCCGTAGGTGCGAGTGAGCAACGGATATCAACCAAAATAGTGACCTGACATGCATGTGAATAAATGTAATTGAGCGTTAGTATGTTAATGGGGTGCTCGAAAATAAAATAAAATCATATTTAGAATTTTATTATCTGTAATGTTCCTGTATTTTATTTTTACCATTTGCTCCATGATACTAGCTTGCCGTTTGTAAATTACTTTATCAGCTAACATTATGAAGCAATGGCAATGCTGCATAGCTAACCTTAGCTTAGGTTAGGGTTAGCTCGTTGGCTGCCCAGCTAGCAGTAACTTAGCTACGCTGCATTAATCTGGCTTCATGTGCCTCTAGAGTGGGATGAATTAGCTTGCTAGCAATTTGCCTTTGTCAGCAAGCTAGCTAATGTTAGCTAACATTAGCCAGCTAAAACCATATCTCTCTGTTTCCTCTAGGATTATTTTTCTGATTTTATGTATTTAATCTTTATAAAAACACAAATGAGTGAAACAATTAGCTTAGCTAGCTAGCCGGAAGGAGAGCGGATGTCAGCTCCGTCTCACTGAATGTCCATCTTACTCCCAAGGTGGACATTTAGTTAGCAACTGTAGCAGCTCGAATATAGCCAGCACAAACCCAGGTGCTAACTCAAGGTTTGTCTCCTGGCCATGGCTACAGAATCTATATAATGGAAACACAGTGTGTATGGACTGTGTGTGCGGTGGGTGGTGGTCATTTGTTGGTGTTAGCGGACGCCATGTCTTTGCTAACGTTAGTGTAGCACACTATGGCACTATAGCGGAGCTGAAGAGAGAGGCAAGGCACTTAGGAGTGTGAATTATGTCACATCCTTTGGAAATCAGTCCATGGGCTATTATAGTCAACTGTGAAAGTCAGGGAAGGTCTCAGTTTTTAACATCACAATCTTTTAATCAGCATTAAAAACAATTGAAACATGTTAAAGGTTATATCCAGAACATTTACATAAAAATTACACCTTACCATGAAAATCTTTTCATCTGTTTCTAGATTGACTCCTATGGAGGATCCCTGAAGTTCAAGGTGCGGTACACGTTGGCCCGTGGTCTGTCTGAGCCTGTGGAGAAGCCAGATGTGATGCTGGTTGGAAATGGACGCAGACTTGTCTACCGCAGAGGCAACCCCACCCCTGCCCGAGTGGTCAACCAGAAGGAGATCAAATTCACTGAAGTAGGTCATTGGTTTAAAAACAGTGCAAATTCTGCACAATCCTGTGGTACATCTATGATTATGACATGAAGACGTTCTTCCAAAAAAATACAGAAATGTAGAAATATGAGATAGAGAAATACACTGCACATAATAATGAAATACATTTGAAGTTAATGTAAATACATCAGTAAACCTGCTTGTTCTTGTTTCAGGAAAACTGGCAGCACTCTAATGGCCGCCCCGTGACCAGGGAGGACCTGATGATGACACTGGCCAACCTGGACAGCATCAACATCCGCACCATCTACGACAACCACATGGTCAGCGTGGGACTCGGTGACATCGTCATGGATACCACCACTGTGGAGTTCAGCACTCGGGGTCATGCTAAGGAAGTTGAAGAGTGCAGGTAAGAAAAAATAGGGAAGATTCCAGCATTATGTGGTGGGGTTTAGTGAGATGGGAGATCTTTACAAGCCGTCACTCAGCAGTCTAGAATTAAAGCAACCTGTTGGAACGTGTCCAGTGTGTGCGTATGTAGATTGAACAGTGCTGCACAATAATACAGTATCATTCATATATAATGACTGCTTTTGAAATTGTTGCTATAGAAATAATTCAAAAAACGTGCATTGAGGGACAGCTTGGCGGCCATGCTCCAAACTGTAACACCCCACAGTTCAGTATTCATTGTCTTTCCCCTCTCTCTCAACTTGTGTTGTTCATCAGCGTCTCCACTGTAAACTATCTTTGCTTGCTTCATTCAGATGTTTCTTATTTACAGTATGAGGAAGGTTTGTAAATCGTAGTGTTGTAATTGGACTCGTCATAGCTGTGTTATGGAAACAGTTGCTTGATGATCCTAATTTTTATCATTCCCAGATGTCCTCCTGGATACTCAGGCCTCTCCTGTGAGATGTGTTCCCCTGGTTTCGAGCGCGTCCCTGGTGGCTCCTATCTTGGCACGTGTGCTGGTTGTAACTGTAATGGACACGCCAGTGCCTGTGATCCGATCAGCGGGCACTGTCTGGTAATAGCTAACTCCTTTTTTTATGGCAAGAATGGCTTATAATTAATGGAATTTGCTGGTAATTATTTCCTTACTGTAGAACATTGAAGAGTTCAGCTAGTTGATCATGACAGATTTTTGTCTGCTTTAAGGAAATACTCTTTGCTTTTTTGCCAAGCTTTAGTTGAAAAGATCAGTACTCTTAAGAAAATTTGCTAAATATTAAGCTAGAGCATAGACCGTGTGAAATAATGGATATATCCACCATGATGTCTCCCATTGGTTTGTGGACTGGCACTTTGGACGTCACCATCTTGGCTTTTTTGAGCCAGAAGTGACCATATGTGGATGAGAGGTTGGAGGTAGCCCTAATGGTAGCTGCTAGCTTGGTCAGGACAGGGCATTTGCAGCTATGATGCTAATGCTAATTTTTGCTAGCAAAAAACAGGCTTAAAACTGTAAAACAGAATGTACTGGAAAAACAGAATGTTTTATCAGACGACTAAAACATTGCAATTATTGCTTACACCTATGTCTGTGAATCTGGGGTTATGCCATTGATTAAGTTACCTAACCAACGTTGTCACGATGGTAGCAACTTGCCAATAGATGGCACTCACCTGTCACTTAAAGCAACCAAGCCTTTAAAAATGCAAAACATTAAGCCTTAATATAAAGTAGACCTGTGAGTTATAGAAAAAGTTATCCCCTGCATAGTTGTCACGAATGCAGAAATTAGCCAAAGAGACCAAACCTGTTGTACGAGGTTGTAAACATGTTTATTTCTGCAGTAAAGTTGGGCATTTTAACACAGGGGTCTGTTAGGATTGACTCACTCTTGGAGCCAGCCTCAAGTGGCCATTAGAGGAACTGCAGTTTTTGGCACCTCTGCGTTGGCTTCATTTTTCAGTCCTGGAAGTTTACTCTTGAGCCACAGCCAGCAGGCAATTAGCTTATCTCAGAACAAAGGCTGGAAACAGGTGTAAGCTCTCCAAAGATTGAAAAAAAATCTAGGCCACCAGCACCAGATTTTTTTAAAGGTTAGCTGTTACCCCGTTTCCAGTCTTTATGCTAAGCTAATCAACTCCTGGCTTCATATTTGCAGTACCTAGTTTTTTAGTGGTGCCTTTTGTGTTTAGTGAAATGTTCATTAAAGTGCATAAAAGAATGTTAAATTTGTGTTAAAATAAATAAGAATTTGTTTTATTTCAGCATCATACTAAAAGCAGAACTCAATATGCTTTAATATCTATTTATTATTAATATCATTATCCAGATATTTAACATTGTCGCATATTTGTCTCATATCGTGCGACCCTGATCCTCAGCAAGAAAGCTAATAAGTGTATTCCCCAAAATGTTAAACTATTCCTTCCTATTTTGAGAGGCATCCCTGTAAGAGAATCACCAGTGTGTTCTCCCTGCCACAGAGCTGCCAGCACAACACAGAGGGCCCTCAGTGTGACAAGTGTCGCCCAGGCTACTTTGGTGACCCGAGCAGAGGTCGCCCAGATGACTGCAAGCCCTGCCCCTGCCCATACTATGAGACCTCACGGCGGTAAGGTCACACATCCACCCAGACCACACACACATCTACTGTACAAATAGGAGCAGACTCATTCACACCCACATAGCACACACAATGCATCAGCGGGAATACAAGGTTTCACCCTGCGCTTTTATATTTCCCAGAGCTGAGCTCATTCACTGTTTCATCCATTCAACATGCTAATCATTAACCCACTGTTGTAGATTTTAATCTGTGGCTGTTTCGCTGGGCTTTGTAGGTTTTCTGACACCTGCTTCCTGGATGTTGACCAGCAGCCAACATGTGACGCCTGCAGGCCCGGCTACACAGGAAGACGCTGTGAAAAGTGAGGAAACTGATATTCATACTGTGCCTTTAGGTCACAGTATGAATACTGATAGTTTGAAGATGGCAGCAATATGTTTGAGACCCTCTCCACTCAAAATTAGTTTTTCTTATGTTTATGTCCCATAAAATGTCTGACCTTCACTATACTGTTTTGTATCTGTGCAAAGTTTGTTACTAGAGAGATGTTTTCACATTTCTCTGCTGAAGGGGGCAATGTCTGTACACTTCCCTAAAATCTGAGATTCAAATATATGCTGGGCAGCTAGATTTGGTACATCACTAATATGCAATCAAATCGCTGTCTAATACGGACATACATACGGACAGGAGAACTGACTTCAACACAACACCGGCAAAGAAATCTCAAACCTCCAGTGCAGAGCGGACCTGTCAGTCCAGAGTTAGCATTAGCCTTGTGAAAGTTTGGACAGAAAACATGGCATGGAGCAGTTGTTGGATGTTAACCGGACCCTGAAACATCCTTCCACTAACTACCAAAAATCCCATCGTAGCAGATTTTATTGCATGTTTCACAACCATGAATGCTGTGTCATCCACTGCCAGTTACAAGCTAACAAACAACATATACAAATAGAAGATGCAAACTACACTTAGCATTCCGTCTGCTAGATGCTGATTTTGGTGCAAAACAGACTCCACATCTGAGTCTAGTTCTGACTGAGGCTCAAACTGATGTTTCTTCTAATGCTAATGCTAGCCTTCTTGATGCACACTCCTCTATCACCAGTCACTGGTTTAACCCTAGTAGTGCCTAAGGAGGTTAAAAACAGGAGAAGTCACGGTGTCATATTGCATCATATCATTGGGGTGTGCAGTATACTCTGGTCTGCACTTATTGATAGACTCAATAGCTGGCACACTATCATAGAACATGGGGATGATTGATTGGTTTCACTGAGGCATCCGTAGTCGGCCTTGGGTCGGAATATATTGATATATAATGAAAAATAAAGATATGGGTGAGAATTACAGTTCTGCAACTATGGAAAAGGTCCTTCGCGCTCCATTTAAAACTCTTCAATTGTATATCGGCGGCCAACCATTCAAACATACCCAAAAAGTTCTGGCATGCCTAGTGCACCCAAAGAGCACCATCTCTTTTTTCTAGCATTGTCTGCTGTAACCCTCCAACATGGCAACTCCAGTTACCCTGCACATGTGTCATACCCCACAGCTCCCAGTGGGTCAGAGAGCGTGTCCCAGCCTTCATTTAATAGCCTCGGTAGCTCCGTGCCAGCGCTGGAGAAAGCGAAACATATCTCAAGCTGCGGTAGTGGGCGGGGCGCAGGCCAGATCTAGAATTTCTCAGTGAATGAGAAAATGTAGATGTCCTTCCAGCTTTTTGCCAGATTTTTTTTTTTTTTACTTTTATGTGTTAAAACCATGTTGAACAAAATATTTATAAATTAGTTTGTATTTTTACATACTTTAAAATATCTTTTGATAAATGTCATGTAGAATTTTATCACATTAAATCATATCTTTTATTTATTTTTTCTTTATTTCAGGTGTGCTCCTGGTTACCAGGGTAACCCTCTCCTGCCTAATGGAAAATGTGTCCTTAACCGTGAGTATATGTTCAACAAATTGCACCGACATTTTTGAAATTCTCATTTGAAGGCATGAAATCGACAGAAGCTGTACCTGGATTGTTTTACCATCTAGCGAGATGACCACGGGGAGGTCTGTGTAATGATTACCATGGTTGTGATGTTACAGTAGGCAGTAGTATGTGGTCATGGCTCAGGTATGCAGAACTGCTGGAACACTCCCAGGTGCACTTTCCACCCCATATGTCATCTTCTTTCCATTTCTCTCTCCCCTGCAGAAAGCCCAGGCAAGTGTGATAACAGAGGAACTCTGAGCTCCAGCAGCAGGCCGTGCAGCTGCAAGGTATAAATGCAGTGTGGCAAACTGCTGAGTGATATTAGGATTATATTATGACCATTTATGGTGAAATATGTTGTTAAGTTGTGTTTTATGAGGCTGACGTGTCGTACTCTTTTCTTTTTTGTCAATGAAAGAAATGAGTTTGACAGGCAGATGGATTACATATGTGCATGGGTTTGTTTGTGTGTGCAGAACAACGTGGCAGGCGCTGTGTGTGACGAGTGTAAGCCTGGATTCTTCCACCTATCAGAGACCAACCCTGAGGGCTGTCTACGTTGTTTCTGTATGGGCGTGTCCAAACAGTGTGCCAGCTCCACTTGGAATAGAGATCAGGTGGGTTACTGAGTGACGGATTGTGAAGGAAAGTGTGAAATATTTTTGGTGTCAGAGTTTGATGATGTGTTTGTGCAGTTGTTGTGCTGTATCAGCAAATCCTTTCAGATACTACATGGTGAGATTAGGACTCGGTATTACCACTAATTTCCTGAACCAGTTTGATTGAGGTTTGCAAGGTCCCATTGCAATTTAATGTCGATTCAATCAGGGATATTTTAGGTACAATACCAATTTTGTATTGCTGTAAATCGCAGTGTCCATATGTTTATGTGGAGGAGCAGCTGCAGATCCAACACACAGAGAGCAGAGGAGAGGCTGCAGCTTGATCGTAAATAACACCAAAAGAACTTGTAACTTGGAGCTTATCAGTACTATAATCTGCAATAATTCAGACTTTAATTCTCAAGAGATTAACGGGTTAAAGGGCGGGTTCATATTTTTAATTTTTTTGAGGTTTTTATATCATTCTGTAGCTTCCCTTTAGTGTTCCTTTTACATTCACATACAAAACTTCAAAGTTTAGTCTGTTTGTTTTAGCTTTAAAATGTTATTTTCCCAATCTCTTCCAAAGACTTTTTTTCCACATTACGTGCTGTAGATTTCTGCATGAGGTTGTTGCTGCATATAAACTCATGTACTGTTGTGGCCACCACGTTTTTTCAGTTTCCAAAGTCACAAAATAACAAACAAACTAAGCGATCGAGGCAGGGGTAGACCAGCAACTCCTGTGTACTGTGAGGTAAAATTAGTCTTTTAGTCAATGAACTGTGGTGGCTTTGAAAAGGGCGACATAACAGCTTCATTTCCCTGTCAGGAAGGGCCGTCCGACTGCAATGTAAAGCAGTAAACTAATCTGAATATAGCGTACACTTAAACTGATGTGGATGTTTTTTAGGTGGTCCTTTTTTAAGTGGCTAAAATATGTTATGCTGCTGCTGCCCCTCTCCATAACTCCTTTGACAGAAAGAGCATATTTACCTTGCAGAACACAAGGTGTTGCTTAGCGTTTGTGCCCTGGTACTCCTGCCTGCTTGTCTAAATTGGGAGTGTGCCAATTACTATCCACTGTAGGTAATACACTATGGATATATAAATGTGTTTATACAGCACAAATGCAGTGTTACTTTGAGTCTTAATCTTCCAAGCTAGCACTTTGCTCATTTCTCATGTTTATACTGTCAGCGAACAGCGTGTGTCGGGTTTAAGAGAAGGGAGGGCATCAGCGCTGTATCCTACATCACCGCTTTTGGGAAGTTTCAATTTGAGAAACACGAAAAAAAGTAGATCGACTTGCCATTTAAAGTTTCATGCATCCATGGAAAAAGGCACATATTAAAAGATCTCAGATTTCATGAATTAATATCTGATCATTCAAATGAAGATTGATTTGAAACTGTTGAATGATTTATTTTAACCCAGCCCTAGGTGAGATGCAGTCTGCAAACAGTCATCGTGTTGTAAATCTCAGTTCACATCTCATGCAGACAAATTGTTTGTCTCTCAGGTGCGAGGAGGGGTGAACGGGCAGCTCTTCTCCCTCGCCAACAGTGCCAACACTAAAACTATCTCTGAAGGCATCTCCCAGAGGGGCTCCTCTGAAGTCGTCTACCGCTCATTCTCCAGCGTCCCCAACGACATCTACTACTGGGTCCTGCCTGAGAGCTTCAGAGGAGATAAGGTGAGAGGAAAAACAACAAAGCAGACTTCACAGGAAAAACCTGTGAAGTGTTAGTGAGGCTAGATGTCTCTGCCCCTTCCGTCCCACTCAGTCATGCCTCAACATGTTGTCAAGTGAAAAGGCTGCACTTATCCACACAGCGAGCCTCCTTTGAACCTTTGGCTTGAATTCACAGTGATGGGTATCTTGTGACCCCCCCCCCCCCCCACACACACACACACACACACACACACACACACCATCATAGGGGTGAAATACCTTTCCACCATTCAGTATCGTTGAGATGAGCTTCTTTTTTCACCATGTTGCTACCAGGTGACGGCCTATGGCGGGGAGCTTCGCTACACAGTGCGCTTTGAACCGTCCCAGCGCTCACTGGTGATCGACGGTCAGCCAGATGTGGTTCTCCAGGGCAACGGCATCTTCCTGGAGCACTACTCTCAGACTAAGGCTCTCCCACGTGTCCCACAAACTGTCACCGTGACCTTCAGAGAGGTGTGTATCAGTGTTCACGGGGGAGTATTGTGTAGCGAGATCTGAATCCTCACACGATACTGGTAGATAACTTTTCTCTTTTGTGCATTCTTCATCTCTCTGGCTGATAGTCTGCATGGCGTCGCGCTGATGGGCAGCCGTGTACTCGTGAGCACCTGCTGATGGCCCTGGCGGATGTGACTGTCTTCATGGTCAGGGCCACCTACGCAGACAACATGGCTGAGAGCAGGTACAGTGGGAGCTTCCTCTGTCACTGCACAGCTCATTCACATACCTGAAGATGAATCCAAGAGCACTGCGCTTAAAAACACAAATATTATTACTAATTGTGTGTTTTTTTTGTGTTAAACAGTATCTCCGACATCAAGATGGACGTCGCTGTTCCTCACTCCACTGGTAATGAACGTGCTGTGGAGGTGGAGGAGTGCGCCTGTCCACAGGGATACAGAGGACCTTCTTGCCAGGTACCATACCTGCAAACTTGTTCAGTCATTGCAAAACTCACAGGATGTGTTTCATAACAGTGTTAAACCCAGTGTGTAAAATTGATTTAGAATTGTTCTGTAGGAGGCACTGCCAGTACCAAACAAATGCATTGGCCTTGCACAAAATTTGACCATAAATCAATGACAGTCACTTCAATCATCACCAAACACACTGGATATTTTTTATTAAGCTAGTGAAGCATATTCACAAAATGTTTTTGCATGTGAGGGTGAAGGTATTGCCAAAGAAGAGTATGGCCTGGTACAGATTTGGACTGTCTGATGGATGACATGGTTTTTCCAAGTAGGACATGCTCCTGGATCAACATCCCATCGCATTCCAGGACCAACGTTGCAGTCAACCAGTCATCATCATCAGTGGGCTGTTCCTGTGCTTATATCAAAAGAAGCACAAAGAGCTAAGCTGGTTTTCCGTTTTGAAGTTAATACAATTGAACAAAATCCTCAGTAACACGGAACAAAAACCTTAGAAGCTACTGCAGGGTTACCGTGTTAGCATGCTAACTTGGTAGGCTATGCTTACAAGTAAGCTTGCCAATAAACTAGAATATTAGCAAGTTAGCTTGCTTAGTAGGTAGCCTATGCTAACAAGTAAGTTTGCCAATAAACTGGAATATTAGCGAGTTAGCTTGCTAAGTAGGTAGGCTATGCTAACAAGTAAGCTTGCCGATCAACTGGAATATTAGCGAGTTAGCTTGCTAAGTAGGTAGGCTATGCCAACAAGTAAGCTTGCCGGTAGACTAGAATATTAGCGAGTTAGCTCAGTAAATAGGTAGGTTATGCAAACAAGTAAGCTTGCCAATAAACCATAATATTAACGACTTCGCTTACTAACTAGGTTGGCTATGCTTACAAATAAACTTGTCAATAGACTATAATATTAGCGAGTGAGCTTTCTAAATAGGTAGGCTATGCCAACAAGTAAGCTTGCCGGAAGACTAGAATATTGGCAAGTTAGCTTAGTAAATAGGTAGGCTACGCTAACAAGTAAGCTTGCCAATAAACCATAATATTAGCGACTTTGCTTACTAGCTAAGTTGGCTGTGCTTACAAGTAAACTTGTCAATAGACTATTAGCAAGTTAGCTTGCTCAGTAGGTAGACTATGCTAACAAGTGAGCTTGCCGGTAGACTAGAATATTAGCGAGTGAGCTTGCTAACTAGGTAGGCTATGTTAACAAGTAAGCTTGCCGGTAGACTAGAATATTGTTGTTTATGTCAGCATAATCCAGAATCAGCGTGATGATGATGATGATGGTCCTGGAGTAATGTGATTATTTATTTAGGATCAACATAGGAAAAAGGAGGGAAATGTGTTAAATGCTTATTTGTTAACATAGCCTATCTACTAAGCAAACTAACTTGCTAATATTCTAGTCTGTCTACAAGTTTACTTATTAGCATAGCGAGCCTAGTTAGCAAGCTTACTTGCTAACCCTGCAGTAGCTTCTGTTCAATTGTATTGGCTTCAAAATGGAAAACTGAAGAAGAAAAAAGGAGTTTTGAAAGAAGCACAGTAGCAGCACGCTGATGATGTCACAGGGCTGTGATTGGTTGATTGCAATGTTGGTCCTGGAATGCGACATTGGATGTTGATCCAGGAGCATGTCCTACTTGGCAGATTCACGTAGTTCACTGTCCGATGATTATAAAACTTGTTAGTTTCTTTGATGTTGGTGTTGTAAACTGTCAAAGGTGTTGATCCTCTGTAGCTTCCAACCTTTGACGGTCCATGCTGGCTTGAACCCTGGAATCACTGCTTGCAGCTATATTTTAGTTTGATTTGAAAATAGAAAGGGGATCACAAGCCTAAGCTTGTTAATAATAGCACAGTAAACTTCTTTCCATTATAGTTGATAATTGCAGTGTGTCTCCCCGCTGCAGTGGAACAAAGATGTCTTCCTCTTTGTCATCACTTGTCTCTAACCTGAGGTGTTTTTCCATGTCATTGCAGGAGTGTGATGAAGGTTACACTCGTACCAGCTCTGGCCTTTACCTCGGCACTTGCGAGAGGTGCGACTGCAACGGTCACGCCAGCAGCTGTGACTCAGAGACCGGCAGGTGTCTGGTAGGTTTTATGCCACCCTTCTTCTTCTTCCCCTCTCTCTCAGTTCTCTGCCAGCATAGAAGCTGCTTTGATCTGTGCAGTGGAATGCACTAATGGTTTCTTGGCAAATCCCAACATGTGGAAACACACCATCACTCTCAAGTACTGTATATTCAGCTGTTCCACGGATTTCACGTCTTCTTTATTTGTGTGTGTCCTGACCAACAGCAATGTCTCCACAACACCGCCGGGCCAAGGTGTGAGCGCTGTCAGCCTGGTTTTTATGGAAACCCGGTAACAGGCGGTGCTCAGGCCTGCCAGCCCTGCCCCTGTCCTGGAACCTCTTCCAGCAACCAGTGAGTTTATGTCTTAAAGTCTGTTCAACTTGTGTCAGATATATTCAGTCAGTGTAGATTACTGTTAATTATTCTGTTTAATGCTGGATTAGGCAAAGTAAACAGTGCAATGCGAGAGCAGAAACAACTCAAATGTCCTGTAATAAAAAAAGGTCACAGTGTACATGAAATAATATGATTACTGCCAATAAGAGCTTCCTCGTGGTGTGCCCTCTGTTGGCACAGATTCTCCCCAACCTGTTATCTGGAGTCTGACGGTCAGCCGACATGTGATAATTGTCCCCCTGGATATACTGGCAGGCGCTGTGAAAGGTAAGCCCCCCTCCTTTTCTTTCTGCTTTTCCTTTTCCTCTCTTTCTTCCTGTCATGGTCGTCTGGAGGCAGCTCAGTGTTTTGGGTTACTGGGCTGGCCGGCAGCAAGGTTAGCAGGGGCTGGCAGTCGCACCCAGCGGTTTCATCACAGGAAAGGGATATAAGCATGTCTGTGGTTCGCATCTCTCTTGTTTTTTCCCGGCAGTTGTCACTGAGTGGTGTCAGTGGAGGGATGGGAGAGGCAAATTGGTGCCACCCATTCTGAAGTTTTGTACTGTGTGCTGTTTTTCTAGATCTGCTGGTGGCTATTGTTTTTATTGGATTTATTGATTTTCAAAATGTAAGGTCACTCCTGCTGCAGTAGAATAATATATCCTTGTTATAGGATAAGGGGCCTTTGGTGGTACTGAGTATGTCATCACTCAGATTTTATTGTTTGTGGAAAAGAAATTTGCCGAAAGACAAATAAAAAGTGCTGTATGTCCTGAGGAAACCTTTAGTTTTGATGGCTGTAGATCTCACTTTTGCTTTCCTCTGTCCTTTGCTTCACCTTTAAAAGTCTTCTCAGAGGTTGCTTTCTGCTTCAGCTTTGCGCTTTGCTGGTAGCGAAATTTTAAGGTGTTGGCTCATGTGATTTCTGTCTGTGCACAGACCAAATATATTTTCTGGGTCTCTACAACATAAATGTAGACATGGCATTTATGAGGACTCCTGTCTGGCTGATCAATCTTTGCCGCCCCGAGGGCAAAGATGACGAGGTGACTTGGGTGAAAGACGCAATTTATGAATCATTTATTATCTGAACGTCTCTGCCTGCATCATACCTGACTCTGCTGTTTTGACATTAAGAGAAGAGAAGCCATCTGCAGACAGTTGTGGGGACCCTTTCCTGGACAAGCACATAGATGGCCTCCTACCTGTGGGATGTGGAGCTGAACCAGTGTTCAATTTCAGCTGGGAGAAAGAGATAGAGCTATACGGCAGCGGAGATGATGGTGAAACCATGGAGACAACCATCATCCCTACAAGGTCTTTACTGTCTACTGCAGCCCACCATCGCACGACTCGGTCCCCTCCAGCAGTCGAGGTGGGCATTGTCTCAGTCACCCCTAACAGATCAGCACCCAGACTCCCGCCACGCTTCACACCCAGCCCAGAGAGCAGACACGCCAGCTTCCAGAAGCTACTCCGGCTTCACCTGAATACCTTCAACCAGCGTCTCAGCATGCTGGAGAGCAACACGCTTGACATGAAGGAGAGTATTCACAGTTTGGGGGACCAGCAGAGTCAACTCGGCACCCAGCTGAAGGAGCTCCTCACTCTGCAGTCAGCTTGGGAGAAGAACAAGAAGATTAGTGAGCTGGAGAAGAGCTACATAGACATGGACAGCCGTTTGAGCCGACTAGAGGGAAGGTTGGAGATCCTGATTGATGGCTTCACCGCCCTGGCTCAGGAGATGAACAAGATGAAACGTACTAGACACGTCTCCCGCTCGCCACAAGAGAGGAGGGTTCCGCCTTCACTAACCACCGTCCTCGAACTCCCATTGTACTCAACGCCTCGGCCTCCAGTCAGAATTATACCCACAGAGGCGCCATTCACCAGTAGAGCCACAGTGCCCAAAAGCATACCGACCCCAGGCCTCCCCGTGAACAAGTCCACATCTGTTCGTCAAAGAGTGAGAAAACTCAAACCCTCACCCACCGATGCACCAGTAAAAAACACAGTCACCAGGTCATCCAGAAGTCAAGTCTCAACAAGGTCAGCAAAGTTAAAGACCCCCCTGACTAAACCTAGGAACACTTCAACATCAACATCTACAATCACAAAAAGGCCTGAAGGTAGGAGGTCCGCTGTGACAGCCAAACGTGTTCCACAGCCAAACCAAACAAAACTAAAACAAGAAGCCATTACTAAATTTCAACTGGAGCCACCATCTCACAAACCAAAGCCTGACCAGTCTGGTAAAAAGGATTCATCAAAAAACAATGGACGTGACAAGGCATTTAGATCTGATGCTCCAGTTTCAGAGGAGGTCCAGGAGGGCGAAAAGACTTCAGAAGGCGATTCAAAGAAATTGTCAAAGGCACATAAGGACAACTCCTATAAGCTGGTCTCTAATGGTACAAAGACTTCGTCAAAGAACACGCTTACAACCACAAAACCTACCAAGGCTACTACTGCAAAGAAGAAATCTAACACAACAGTAAAGACAACGACTCCTGCTAGAATAAAGCCCACCACTGCAAAGAAGTCTAAGACAACAGTAAAAAGGATGACTCCTGCAAAAATAAAGGCTACTACCGCGAAGAAGAAGTCAAAGACAACAGTAAAAACGACAACTACTGCCAAAACAAAGGTTACTATTGCAAAGAAGAAGTCTAACGCACTAGTAAAAAGAACGACTCCTGCTAAACTTAAGGCTACGACTGCGAAAAGGTCGAGCATAACAGTGAAAAAGAAATCAGCTCCCCCTAAAACCAAGGCTACTACTGCAAAAGAAGTAACTAAAAAACCCCAGCAGAAGAGAAAGAAGACAAACTCACATGCTGGTGTTTTGGACCTACTGCAGCTCTTACAAGGAAATTACAAGTCTGCAAAGCATCAAAAGCATCAAGACGGTTCTCTTCATGTTGTCCTGGGAAGGCTGGCCATTCCTATCAGAATTATCCCTGATGACTAGAGAATAAAGTGCTGTATTTTGTTTCCATTGTTTTTATATCTCCAGACTCTAATCCTGATATTTATGTCTATTACTGCAACTGCGTCAATGGAACATTATGAAGGGACTGATTTTATGACACTGTGTTTCTTTAGAGGGACTTTCCAGATGTTGAATGCCATCCTGATGTGGTGTTATGATTTTGATATTATTGGCTTTTAAGGTATATGTTATTATAATCTGAACTATTGCACAAAATCCTGCTATGAAGAGTTAGCTTAGCATTAGTACCTCTTGTGTGTATACCTTTGTCCATTGTGTTATGGCCAGACTACCTCAAGTTTTACAAGTTATCAACCCCAAACCTTGGTTAGATTATTTTGAAAACATCATGCCCATCATCTCATATCCTGTATCCACAAAGGTATGCTTTAATTGGCTTTTCCAATCATGTGTTGGTGTCAGGAAATACCTCGATGTCACCCTGTGGTTTTAGGACTAATTGCTTGTAGTATGTGTTCTGTACTGAATGTTTTAATCAAAGAGCCCCAACATGTTTTACATTTTTATTTTTATTTTTTTATTGTTGTCGTAAGAAGATTAGTTAAAATGTTAAATTTTAAGGATAAAGAACCTGTACATAACAAACAACAACAAAAATCTAATATACTGCTAGTGGCCGTACGTGCTACAATAATAATTTCATGTATTGATATGAGCGACTGGACCATAAAAGAGGCCACACATTTTTTTACAGATATTTATGGTCCCCAGAGGATGAATTCTAATGATTTTGGTGACTCCCCTGCTTTTCACTTAGCAACACCAGCCAGAGTCCTACACAAGACTCGCCCCGGCACCACAACGTGCAGTACCACACCTGTCCCACCATTCACATATATGACCAATTAGTTACACTAATCGACAAGAGATCAGCAACCTGACCTAAAATCACAAATCTGTCTAAACCGCAAATATAATAACCATGCGCTGCTCAGATAATTTGGTTAGCCAGCACTTTCAAAGTGATCTGTTTTTGCCATTTCATACATGTGAAACTAACATAATGTATTTTCAAATAAAGGTAATTCAGGAAGTACATTTTTGGGATTTGTTTTGCTTATTGAGCAGCACATGTCCACAGTTAGCATGCCTGTTAGTTTATATGTACCTGATTGAAATGGCTCTCATACTCCAGCTGGTGCATAAGACAGAGCAAACACACAAAGTCAGCTGTTAGAGGATTAAAACGGTAAAACATTAAATAAATTATTAATATTATTTTCATTTTTTTATATTTATGATCCAACATCTGTGGTCCGACCCACATGTTTTTTGTTTTACCCAGAACCGCACCCAGTAGAGATGCACCGATCCAGCTTTTTCAGTTTCGATACCGATCCCGATACTGTGGCTTTGAGTATCAGCCGATACCCGATACCGATCCAATACCATGGTTGATGTAAAAAGCTATATACCTTTACATGTAAAACAGAAAAGACTAGAGGCATCAGGCATTGATGACTACACAGTTCTTTCCTAAGATAAAATGAAACAACATGAAACAGATTAATGCAATGATGAACTATTTATTTTTAACAAAAATAAACAATTGTGTGACAGCAGATTCTCTCCTTCGCTCCATGACGTATGACGTAACTCGCGTCACAATAGATTTAAAGAGAAAGGATCGCCTCAGGTATATGTTGCATTTTCCGATACCTGATCCAACTATTTTGATGATATCGGGGCCAATATTCGATCCAGATATCGGATCGGTGCATCCCTAGCACCCAGAAATAAAATTAAAATTCAATTTCAATTCAGTTCAATTTTATTTATAAAGAACAATATCACAAATCACAATCTGCCTCAGAGGGCTTTACAGGATATGACATCCCTTTGTTGTTGGACCCTCACAGTGGATAAGGAAAACAAACAAAATACCACTTGTGAATCATCTTGTTTTTTGGGGTCACCTGTGGGTACCTGACCTGATCCAGGACTCGGCCAACAGCAGGTCAAAATGTATTTTGTCCAATACTTTGGTTTACAGCCTTAGCCTTAAATTTTACCCGCTAAACATCAGCATGTTAGCATTGCTATTGTGAGTATATTAGCATTTAGCACAAAGCACAGCTGTGCCCAAGAATAGCATCACAGATAGAACTGCTCGCATGGCTGCAGACTCTTTGTGATGGATTAAATCTCTTGAGAGCATGAACGTGAACAACCAATTTCATGGCATTTTGCCAGTGAAGTTATAAGGAATCTTGATGACAAAAATAAACATTATGGACTGATGTAGATGAAAGGTCATGAGTTCAGCAAAGCAATAAGACCTAATCCTTTGGCTACAAAGAATTCCCACGGTTGATGTCATGGAAATCCAGCCCTTTATTTTGGAATTCTTGTGTGGAAAGTTATTCTACAGAAGTCAAATATATCATGTAAATGTTGATATCATTTGACATAAGTGTTATGAGACCAGAAAACTCATGGTGAGGCCAGAGTGGAAGGGGATCATCCTCTGTGGAGCGTGACATTTTAATGCAAATGGTACATTACATTTTTATATTTCGTATGTACCTGATGATAGTTTTGCCCAATGGTGACACTAGAAGAAAGGACTGATGCTGCTGAAAGCAACTGAACTCATCATCTGGGGACCGTGAATATTTGTAGTCAGTTTCATGGCAGTGTGTTCAGTAGTTGTCAAGACCAAAGCATTGTATGCCTCACACCCAATAATCCCACTAGCGGGACCATTCTGTATGATTTGAAAGATTTTCAGTAATAGACCAACTATTACTGAAAATCTTTCAAATCATCAGCATGTAGAAAAATGTAAGGAATGCATGGACCCAGTTTTCAAGATCATATCTAAGTATAACTAGTGTGTGAAATTGTTTAGTTTCATTTCTATATGTTATGAGACCAGTTTGTCATGTTGTGTTTGTCATGAGCTGTATGACCATTCCTTATAGCCTTTTGTCAGCTTCCCATAATCGTATCTATATTCTTATATTTTCTGTTTCCCAATGTAATCAGAATTACCCTTTTATTTAAATCTATAAAACAACACTGACTGGAAGGACTGATATAACCACGCCTTAGAAACTACTGTACGTCTCAGGAGTTAGTTTGAATACAGTTTCCCCAAAGCAAGTTCATAGCATGGAAGTCCTCTTGTTGGCTGTTGACCGGCGGAGCTGCCAGAGGACAGGTGAGGTAAGACTGATAGCAGCCGTCCTCAGGGCACCCTGCACAGATCTGTGGTTGGATAAGCCTTTGCTCTGGTGGCAGTGGCGTTGTTTGCTTGGGTTGATGGCGTGTTGCTTTGCTGTGTCACAATATTAGAAATAACTTTCCTCTTTAGCAGCTTCTTCTACGCCTCTCTTTATCAGTACTTTCTCTACTTACATCTGCTTTGCTCTGTTCCAGTTCCTGTCCAGTTCTGTATGAAGCTTTTATTTACAACATTTCCTTGAAATCTGGTGATATTTCCTCTGTTAATGTTCCTGTGTAAAGGTGTTCCTCAGTTTTGGCTGTACCACCCTTATATGAGAGATGGAATCAACATCTGAGACATGTTGAATGTTTTAGCAGCGGCTGTGCTTCATCCATCTCCAAGCAATATTTCATTATCTTCTTCACTGGGAGAACAGCTTGTATTCAGGGAAAAATCTGGGTGTGAATTTAAGATGAGTCCTTGGTGCAGATATGTGTACCGACTGGATGGAACAACAAGATAGTTTGCGTGTCCCTCGTCTGAATGACTCAGTCCTTTGTTGGTGGTTGAGGTTTGGCTCAGGTCAAGAAGACTCCCCAAAGGACACGACTCATCAAATGTATCACCTCTTGCAGACTTCCCAGCTTCCTGTCTCATTGTTCTTTGGGTTAAAACTTGTATCCTCCTTCACTGGAAATATTTACTCAATCACATTGTCTATTTTTATTTCAGATGTGCCCCGGGATACACTGGCAACCCACAGCTTGGACAGAGATGTACTGTTGGCAACAATAACAACGAACTCAATGGTGCGTACTGTGTTGTGATTCAGGAACATGACAGATATTGTTCCATCCATAGAAACAGAAACATAGATGCCACATTGGTCACTGGATCGTACCTCAATACTGTCACCATATTGGAGAGTGCAAGACTTGCCAGTTAACAAATGCAAGTAGAGGAGCTGCAGTTTTTCTGGATAGAAAGCACTATAAAGTTTATATTTCTGAACCGATTGCAATAATTTATATGGTGTACAACGTTGGCAGGTGGGAAAAGTAGGATTATCGTACCAGAGACTCAAAATTATCGTATTTTGAAGGAAATTATCGTACATCCGTCATAACCAAAATAACAATCCTACTGATGCGCTATAGGCAGTCACTCAATAACAATCCTACTGATGCGCTATAGGCAGTCACTCTAGTGTTTACTTTTTTGGGTTACTTTTTTCCATTTTCCTTGCTTCTGTTTTTCCTCTTCTTCTTCTTCTGTTTTGAATCTCATTTTCGCTCGACTTCCTGACGGGTCCTAGCGCCTCGTGGGGCGGGTACACCTGACCATTCAGCCAATCGTGCTCATTGTTCAGAGACAAACGTCACCCGTATCTCACGCTAAGCAAAGTGCGATTGGCTGGAAACATGTCACATGGGAACAGATGCCTTCAGGGCTCACAAAAAAACTCGGGCATATTGATTACAACCACACATTCATGAAATGGTCAAATGATCGTACTTTTGGCCTTTTTTGGGATTATTGATCGTACATCGTACAGAGGGCCAAATTATCGTACAAATACGATAATTATCGTACACCTGGCAACGCTGATGGTATAGGACAGAAATGGTCTCCAGTTATGTAGAATCTTGATATTTTGGGCTATAATCACTGCTAGACCCTTTTAGGTCCGATGTCACAATGACGTTGTTTCATTAGCTGGAGGCAAAACACGACTCGTCACCACAGGCCTGAAGGCTACATAGGAGTCTTAAAATGTCTTCTTGTTGTGTTATTGGGTGCCAAGATAGACGGAGTCATGGCGCTCCGGCACTCAGAACGATTATTTCTGAACACACTACTCGCATCATCTTCCTCCATTGCCCAAAACAAGCCATAGAACTTGCTAGCTAGAGTTAGCTAATGTCTGCGGAGAATTGTTTTGCCTCCAGCTAAGCTCAGCCCACCAAAAACATCATATTGTTTGCTAACGGTAAAAGGGTCTATAGAGGAGAATGTATTAAGCTAGATGAACTGAATTACTTATGTGGTGTAAAATAATTCATCGTCACAAGGAATTGTGTAAACTCAAGTTCGTCATGCATGGATTTGGCTTTCTTTTCCTGGTTAATACTTGAGGAGGTCCCTATATAAAATAATGTGGAAGTAGACAACTTTTCAACCAGCTAGTGTGCAAGCTAGCAAGCGAACACTGCCTGCTTATCAACTCCTTGATGATAACAGAATATAGTAACTTTCCCCACTGCTCATTTTAGAAAGGCCACAGTAAGAAGACGTGTTTATATAACATAATGTGCATTTAGATTGGTTCCTGTCTGAACCCAGGCACGATCCTGGGAATATGAAGGTTCGCTTACGTTAGCACGCTAGCTACCTACCTAACGCTGGCAGTCAAACAAACAACTACAATCCATTGTCTGTTTGATAATCTTGGTGGTGGCAAGTGCAGTCTTGTACGCTGTAGTCTGCTGGAGAGGTAGCATGATGGACAAGAACAAGAAACGGCTGGACAAGCTAATTAAGAGGGCGGGTTCAGTGCTTATCAAGAGCTTGGATTCAATGGGGATTGTAGTGGAGAGACGCACATGGAGAAAGGTGCGGGCCATCCTCAGGAACTACAGCCACCCTCTCCTCAAAATCACGGCAGAACAGAGAAGCAGCCGCAGTGATCAGATTATTTCCTTGCATTGCAGGACCGAACGCTTTAG
This sequence comes from Epinephelus moara, assembly GCF_006386435.1. Lineage (NCBI taxonomy): Eukaryota > Metazoa > Chordata > Actinopteri > Perciformes > Serranidae > Epinephelus > Epinephelus moara. The sequence continues at coordinate 39,779,393 of NC_065521.1, read as the reverse complement.
CAGATCCTTTGTCCCCACAGCCATCAGACTCTATAACACCCCAGTCAGTGGAAGTGGCTCATGATATTATAGCGCTTTTTATCCAGGAGTAATGCTACTCCCCAGATTACATTTGTTGACAGACAAGTCTTGCTCTCTCCAATATGCCGGCGATGTTAATGTATTGCTGCAACGGATTGACAGTCTACATATATATGTCTGTGGTTCCATCTTCTGGTTTGTTCTTTATCTAAGAAAACGTTGTAAAGGTCACCTTCATGTCTTTCAATAGAGAGCTGGTACATACTGTAACTGTCTGCCTTGCCGTCCTGTTACAGGTAACTGCTATAACTGTGACCAGAGAGGAAGTGAAGGCTGCAGTGGTGGTGTGTGCCGCTGCAAGGTGATCAAACAAACCAACCTTCTGGCTGTTGTTAATATCTTTTGTATCATTGTTCCCACTTCTAAGAAAGACTGAGATTGACTGGTAGTCTTCTATCTCCTTTTCTTGATACTGTGCTGCAGATGAACGTTGAAGGCCCGTCTTGCTCCAGCTGCAAGGCTGGAACCTTCCATCTCAGCCCGCAGAACAAAGATGGCTGCCTGTCCTGTTTCTGTATGGGCGTCACTCAGCAGTGCTCCAGCTCTACCCACTACAGAGACCTGGTAAGGCTTTTAATAGGGGCATGACACAATAGCACAGCGACAGTTCTGTGGCTCGTACCTCTGAACAACTAAACCAAATATGAAATTTACTTTACTTTATTTTGGAGTGTAAGATGTGTGTGGTCTAAATCTGCCCCTCATCACACCAATTTTAAGTCATACTTGCCAAGACTTCCTGTTTTTCATAGTCCTCTTCTGGTTTCCTCCACGGGTCACAATTCTCCCATATTTTTCCGGATTTATGACAGATTTCCACACCTTTTTTTTCCTTTTCGTTATCACAACCTGTTTTTGGCACTGTGTAGCGTGTATAAGCCCTATGACTCTCAAAGTCTACTGTTTCCTTCCTTTTGGCGCTTGCCCCCTCCTTCTCCGACCATCTGGGGCCGGAGAAGAGTGCCCATTGGGCTCACATGAGTCGTACACAGCTGACCACAATACAAGTGCGTAATGGGACTTTTCTAGCTGGGGGTTTGAGGGATGCCCCTGGGATTTGGGGGGCTTGGCTTGCTCTCCTCCATCACAGTGGGGTACCCAGCTGTCTACCAGTTGTCTACCGTCTGGCTTAGGCATCCAAGACTCAGGGGTGTGTGGTCCAGGAAGGACTTCCAGCTGTTGGTGCCTATAACCTGGCGTCCTTCCCTCCTCCTGGCACGCTCCTGGAGTACCAGCAGCAGCAGAGAACCTAACCCTATCCCAAAAACTTTACCAAACTAAAAGTATTTAACACAAAATGATGCCGCAATAATTATTATTTTGTTATTTTCATTCCTTAAAAGTCAACAGAACACAGGAAAAGTCTCTGAAACTCAAATGTTTCAGGGGTATGACACCCAGACCCCCCACTTTGGTTTCAAAATCCTCCCTATTTCTGAGGTCTCCAGGTTGTATGGCCTTAAGTGGTTCCAAGCAGTGAGATCCAAATCCATCGGTGGTTTTGGCCAGAGATTGACAATCATTTCCCCAAACAGGCAGTTATTTCTGTGTATCTACTCTCCCCTGAATAACTGCAAGGATAAATTTGATCTTGTTGTTTCTGAGAATTTCCCCAGTGCTAAAGGATGAGAAACATGAAGCCTGTAAGGTCACATAAAGACTGAACAATTAGAGTTAGCCTCAAACAAGTAAATAAAAAGACAGCTTGGCACTTAAGTGCAGTGGCCTACCAGTACAGTCAATCAACAGATAGGTAGAAGATCAAGAAGAACAGTCTTTACTTCAGTGAGTAGTCGCTTCCAAAATGCGTGGCAACTGTAGCATCTCCCACGCCTGCTTTCTATGGTATTGTCTTTTTTAAATTCTCTTTTGCCGAGCTCCAGTGTTTCATAAGCAGCCTATTGTTTTGGAGGCTTTCTTTCTTACATGTACTGCAGAGATGGACAACAACAGATTATTAGACAGTCCAGGGAATGCAATTGTACATTTTGCCCTTGATCATCTTTCTAGCAACTTTCTAGCAACTCAAGTTGGTTTGCCCCCTCAGTGCGGTTCATTTGGGCAGGTGTGAACACAGCAATCACACTCAGGTGCGCAACAAAACAACTGGACAGAGACCTTCTTGAAGAGGTGGTCTCAGTCCGGTTACAAATGAACTCTGGTGCGGTTTGTTTGTGGTGAGAACGTGTTCCAACCTGGATCTGAACCAACTGCAGTCACATGACACATTGTTTGGGTTAAACATGAGCATGTTACAGTCCTGGAGGATTATTAATGTGCACCTCCTCCTGTACTGCCTTAATATGCACATTCAGCACATCCAATGCATCAAAACATTGTTTTCTAGTTGGAGCCGCGCCTCGTTTTCAAACTGTATGGTTTGACTAAAATGAACAATGACAGCAATATAGTCCACGATGAGCAGCGCTAAAATCAACCTGCGTAGTTGTCCCTCCATTGTGACATTAGAAAGTGTCACATTTATCTTGCAAGTGTACTCTTCTTCAACGTTTGCTTTACTTCCTGGATTTTTCCCACATGGAAATTCTGACCAATCAAGAGCAGCTTTCTCGCACAAGGCATTTGATCTGGTCCTCTTGTAAATGCTGTCGTGAGAACACGAACCAACTCTAGGCAAATATGCAACTTTGTGACAAAATTAGTCCCTGATTCAGACCAAAGGAGACGACTCTAGGTCTGAAAGCACCCTTAAAGTCATGTTTTCTTCACTCTATCTTCTACTGGAGCCTGATTGTATTTTCAAAATGTCCTCCGGCAGGTGTCCTCAGTCTTTTCTCCAGGGAACTTCCAGGGATTCGCTCTGGTGAACCGTCAACGTACCAACCGCATCGCCACTGGTTTCACCGTGGAGGTTTCCACTGAAGGCACTCAGCTGTCCTACACCAACTTCGACTACCTGGGACAGGAGCCTCATTACTGGCAGCTTCCAGGGGTTTACCAGGGAGACAAGGTCAGTATCAAAGGGCGCATACAGCGACTAGATCAGTGGAAGTAAACCGAGCAAGACCACAAAACCCTTAATGCTGTTTATAAGGGGCTCATCAGAAACTTGTAGACCATTCTTATTCTATTGCTGCTTCATCTTTCTTCAAACTTCAATCTCTCTTTTCAAGCAGATTGCTTTTTCTGTGCGACTTTTTTCCTCCATTTCATCTTCTTAAATCTGTGTTCACAGGATAAAATGATGTGCACAGTTTCCACTTACATAACATAGCTCTCTGTTTCTTTGTGTTTGCCCCTGCACTCTCTATAGAAAGATTCTTTCTTTGCTCGCACGAAACGAGCGGAGCAGGTACAGTAATGTCAGTCAGTGGCTGTCATGTTGTGACTGTAGCTTTTGTTTGAAGTACGGTGTTGTTTGCATGTTTAAAATTAACTGTTAATGTGGCATTTTGGGTTATACTGAATGCCATACATTGTACTTGTTGTTACATTCGTACATGATGGATTTACACACATCATGTTTTGTGGTTTTAATGATTTTTGTGTTTACTGTTTATTAGAAACATTGTGTTGTACAGCAGTGTGTGCAGTTTCTCAGCTGAAGATGGCCACTAAGTGTCTCTTTGATTCGACCACTTACATTACAGTGCAAACTGCACACAGAAATTGCTTTCTGCTCCACATCACATGAGCCATGTAAATGGATTGATCATCAATGGTCCATTAAAGAACTTCATACCGTTTAACTTTGCTCGAATAACACTGCCATAACACTCCCAAATACCATCAGCTCAGTGATAAGGAAAGTGATCAAAGAGCTTGCTTTATCCACACCAATAGAGTGCCCCGTACTCGCCAGAGGAGCAGCAAAGGAAGGATGCTTCCATTTGGAACCTAATGGCCTCTGAACGTAGAGACAACCACAGATCCAAAAGAGCTAGACAGGTATTTGGTATGAACTGCACTGTAGATTGTCGTAATGAAGGCAACACTCACACGTCTAATGAGAATAACTGATGCACAGTGTTTGTGTCATTATAAGCTAACACGCTGACAGTTTGTGGACTTGTGTGGAAGTATTTTCCCCCTCGGTTCATAGATGTAGCAGCATGGAGAATCACCTCGGTGTGATGAAAGGTCACTGAGCAGGAGCATGTTGTGTCGGACTCTGCGTGTGCATTTGCATGTGTGTGAAACACAAAGAGGTCTTAGTTGGAACGCGAAGTCCCAGGAAAGTTTCTGCACTGCAAGAAGTTGTTGATTTGTGTGTTATCCGTGTGATCGAAATGTTTGGAGTAGAGGTCGACCGATAGTGGATTTTTACAGGGTGATATAATAGTGATAGTTTGGGGCAAATTAGGAGAAAGAGATGACTGGTTTTCTGTAAACTCAAACGTAGATCAAAAGGTAATCTGGTGCTCATGGAAAGCGAAGCACAACAGGACAGCACTCCAAAAAATATATCAACAAGGGAGAAAATATTAAAAAGCCTTTATTGTAGAGGCTAAAACATTAAAAGAGCAAACAGTTTTCAACCGCTGTAGCTGTCCGTCGTTTTCAAAGCCCAAAGACCAACAGTTGTTTAATCACGCTGGCTCTTTTAATGATTTATTCACTACAGTAAAGGCTTTTTATATTTCCTACGTCATTGATCGGTTTTTCAAGTGCCTGGCCTGCCTTCCTTTGTATTAGAAACTGTATAAGCAAGTGTATAATGTTTAAATAACTACTTAACTAAACATCTAAGTCAAAGAAATAGATCTTGATCACTGAAGTAATGAATAAATCTGTAACTGAACATCAAACTTACTGTAAATCTAGCTAATAATAATAATGGGACTGATACTCAGTGACGTTCCCTCGACTTTGTTTCTGTATGGTGCTTCCATGCAAAACAGTGATCCTAGATGGGCAGTATTTCTGTTAGTTGTGTTTAAAATATGTAAAGTATTTTAAGTACTTTTGAGTATTTTGTAGTTGGTATTTGACAGGGCTGAAAAATGTAAATGTTATGTTTAACAAGATAGTTTGAGTGGAGTAATTTTGTACTCTCAAAATACTTAAAGTACTTCTCATAAAACATAAAAACAAAACAAGAGTAGGTCAAAGCGCCTCAGGGGATTTCATTTTGAAACAGGAAGTGGTGGCATTCGCTCAGTCAGACTTTTCTGTATTTAGGGCTTAAAATGCATGTCAGTACATCTTAAAATGAGCCGCACATTCCAGTCACATGGCAGAGGGGACCTGCTTTCTCTGCAGCTTTACCCACTAATCATTTACAACCCTCCCTTCTTCAGCTCTGGTTGGTGATGTTCATCCCCGCATGAGTGGTTGAGGCTGCGCAGCCCTCGGCCACTATCGTAGCCAAGTAACACCGATAAGTATAGTTTATGAAACGTCCTATCGGCCAAATTGATAAATCGGTCGACCTCTAGCTTGGAGTGAGAATAGTTCCCTTGAGCTCAGTGTTGGGCAGTGACACATCACTGTCTTAAAATGACTTTTTCCAGAAGAAGAGCTAGTTACTGATAAAATGTTTAGTAATAATAACTCGTTATGATGTTACTTTTGTTATCACCCCAATACTGACTTAAAAATACAACAATCACGTTAGCAGATTCATTTCCGTAATCGTCGTGCTGCACATGAACGTCACAAAGCAGCAAGTTAGTTTGGGGGATGGAAACGCTCACTTTAAGTGGCTGGAAATGTTCCCATTACTTTGATTTTGTAGGGAGGAAAGATGACAAGAACATCATTGTTCCAAATAGTGGTCCTAAGACTCTTCCCCCTGTGAAAAACACCTACCATAGCACAGCAGAGCACAACAGGAAGCTCCAGGAAATACACCGCACCAAATGTGAGCCCTCCTCGGCCGTTGAGGATGGCTCCAGCCCCACACTGGCTATACAAACAAAACTTAATTTTAATTTGAATAAAATGTTGCCAGTCTCCACCACTGACTCTCCCAACTTTAGACTGATCCTAAGGGAAATACCAGTCACGGGCAACAGAAGACCCCGAGTAACAAAATGATCTGCAAGCTATCTCGCCTCAGCTTCGCTTACTGATGATTACCCCGACACGCAGAGGCGCTCATGCCAATTTTGTGGGGTGTAACAGATTAGTAATATAACGAGTAGTGTAACGAATTAATGTCAGCAGGGAATAATAAGTTAACTAATAATATTACTTTTGAAAATAGTAATGAGTAATGTATTACACTTAAAGAGTAACGAGCCCAACACAACCTGAGCCCAAACGTTGTTGTGCAGCACATCCAAGCATCGTAGACTTAAAATCATGCCTAGCATGTTCACCTTCTTGCAGTGATGTCGACGATGCATGTCCTGGAAAAACTAAACCCTGTCCCCCTCATTTTGACTGTTCCCATGGTTACGCATCTTCTGTTATTTCCGGTACTTCACTTTCCGCTCCCCAGGCAGATGTCAGAGAGCTGGATGACGAGGTCTGGGCGCTCTTCCCTAACTTCTCCAATGGACGAGCTGGTTCCCCTCCATTCTTTCCTTCCTCCTCTAAATCCACCTCCTCCTTCTCTTCCTCTTCTTCTTCTTCTCATTCATCTCGAATCCCAACTTCCTCTTCCTCTCGATATACTTTGCGTAACCTGAGCCCTCCTTCCCCTCCATCTGGTATCTCCTCTTCAGTTAGGCCAACCAGACCCCAACCCTACTCCCCAGGCCACTCTCCCCATCTGCAGGTACACTCTGTCAGAGATCGCAAGAGGTTTACGAGCCTTTTTTGTTTCTCGGTCGTGTTGGTGACTTCTTGTGTTTCTCTTTGGTGCGAATCAACAGAGCAAGAACACACTGAGCAAGACTTCTGCTCGTTCTTCTGGGGACGGCAGCAAGGTAGACAGTGGCATGACTGACTGGCTGACCTCATGGCTCACCTGTTAGTGCATGCTCGGTCTTTAAAAGTTAACCAACAACCAGATGTCCTCAGTTTGTCCAGGGCAGTTAATGTTTACTTCAGAAACAGCACTTAACAAATGATCCACTGACGAAAAGTGAAATATGTTTAGTTTATAGTTACCAAAGGATGGATAATTGCACAATACCTCTGCTCGACTGGGTGGTATTTTTCATTGTTAGGCATGTAGCTCCCACTCAGTGCTGTCACTGTAATTGTCCACTTGAGAGTAACATTGGTTTTTCAGTGTTCTGTCATTATACTGCTGTTTACTTTAAAGCAGCCTCTCACTGCAGCACATGTTAAGCTGTCATTTTCACATTATTGACAGTGGAAGTTGTTGTTTTGGTTGTCAGGCAAAGCACAATGCGACTTCTACGCTGTTATCAAACTGTCAGCGGAGCCTTTAACAGCACTTGCACTTAACAACATGTTCTTAAAAGAGTTTAGCTGTATGTTATGTTGCACATTTGTCCTGAGATTTTTGTCGGGCTTTACTCTTCTTCATGCTCGCCTGCTCGCACTGCTTCTCTGCCTGCTTATTATTTAGTCTCTCTGCCTCTCGCTCCATCTGTGGCTTTTTCTCTGATGCCTCTCCTTCCTCCTCTGCCTCTCAGTACGCTCTGGTCTACAAAGGTTTCAGCTTGCACCAGGATGATCTGCTCTACTGGCAGCTCCCAGCGCAGTTCACAGGGGATAAGGTAACTGTGAGAACTCTTGGGCGACGTCCCCTCCTGACCCTCTGGTCCACCTCCTCCAGGTCACAGAAATTACAGCACCCTTAGTGTCCTCCAGTCCTCCCACTACCCTTCAGCCCTCAACCTCACACTCCCTTCACACTCCCTTCTGTCCACTCCCTCACATGTTCACACTCCCTGACTCCCTGTCCCAGTCCTCCCTTAAAGCGTCCTCTAGACTTCCTGGTGTACATTCATCCTCTGGCATGTACCATTTTAACATGTGAAGTTTCACCTTTTTTTTGTTCACAGAATAAAACATCATCCACGTCATCCATCACACACAATTAGAGACAGAAAGGTCCGTGTACTTCGCGGCCATTCGTTTTTCGTTTCGAAATAACAAATTGAAACACGGAAAACCAACAATTATCCATTTTTTTGTTTTGAAATGACCAAACGAAAAAGGAATAAAACAATCCGTCTCCCGTTTTTTATTTGATAATAAAGAAAAGAAAAATGGAAAACGAATCGTTATCAGTTATCTGATTTAATTTGGGAATTTAAAAAAAACCCTGTGGGAAACTCCTTTCTCTATTTTTTGTTCATTTCTTCTCTGTGACCAGTAAGTTGCATTCATGTGGTCTATGAAATGTACATACAGAGCATGTACATTTCCTATAACTACTAGAATATTGCTTTATCTGACATGTTATGCTAATAAATAACTTTTCCAACTAATCTAGGTCACTCTACATGGACAGCAACTAACGGCTTTTTTGCGGACATTAGTCCGTGATATACAATACGTGAATTAATAAAAAGTTTTATTACCATGGACCAAACGTTCCTTTTTGTCCGCCAGTTTTCTGTGATAGTGACATCAGTTTCAGTCAAGTCGGCAACTCCTGTTCCAAAATTATCTCCGAGTTGTTTTTCCGACATGAGCGGACGTTCATGTGTATTTTCCTAGTCGGAAAGTAATTTTTCCGATTATTCCGACACCACATGAATGCAACTTACTGGTCACAGAGAAGAAACAAACAAAAAATAGAGAAAGGAGTTTCCCATAGGGTTTTTTTTTTTTAATTCCCAAATTAAATCAGATAACGGGTAACGAAAAACGAATGGCCGTGAAGTACACAGACCCAGAAACTGCAAATACAGTGGTTCCCAACTGGTGGGTCACGGTCCAAAAGTGGATCACAAACTTTATTTAGAAGTGCAGTGAATTTCCAGCACAGAGCTTTTATTTTGAAGAGCTGTTTCCTGCTGTAGAGTGAGTGAATAACAGACAGATACTTGACAGAGACAGCAAACTCGCTCAACGCCATGGTCACATGCAAGTATCTCACTGAGGGCTGAGTGTTCTCAAAACGCACATCTGTCACGCACTTCAAAAGCAACTTTCAATAATTTATTTTACGAAACGGGGGAAACAAACGTGAACAAAAACAGTTCCATAATTCATATTAAATTCAAAAGATAACGAAAAAACAGCTACAAGTGAGAGGGAATAGTGATAAAGTGGTCAAACTTGGTCAAATCCACAGCCTCAACCCATCCGACACTGTTAGACTGACTCACCAGCAGACATCACTACATGAGGGTACACAGTATTCAGTACTTTGCCAAACAAAGTCTGCCATTGTTCTGCCACGGTGTTCTTGGTGCAAAGCCAGCATTTATACTTTGCCATGTGTGGCTAATTGCAATCAGGGGGAAATCAGGGGCAAACTGCACTCAGCTGCCAAACTTTGTGGGCGTGTTTGCGCTGGTATATCATTAGCGCAATATCCTTTGTGAATAGGACGTTAAGATGGAGCAAACTGTGGGTGCAAATGAAGTGCAAGTCAAGGTGCTATCAGCGGCCGCAGTTCATTCTTTGTGAAGTAGGCCCTGAGTGTATTAAACTGTGTGGACCTTGAACTAATGACCGAGGAGAAATCTGGACCCTGTGGACCAGTTGGGAAACACTGCTCTAGGGTTTCACCTGCTTGGTTGTCTGTGATTTAACATTTAATTTAAGAAGGTTTTTAAAATACAAATACAAGAAGTCATATAATTATCGTCTGTGTCATTAAAGGCACGCTCCAGTGGTGTGGTATTGCATCTCCATAAAGTTTACAAACTCTCAAATGAGCAATAAAACTTTTGAGACTTTCAGGGCCCTACCTTACACCTGGTGCAAAGTTGCGCACAGTGCAACTGTCATTGCAAGTTTCAGATATATTTATGCCCATCTGTGCACCCATGGGGGTGTAGGGTGTGATCAGGCACATTGTTGGCAGATTGGTATTTTGAGGCAGCAGAAAGCAACTGTGCCACTGACCAACAGATAGAATCAGAGCGGCGCAGTATTTTCCTGCTTTTTAAAGGGCGCTTTATGCAGATAGTAAAATGCACCTACAGAGGTGGGTTTACAACATGTGTACGCTCTGCATGTTACACACAGAGACATGCAGATGGGTTGTGGGTGGGTGAAATAATGCATCATTAATGAGGAAAATATTAGTGACATTCTCTAAAATGTGAAGTGAGTTGCTGTAGTGACATTACTGCTGTTACTGCTTCTCCAGTTTGCCAGATCCATGTCAGTAGCGATGTGTCAGGTGCAGGCACACCAGGCTTTTAAAGGGAAGGGAGATAACACTGTGATTAGTTAAACATATGTAATGCCAATGACACACCTATGATTAATTAAGGGAATAAATACAACTCTTTTGCCCCTTGCACCTTACTTCGCACCCAGAATATGTTCTGTCTCACCAGCAGAAGTAGAGTTGGACACACACTAAATGCAGTTGCGCCATGTACTTAAAATCAGTGGTTCCCAACTGGTGGGTTGTGCTCCAAAAGTGGGTTGTGGGTTCATTCTGAATGGACCGCAAGTGACTTGCAAACATGTCAAGTTTGAAAAAACACACTTCATTTAGAAGTACAGTGAATTTCCAGCACAGAGCTTTTATTCTGAAGTGCTGTTTCCTGCTGTAGAGTGAGTGCTAACTGACAGCTACTTAACAGAGACAGCACACTAGCTCGGCGACATGGCCAAATGCAAGTATGACGCTGAATATATTAAACTTTGTGGACCTTGAGCTAATGACCGAGGAGAAATCTGGACCTCGTAGCTGGACCAGTTGTGAACCGATGCCTTTGATCATGTACTATAGATCATTTAAATAAGGCCCTTTGTCTCTATAGTGGGTGAAGTGCCAAAAAATCTTCAATTCCATTAATGCAGCTGGTTAGCATATTAAGTTAAAGCCCCGCTGCCTTATAAATACCCACTTCTTTTGAGCCCCACACCCTGTTTGCAATGCAGGCTTCCTGTTAAAGCTGTTCAGTGTTAAAGGGGAACTACACCCATTATCAAACATACAATCAAACATAACCAACTCTCTCCTAAATCCCATAAACCTATAGAGCAGCTCCAGACTCTATACCCTATGACATCACAGGTTAGAGACACTTCTCTGGTTTCTTGCTATGAGAGAGAGGAGCTCATGTTCACAAATATTGATCAAACCTTCTAAGGCCATGGAAATAACAACAAACTGGAATTCTTAAATTAAGTGGCGCTCTCCTTAAATCCTCAACTCAAGATCAGATAATCCCAATGACATCACTGTGACAGCATCAGCGTTATTTTTTCAGATTTAAGAAAGCTTTCACCAGAGCCACAGACAACATCAGCATTACTCCCCATCATGAGTGAACTAAATCCTGTTAACATGGTAGCTCTCAGATGTTTAAACAAACTTTCCTCACATCCTTCTAGTACAGTGGATTTGATGTAGCAGCTCACTCCGTGTTGCTCTAAGAAGCCATCTGGCATCCATTTTTCCTACATTTGATGTTTCTGTTTCATCATGGGAATTGCAGCACTGTTTGACCTGGCAGAAGATCTAAAGCCTCTCCCTCCCTGACCGTGTCTTAGGTGGGCTCTTACGGCGGCAAGATTAAATACAGCATCTCCTATGTGGCCGGTCCAAGAGGAACACTGCTCGATGATGGCGACGTCCAGATTATTGTGAGTGTACGCCCTCATGTTGATTCACTGTTTCCCCCCTCTCTCACATGCATTTGTAGCGTTTACTCACCTGTCAGTGTTGTTCCTGCAGGGGAATGACATCACTCTGGTAGCCCGTCAGCCGTGGCAGAGGAGGCAGCAGGGCAGCAGGGAGACTAACCAGTTTGAGATTGTCTTCAAAGAGGTGAGTGGCTCTTAACAGCACTTTTTGTGCCACAGTTTGTGGCTGTAAAGTTTCATGAGGCTGTGATCATCCCAGAGGTCACAATAGGTCATTTTATACAGTGAGATCAAGTAGAAATGAAATGGTTACTATGGAGGCTAACATCATCACACATTAATAAAATTGGGCTCATTGAATCCACAAGAGTCTCAGCTTTCCAGACAGACCCAATTTATGCAATTTCCAAGACTGTTAGGGACCCCAGTATGTCAAATTACATAAATACAATAGGCAAATAATAACACATTTGTACAGTATGCAAAAAAACTGTGTGCTTTTTGCCCAGAAGTGAGTTATTCTGTAAAGGGGAGACTAACGGGCACCCATAAAAATCATTTTCAGTAGCATATCTTGAGATAAGAGGTCATGGAACCCCTTTGAAAATGGCCATGCTGGGTTCTCCCTCGTCAAAATTTAGTCTATCTTTGGAGCATTATTTAACCCCCTTTCCAACAAGCTAGCATGACATTGTTGGTACCAGTAGTTTCCTTAGATCTTCCTGTTTCATATGATACCACTCTAGCTTTAAAATAACCCGCTACAGCCTCCGAAAGACAGTAATGTTGGTGGAGGATGCTGGCGTTCTTGAAAGAGGTTAAACAATAAATGTCTTCATTTTGTTTCCAGGAACACTGGCGCCGTCCTGATGGCATGCCCGCCACCCGAGAGCACTTGATGATGGTCCTGGCTGACCTTGACGACATCCTGATTCGAGCATCCTACTCCACTGAGATGCGGTCCTCCAGTATCTTTGACATCAGCATGGAAGTCTCAGTGCCTAACTACAGCGGCTTGGCTCAGGCGCTCGAGGTGGAGCAGTGTCGCTGCCCACCTGGATACCAGGGACTTTCCTGCCAGGTAAATTGTTGATCCTCTCTGAATTTCACAGATTTTTTTCCTGAATTGCTGATGCTAATCATTCTCTAAATCACATAATGTCTCTTTAAGGACTGTGCTCCTGGGTACACTCGCACTGGAGGAGGTTTGTACCTGGGCCACTGTGAGCTCTGTGAATGCAACGGCCACTCTGACTCCTGCCACCCTGAGACTGGCATCTGCACGGTATGAAGCAACAGATTAGCGTACAGTATAGCTGATATTGGTGTTGTTGTGGTTAGAGCATAGCACCCTGACGAGTTGCACAGATCTCTGAATGCGATACATTTCTCCTTCCAGAGCTGCCTGCACAACACTCAGGGCGAGCTCTGTGAGCAGTGCGCTCCTGGTTTCTTCGGTGACCCCACTGTTGGCACTCCGGAGGACTGCCAGCCCTGCGCCTGCCCCCACACTGACCCAGACAACCAGTGAGTACTGGCACATACACCAAGACTTCACATTCCACCTCCATTAATAGCTCAAGACGACTCAGTGTGCGGCTCACTTGCTCTTGTTTATACAGCAAAGTCTAATGTCTTATAAATTCTGGAGTTTGATTCATTACGGTTATTAACCTGTTTCCTGCAAACACGAAATATAATACATTCACTTTCCCACTGAAACCCTCTGATACTGTATCCTTACTTACTTTATTTTAACAGATCAGATTGTGTTGCACAGTGCTCGTAAGAGCTGCAGTATGTTGAAGAACTTATGAAGAAATCTTTCAGTAAAACGAGACAGGCCGTCGCTCCCAATGCAAATTCACTGTTTTTATTTGACCAAGTGTCGTATGTTGGTTTCTTTGCTCTGCCTGCTTTAAAATATTCATAGCTTAGTGTTGTAAATTCCTGAATTAAATTGTCTGAGAGAGATTTTCTTCCAGTCACTTCACAGCAGAAAATCAATGTGACTAAATTACTTGTTAGGTTCAGTTGATGTTGAACCTTGTTTCTGTCCCGAATATCAGTTTTTGGACTTCAAAGCTTCAGTGATAAATATCCACAATTAATCAAAGCTTCGACGGGGGAGGGGGGCTAATGAGAACCCGCAACAGCAACAGCAACACTAGCCAAAATAGCCAAAATAGCCAAAATAGCCAGAAAAACAGAGTACTACTAAAACGGCTATCGTGTTACTTAGTATTTACAGGTGATTTCCCATGCTCGTTGTGGATTTGTTCAGACCAGTTCAGACCAATGATTTGCGACAAGACGAAACAGTTTTAGAATGTTGCAGAGAAAAGTTGCAGCGGTGTGAACTGGCCGATCTGAGCTCGACTCAAGCCGGCTGATGGTGTCACCTGCAACTCAGCTGATCAAATCGCCGGTGGCTGGTTTTAGAACATAAAGCACGTCACCTCTTTCAACAGCCAGCCATCCCTGCCGAGCCCTCTGTTTCCAGTGGCAATCTCAGGCAGTAGGTCGCTGCTGCTGCGCGCTGTATGTGCTGCCCCGCACACACACATTCTCATTAACCGTATTTATTATGAATACAGTCCATCTGATGCTCGTTTTGTTTCTGTTTTTCACCATTTCATCACTACTACAAATGCAGCTGTAGCCAGTATCTCACTATCACTATCCTCATTCATATTCTAAGAAGCTACAAATTATATTCAGCCACAAAATAAACCTGAAACGCTGCAAATCAGAACAGAAGTACAGAGAGTTGTTGCATAGAGATGATACACCATCTCATCTAGTTGCATTGTTGTGAACCGGCAGGTTTTTAGAACGTTGCAGAACGGCACACTGCAAGTAGCTGCATGATTCAACTCGTCTCAGCACGAAGCATGTGTAAAAAGTCTCTCCTTCAAAAATAACTAAAATATAAGAGAGATTCAACATCGAGTCGCATTTTTTAAAAATGATCTAAATAAGCAAATGAACACATTATGATAACCGCCAGCTTTTACATCACAGTATACCTTGAAACCAGTATATCGCTGCAACCCTTAGACCAGTTTCCAGTTTCTTCGCAAATTTTGAAACTATTCCAGACGCTTGACTTTGACATATGTCTCGTGCATCTGTTTAGCCTGTCACGTGTGGTCAAACTGTCACAGTTTCACGAGTACTGGATCGCTAGTGAGAGATGTAAGATCAGAGCTAATCAGAATCACAAACTACCACTAAATTTAACCTCCTGAGACTCGATCAATAGGACCCGATAAGTATAAAAAACTAAACATTGTAAGCGATAATTAAGTCCTAACGTCCTCAAAAGAGTACGTCCTAATTAACAGCGTCTTATGTTGTTGCTGTTGCTGAAATTGGTCAAATTTGTTGCCATATCAAACTACAAACATTATTAATCATAAATAAACAAGTTTCAACCATAAAATGTGATCAGGCTTTGGACCTTGTCCACTTTTGTGTCGGGATCGGCTGCACACTGACGTGGCAGAGATGGCTGCCATCTTGTTTTTACATGGATTAGTGTATTGTGCTCTTACTACCACTAGATGGCACAAAAGTGTCCACGAACGAGGACAACAGGTCTAAGTTAAAGCTACTCTTACCTTTCTTGCATTTCACACAGCACTTGCAAAAAATTTGTTTTGTTACACGAGCGGTGACGTCAGTCGGAGGCCTCCACGTGGGGGGACATAAGATACCATGGCATCGCTCGAAGCTAGAGTCAAAGTATTTGGGTCGGCCTTATGCACAACAATTTATCTTCCTGTCTGTGTGTAACTCGTGTCACAGGTTCTCCCCCACCTGTGAGAGCCTTGGAAATGGAGGTTACCAGTGCACTGCCTGTCAGCCTGGGTACACTGGCCAGTACTGTGAACGGTGAGTTAACCCATCACGTTCTCTTAATGTGTGTTAACTGAAATTATTCTAGTTAATTTTGATAAATTCGACCTACTTTCACGGTAAGACGAACTGCAATTTTCACCAGTTTACAAGTGCCGTGA
This sequence comes from Epinephelus moara, assembly GCF_006386435.1. Lineage (NCBI taxonomy): Eukaryota > Metazoa > Chordata > Actinopteri > Perciformes > Serranidae > Epinephelus > Epinephelus moara. The sequence goes on along the minus strand of NC_065521.1, from coordinate 39,763,683 downwards.
CAAGCAATTAAATCGAACCTTAAGATGATCTTGTTTCTGTGTCTGTTTTTAACCGTCATCAGTTGTGCTCCTGGATATGTGGGCAACCCACAGGAGAGAGAGAAGTGTCGCCCATACGATGGTAAGGCTACATTTTGCTTTAATGTGACTGAACAGGGCTCATTGTGCTTATGTTCCCAAGAGAAAAAATAATGCTTGTGCTGTATGTGCTTTAAAAATATACTGTGGCCAATCACATGGAGAGAAAAACAGCAGGGTGTTTCACAAAGGAGGCATAGAGAAGTCAAACTTCTTATTAATTGTGACTTCACACTCCTGTTTAGATTGGTCACAGCGACCTGCAAATTCTCCTGGGACAGTTAATTAAGTTTATAAAATAAAGCCAAGCTTGTCACAGGTATACACAAAGAGAATTACCCCAAGGCAGAAACACTACAAACAAAAACACAGCAAAATAACAATGCAGTTTAATGAAGATTACAAGCAGCAAATCCAGGCCTTAGCCCGGTCAAGAAATAGCTCAGCACATAACCGCCTGAAAAACCACACCTTCTTATTTTTACACTGGAGCTAATGTGCAGATTAAACAAACAAGATATGAAGTGCTAATTAGTGAGCTTTAGAGATGCTTTTAATCGGACTTTGTTACATTAGACAGAGAAAGGCTGGCTGTTTTACCCAAAGTCCAGTCGTTATGCTAAGCTACATAAACCATCAACCAGTGATCTTCTAATCTCACTCCCTGCAAGACAGTGAATAAACATATTTCCCAAAGGCATAACTGTTACGTTAAATATACCTTCGGCTAAAAACAGAAGTCACCGCTGAATGATGTCCGTTCAGTTTGGCTCTTTCAAGCCTTGTTTCCACCGAGCAGGCCGGTACAGTTCAGTTCAGTACGCTTTTCTGCTTCCACAGTGAAAAGTTGTGGATGGTACCAGTGGAACCGTTCCGTACCGTGCCCGTTTTTGGTCCCCCCTCTGTTGGGGTACCTAGCACACAGATCTGGTTCTAAAAGGTGGAGCTGTGAACGCTGCAGTCTGATTGGTCAATAGAGGACAGTCACTCTGCTCAGGGCTGAGTTGTGTCTGGTTTTGAGGCTCATGTCACAACTGTTCATACTGTGGAGAGTTTTATTAGTAAACTGTAACTATAAAATGAAAGGATGTTTTGCTG
>NC_065521.1:39719846-39762406 GCF_006386435.1 Epinephelus moara | reverse complement strand
CGATAAACAAGATGCAGACTTCCATGTGTCACCGGTAATGAGGAAATACAGTGAGTGCTGGACGGAGCAGTGAGTGACAACAACCCCGCCCACGTTTAAGGGTACTGTTTGTGCTGGAAACACTAGGGTCTAGGTACCATGTCTGAAGGGTTACTGTTGGTTCCAAAGGTACCATACCGACAGTGTTTGGTGGAAACAGGGCTTTAGACAGAAATAATAAGTCTAGCTCACTGCCTGCGCTCGCTTTGTGAACGTGCACTCTGATGCTGTTTGTTTTGATATTCTCAGAAAGTATTCCTGATGAGTTTGTTATGACCTTTGCACTGTGCAGCTGCAGCCTCGCTGGTGGTGAAGGTTTATCCAGAGAAGGTCCTGTCATCCCAGGGCGGCCCTGTCACCCTGCGGTGTCAGGTGTCCGGCTCTCCTCCACATTATTTCTACTGGTCCAGAGAGGATGGACGACCCATCTCCAGCAGTGCTGACAGACGCAGACAAGGTACGACACACACTTCAAACACATGATCACAACTGGTGTGGGATGGATAGACTTGTTCCTGTAGTACAAGAAATCCCATAAAATGAAATTGGTCGACATATTACGTGTGAATATGACACCTGTGTCTCACCTGTGTGTGCAGGAGCAGAGCTGTACTTCCCCAGCGTGCAGCCAAGTGATGCCGGCGTCTACATCTGTACCTGCAGAGACCAGCGCAGCACCAACAGGAGCAGAGCTGAAATTGTTGTCACAAGTGTGTATGCTCTCGCTGCCATATTAGTAAATAGGTTTTTCCCTCATTGTGTTTGTTGAAGCAGATACCATCCACGCTTCAACACATGGGTTTGCTTATACACGGATTATGTGAGACCTCATTCTTCAGTTTAGTTTACTGTGGTGTGGTGCAGAGTTAGTATTTAGAGTTAGAATAGAAGAATAGTTTAGAATACTTTATAACTGTATGTATGAACGATCAGTATAAATGAATTGTGTGTTCATTTCATCAGGTGTTCCATCCAAAGCCATTGAGGTGACAGTTGAGGAGCCCAAAGCTCAGACTGTCAGGGTGGGGTCGACTGTCAGCTTCATCTGCACTGCAAAGAGCAAGGTAACACTGCTCAATGAGCACTGCTGTTATTTTTTAATAAGAAAATTTTGTTAATTTAAAGGAAGTTTGACAATTTTAGAAATTCTCTTATTGACTTTCTTGTCAATAGTTAGTTGAGGAGATTGACACCACTCTCATAGCTGTCAGTTTAAAAAAAAAGCTGGACCCAGCAGCTGGTTAGCCTAGCTTAGCATAAAGACTTGAAACAGGGGGAAACAGTTAGCCTGGCTCTGTCCAAAGGTAAAAATTCCCACCTATCAGCACCTCTGATTAAAACTCAGTGCTGGTTGCCTGGCTACTTCACGGTGATGGCAAGACTCCAAAGCCCAACAAACTGGGCGCTCTACATAGACTGTATAAAAATAATCGACCCCATTGGTTTATGGACTCCCATTTTGAAGCCTCAAATTTGGCATTTTGGCCGTCACTATCTTGGATATTTGGAGCTAGAAATGCATTAAGACTAGTTGCTAGCTCTTTTAGCATGATACATTTACAGTCTGGTTAACTGTAATAATGCTAATGCTAATTTTCTAGCAAAAACAGGCTTGAAACCATTAAAGCAAAATGTTCTTAACAGAAAAACTGAACATCTGACTCCTCAGAGGGTGTTTTAGTACAACCAAACGCTGAACAGGACTTTTTTTAGCCGACCAAAATGTTACAGTGAAGATTCATGAACTGAAAACAATGAAATAGCGACAGCTGTGCCAAAACTCGAATTTAGGGTTACACCATGGTTACGTTAATGTTGCTACTGTGGCAGCGACTTTTCAACTGATGGCCTTTGGGTGTTCGTAGTGGTTTTAGTATAGTGTTTTATAATCTTGAAAAATTCATATGTGATACTTCGACTTGTTGACAAATCGACGTCATACTGTTACCCACGGCAACAACAATCATGGCTGACAGTGAAATTATTACTGACTCTGTGGTGGTTCCAAAAAGAGGAGCAGCGTCAGTAGTGTGGAATAAACTGTGGCGTCCTGAATGTTTTATGAACAGCCCCAGACTTCTCAGACTCTTTTAGTGACTTACCGCTCAGATGGAACTCATTCATCGGCTCCTCTGGCAGCAGCACAGCGTCTCTCCATCTTCTTTTAATTTGTACAGCACTTGGGGTTGTCTTTAAATGCACTTAAATAAGCCTGATTTGATTCAATGGAATACTGTGTCCGCAGCATTTTTGTCCCGTGTTTAATTCGTGTGTGTTTATCCACCCTTCTCTCCACAGTCCCCAGCCTACACGCTGGTCTGGACACGGATGGGTAACGGAAAGCTGCCCAACCGGGCTATGGACTTCAACGGCATCCTGACAATTCAGAACGTCCAGCCCGAGGACGCAGGCGTCTACGTTTGCACAGGCTCCAACATGTTTGCCATGGACGAGGGCAACGCCATCCTCTACGTGCCAGGTTCGTGATGCTCGGCACCACATTCCATTACCCATCACCCCCTGCTACCCTACCAGCTCTGGCTCGTGTAGTGTCCCTTAGCCCTAAACTTGAGTCCCCTCCTTCCAGCTTGCGATGATGCATGCTTCTCTGTTTTACTGCATCTCTCATCATGCACTATAAACAGCTCTGGGTTAACAGCATCATAAGCTTGCCGCTCTAACTCCCAATGCTTTTGCCTTCTGCTCTCAGATACCAACATATAAGCTGTGTCTCATTATCCTGCTGCCATTCCAGCTCTTTTTTTAACTCGCTGTCTCTGATCAGTGCATTTTCCTGGACTTTATATGAAGAAATACAGCTTGTGGGTTTGGTTAAAACTAAAACTGTAGAGTATAAATTTTCCAGATAACATACGGGGTCAAGTATGCAGTTTAAGCTTTAACAAACGGGCAATCAAAGTCATGACACATCTACTACATTTAGGCCAAACGAGCGCTCTTTCGAATCAGGGATTTGTGGGTAATGCTTTCCGCCAACACTCTACTGAAGCTGCTGCAGATTTTTTTTTCTTTCCTCTTTATATTTTGGGTTGAATTAATCGGTGGTGGTTTGGCTGCTTCTCGATCACTGGTAGAGTTGCTGTTTCCTGCTGTTAGAGGTTTCACTAGCAGGGTGCTGGATTCTGGTGTCTTTAACTTCGGGCTCCTGGGGCCCCTCCCTCCCTGAGCTGTAGTGTATAAATGATGAGGAGGAATGTGGATGCCACGATTGGTGCTTAGTGACTCTGCAACTGACATACAAAGAGGACTTCAGTGTATCTGGAAGAGAGAAGTAGGAAGAACCCCACATCCCCTGATCTCATTTGTGTTGTTCCACTCGATACAGTATTCCCTCCTGAAACTACTGTCTGAATGCTGAACGAACAAAACGGTGCTATCAGCCATGCAGTTGGTTAAACCTTTCTAAACGTGCTGTCATACTGCTGTAATATCATTCCTTTAGTGTCGGCAAAAGTCGGTCTTGTTTGTATCGATTGTTACTCGTCAGATTTAGTCGGTAAAATATTTAAGATCTGACTTGAAATGCAAAAGAAAAAATGTTTTTTTAATCTTTATTTTGTCAATAATTATCTCCAATTGTATATTATGGTCTTTTTATTTACAACCTGTCAATATTGTTGGCACATTTTCTTTTCTTTTTTTTGATTGACTGAAATATGTTATCCTGAAATGTTTCCATGAAATCAGCTATATCAGAAATGTTAGAATTTCTTTTCTTTTTGGTAATTTTTTTTCAAGGGAATTGGCCATGTGAATGCAAATACTTTGCATGATGTGTGTTTACATTTAGGCAATTTCAATTGTTTTTTATTAGGAAAATATTTTTATATATCTCTGGTAACGTCTTCAATTACAGGTCACATTTAAAATCTTTTTTTTATGGTTTGATTTTTATGACTTTACAGTGACTGCATCAGCTTCATATGTTCATTCATGATTGCAAATATACCCAACGGTGCTTCTGTAAAGATTTTTACTCATTATTTTTTTTACATTTCTTTTAAAGAATCTGATGTAATGCACACGTGTCACATTGTAATGTATTTATCTTAACTGTGAAGATATTTTGTGAAAAAGAGAAAATTGATTAAAATAATGAGAATTGATCAAAGTGACCTGATAATTCATGGACGGGGCTCGTTTACATAGATCAATTCAGGATCACCACAAGCTGTATGTCGGCTTCTTAACAGCTGAAATGAAACTGTTGTTCCAAAGTTTTGAAACTGCTTCTTGCTACTAACCTGCATGTCTCATGTGTGGCTCCTCTGCATAACTCCATCTGTCCTCGTGCTGCTGCACAGTTCTCATCATCTCTGAGTGTGTGTGTGTGTGTGTCTTGATTTTGAATTCACAGCATTAGAAGCATTTTGGAGTGTTGTTGCTTTTGGTTTTTGGTTGTTGTAGAGCAGAGATACTCACCTTGCTTCACCCGGGGGCCGCTTTTGTAAAATGACAGGAGGCCAGGGGCCAAACATTAGTAATTACCTATTTGCCAGGGGTGGGGGGAAAAATCAACACTGCATAGTATCACAATATTTTGCGTGGCGATATTATATCGACCAAGAAAGCCCAATATCGATTCTCTTATTATATAATTTATTAATATTGTGACTAAAAATTAAACTATGTTTGTTGTGATGTAACCACTGTTCATACCGTGGAGATGTTACATATATTAGTAAACTACAACTATAAAATGAAAGGATGTTTTGCTGCTGAGAAAAAATAACTTAATTCACTGGGCCGACTGCCGGCAACTTTTAAGGTGGAACATTAACTTGTAATGTTACTCAATGCATGAGGTGATGACATGAATCTACCAACACACCTTAAATTTCACTGTGACAACTTTGACCATTAGTTGAGTTTTTGTTGTCTCTCTTGGATGGCATACACTTTAAATAACGAGTGAATCTTCAAGCCTTTAAAAGTGTATATATTAATTTTGACAGGATTATGTGAACTACATATATACTAATCCTTACTCTGCAAAAAATACAGCGCTGTGGAGCAGTGTTCCTGTGGGCTCCGGCAACACTAAACCCCTGAGCTTGCCTGAGAAGGACTAAATGCACAAACCTGCTATTTTTAAATACCCCATGGAGAGAGACTCTCACTGCAGCCTGTTTTATTTTGTTAGAAAATCTCTCAAAGTTCTGTGGACGATAAACGAGGCAAAGACTGATAAAGGAGGAAATACAGTGAGTGCTGGACGGAGCAGTGAGTGACAACAACCCCACCCACATTAAGAGGACTGTTTGTGGTGGAAATCCTAGGGTCTAGGTTCCAAAGGTACCATACTGAAAGTGTTTGGAAACAGGGCTCGTCTTCCTCTCTATTTAATGGCGGTTGGCAACTAGCTTTTTAAGGTGCATCAGCCCCCCCCCCCTCTTCCAGCGTTTGCGTGGTTTAATTATATCAAACATTTGTTATATTATTATCAAGGAAAATTAAATTGTGATAATTGTCGGTATTTTTCCCCCAGACCTTAAAACAAAATCCCAGTATGACTCAGTTTGTTTTAGCTGTGAATGAGAACATGATCAGTGGGCCACCTGGCATCCTGTTGAGGGCCAGATTTGGCCCGCGGGCTGTAAGTTGAGTATCACTGGGTTGGAGTGTGAGATAAGTGTGAACTGTTACAAGCAAATGGACATTCTTACCAACATACTTCAGTCCATGGTGTTCTTCACTGTCTCAATAACTGTATAATCAGGTAAGTGTGAAACTTGAATGCACAGAGCTTTGTACTAAACGGCACCAACTGTTACGATTAAAAAAATGAAGGTAGGAATTGAATCATGAGTTCAAAAACAAAAACGGCGTCACGCCTGATGTACAGTTGGTGCCACTTTAATTCAAGCTCATTATTTTTTTAGTTTACATCATGTGTGATGTTTTCTGTAATCAATTGGACAAACCCACGGCGGCCCACATTTGGAGTTGGATAAGTGTCTCCGGGGGAGATGGGAGGTAAACTGCTGTTACCCTGAAACCTGACCTGTCAGTTTACCTGTCCCCTCCCCCTCCTTCCCTCCCTTCCTCCCACAACTCCAGAGGCCTCACAGACTCAGATGTTTTACACAGCCTATGAAATGTTTGAAGGACACGGAAAGCGTAAGTCCGCATGGGCATGGTTTCCTCTCTGCCCGGGCTCCCTGGAGGGACCCGCCTCTCGCTCTCTGTATCATGCATGCACTCATCTTCCTCAGCATATACTGAGGATATACTGGTGGCCTGGTAGCGCCCATGTACAATCAAGCATCTGCAGAAACTCTCTACGAACTTCTTCTGTCTTTTGCTCTTTGTAAACAAGCGTCTTTAGTTGAATTTAGATCTAAAGATGGATATTTGTTTTCAGTATAAGTTCTCAAGTTCCTGTCTTTGTTAAAGAGCTGAAGCTTGCATTGTACATGAGCATTACTGGCTCCTACTGGGCTCTTTGGGTTCATTGGGGTCCATCACTGCAGGAAAAAGTGCATGGTCATTCTTCCGGGCAACTCCTCATGAATGTTGAGTCACGTTAAAAATAAGATCACAGTCAGTGTCGTCCAGTAGAAACTGATATTATAGATGATAAACTCGCTGCATTACTCAAGAAAACTGATAATAATTGCAGAATAATGTCGAAACATGATCCTGTAAATTGGACAAAAACATGAAGATGTAGAGAAAATCAATACAACAACAGGTTTAATACAGTTTAACCCATTAAATGGGACATTTTACCACATCTTGCTAAACGATTTACTTGGTTGGTTATTCCAGTAAAATAGATGCTCACTTACAATATCTCCACATTCAGAGACAAGAGGTGTCCCTTCTTCTACTTCCTCTTTCTCTTCCCACTTTGCTCTTACCTTTTTTTCCTCAGGAAACACGCTATACTGGGAATTAGCTGTCATCTGGGCTTCAAACATCATACTGTGCTTAATACATCCCATCACAACCTCATTACATCGTAGCTGAATGTGGGTAGCAGACTTGTGTCCAGTGTAAGGAGCCTAGTTTCAGTGCATCAAACGGAGAGACTTTAAATTACACTGTTAATGTGATATTTATATCGGTATAAGTCAAACTGTAAGGCATATGTCACTAAGACATTAAATATTTAATACATCCAAAGTATAAGAAAACATTGTTTTGTTCCTTACCTCTGGTGCAATCTAGACATGCAGCAAGATTTGGTTTTATCTCTCCAGATTTACCGAGGTCTTGTCTTTACTGCCTCCCCTGAGGATGAATCCAATGACTTTGGTGATCTTTTGACTTTTCATTTAGCCCCACCAACAGGTCAGAGTTTTCACTCAAGTTACGAAAAATCTCTACAAGATGTATTGGCACCAAATTTTTGTAGAGACATTCAGGATCGCCAGAAGATGAATCCTAATTACTTGTGCGATCTTTTACCTTTTCATTTAGCGCAATCATCAGGTCAGATTCCAAAACTAATGACCTTTCCATCAGCCTCAGGGGTTTAATGCTAGTTAGCCAATGTTGGCAGGCTAGCACGCTAAATTAAGTTCGTAAACATGGTAAACCTTACAGTGGCTAAACATAAACATCTTAGCATTTGGCTCAAAGTAGCGCTCTACAGTAGAGCATCTGAGAGCAGCTAGTGTTGCTGTCAACTCTTAGTCTTGTTTAAAAGTTATTTTTCTCTGGTTTTAGCAGCGCAAATTAAATATCATCCACCTCCATTGTAGTGGGAATAGTTCAAGACCCTGGACAGATAAAACCAAACCCATCTTCTTGGATAGATGTCACGAGAGGTAGTGAAGTAAGAAATAATGTGCTTTCTTAAAGGGATACTTTGCCCCCTGAATGAGAATTCTGTATCAAATACTCACCCCATGTTGTGTTGAATTTGTGAAGAAAATGTCAGTAAAGACCATCAGTCATCCAGGTCATGGTAATCTTAAGTGCTATATCGTAGGCAACTGGACATGTTTGAGTTTCTTGAAGACATTTCGCCTCTCATCCAAGAGGCTTCTTCAGTTCTGACGGACTGTTGAGGAGTCGCTTTAAACTCTGTGTGGGTGTGAACCCTTACAGAGATGTTGAGATCCACTTCATACTGGAACGACCATCATTAAACAGAAGAGGTGGACTACAACACCACTTATCACCCACCTATAATGCAGTCTTAGGATCCCTCCCCAGAAGACTTAACACCCACTCACACCTGGACACATCCAACCCTAACGACACACAAGATGGCCGGGTGGGTCGATGACTCACATGTGACCTCTGCAAGGGTTCACACCCACACAGAGTATAAAGCCTGTGACTCCGCACCAGTCCGTTAGAACTGAAGAAGCCTCCTGGATATGAGATGAAACATCCTCAAGAAACTTAAGCAAGTCCAGTTGCCTATGATATAGCACTTAAGATTTGTGAAGAAAACGTTTTCCTTGTGTGCTTCCAGTGAACGAAGAATCCAAAAATACAGAAAATTCTCGATTGAAGGAAAAGGGGTCCACTTTTAACAACAGCAAAACTATATCAAAAGATGTGTCAGTTGACTCTCCCACCAGTTCTGCAGTATAATCCAAGTCTCATTTATCCAGTCAGCTCAGCACTTCCCAACTGAACTAACCTATGCTCTCTTCAAAGCCAGACTCCATTAATGAAAACAGTAATTTTACCTTGCTGAACACAGGAGCCGCTGGTCTACCACTGCCTCGATTAGTCAGTTTCTTTGTGTCATTGTGTCACTTTGGTGTTTTAAAGGGTTAGTTCGGATCCACCAAAGTCACACAGATGGAGGCAGTGGTAGAGCAGCAGCTCCTGTGTTCAGTGAGGTAAAATTACTGATTTTGTCAATGGAGTCTGGCTTTGAAGAGAGCATAGATAAGTTTCACTTTCAGTTCAGTTCCGAGTTGGAAAGGGCTTTCTGTTTGGGAAGTACTGAGCAAGCAAATGGGTAAATGAGACTTGGATGAGATCAGATGCTTTGTTATAGTTTTACTGTTGTTAAATGCGGACGTTTTTGGATTCTTCGTTCACCATGGAGGCTTGCAAGAAAAACGTTTTCTTCACAAATTCAGCATAACAAATGCTAAACAAATGATATACAAATAATCATTTAGGGGGGTGAAGTATTCCTTAGAAGTGGGTGGATCGACCCTATCAAAGTTTCATCTCCTGATGCACTGATTCTACCATAGATCTTTACGAAACTCATGACAGACACTCTAAAAACAATCTGTTTTACCCACAATCAAATTATTTACCATTCTCAGATGTTACTTGTGTGTTGAGTGTAGACTTTAGGCCGCCACATCTGCCCCGCCCACAGTGGAGGACAATGAAACTCCTCTCTGTCCTGCAGTATTGGTGTCACTAAGGTCAGAGAGTCAAAGCTCGGCCCAGGCGAGAACAGTCCCAGAGGTTTTCAGGCTGCTTAGATAGTCTCATACTCCTCCCTCCCGACTGAAAGAGGCCTTTCTTTTGCTCTGTCACTCTGGGATCATGCCGGATTGAATACGAAGTCTAGCGGCCAGCCAAACTGGCGCAGACAGCAATATGCCCTGAGGCCATGCCAATGCCTGCCTGCCACTTCTCATCTGTTTGGTCTGCTCTGAGGATCCAGACAGCCAAGGGTGAGGGTGGGGGCACGGGCGGACGCCATCACTCTCCCTCAGTCTGATCGATTCATTATGATCAAAAGCATTCCCACAGCTTAGTGTAATGCCCAAGCAGTGGTTTTAGACTCCTGACAAGGTTTCATATTTCACTTCACCACCACACCAATCTATATTATCACGCTTTATTCCTCCACGTGCCTCTGGGAAGTTTCACTCTCTGTTTAGAGCTGTGTTTGACTGAAGTGTCTCCTTCTGCAGCTGCAGAGGGGGCCCAGCCTGTGGCCACCGTCACTCCCTCAGTGCTGAATGTCCAGCAGGGCCAGCGGGCAGAGTTTCGCTGCACGGTGACCGGGAACCCAACCCCTGCCATTGAATGGATCGGTATGACCACTGAGCTCTCTATTTTTGCAGTGTTTGCGAGTGGAAAAGCTATTTTCTGTTGTCTGAAATTCAGTTCAGTACAAAATCATAGACGTTAGCCCTTCAGAACTCAGTGACAGGGTCTGTATATATATTGCAGGAGGTCCAGGGAACAGGATGAGTCCCAGAGCTGTGATCCGAGGTGGCGTACTGACCTTCACATCAGTGGACCCAGCTGATGAGGGAGACTACACCTGCAAGGCCCTGAACACTCATGGGGAGCACATGGCCCGGGTTTCCCTCTTTGTCCAAAGTATGCTCTGCGTTTATGTGTGTGAACGTGTGTCACACGTTGTGGGGACATGAATCTGTTTACACACTCACACTGTGGGGACTCACCACCCTTGTGGGGACAAAATAGGTCCACACCATATAAATCATTAGATTTTATAATTCCGACTTGTTAAGATTTAGGGTAAGGTTAAGATTAGGATAAATTTGAGGGTAGACATGAAGTGGTGATGGTTAGAGGGAGGTAGGTAGGGTATGCCCCCGGGAAGTTCCTGTAACTCAGTGCAATGTCCCCTTAAACCATGGGAACGAGTATATTTGGCACCACATATACACCATAAACAAAGCCATTTCTAAAAAACAAGAAATATGGCAGGAAAATGAAACTGTTGCAGTTAAATCAGCATTTTCAGTGCTTCATGGATTGTTTTTTTTTCCTGGGGGGAGGGGACAACTAGCTTGAAACAACAGCAGCATCTCACGTCACTGTTTTTGTAACCTAAACAGATATCAAATATGTTACGGGTAGTTTTGGTATTTTCCAACCTGGACCCTGTTTTCTTCATGAAGAAAAAATAGGAAGTGCTGCACTGGGTTAAGGCTCTGTAGTTAATTGTAAAATAAATCAGGTGTTATTCGAGGATGAGGCAAATAGAAGATAAAAGGATAAAAAAAACGACTGGCCAACTCACTCAGTGTAAAAGGCCATGGTACAGTCAGGCAGTCCAAAAATGCATCCGAGGTATTCTGACTGTATAACAAGCAAAGCTCAAGCAATAACACACACCATTGCTGAAGTCAATACACTCAGTGGTTATGCTGGTCTTACATGGTCTGGTATGAACAGTAGTTTATGTGGCTAATGTTAGCAAAATCTGGGGAGAGATTTTTATGCCAGTGACATGACTGAGCCAGTTTACTTCAACACAGAAATAAGACGATTAGTAAACACCTTAAATGAAGTTAAGTCTCAAAGTAAATAAGTTGTGTTTGGCTGTAGTGGGTATAATTTTGTGTTTCAATGATCACGATGCCTTTCTCTGGTCAGAGTCTAACCCGAGTGGCCTCGGCACCCAGCCCCAAGTCCAAGTAAGTCCCCAAAATATCGAAGCCCACGAAGGCGACAACTTGAGGCTGTACTGCAGAGCGACAGGAGTACCCACCCCGAAGCTCACCTGGCTGAAGAACGGAGGACAGATCCCTCCACAGGTGAGGCACCCCCTGCTGTCTCAGCGCCTTGCTGATAACTTTAACATGGATTGATGACTGTCTTCACATTCTGCTGTGTTGTATCTCTATCTTGCACTCCAAGGTGTGTCCGGTGCCGATGGTATTTCATCATACTGTGTCAGTTTTAATGACTGTTTCCGCATTTTGACCATTTACCTTTATTTTTCCCTCTGTTTGTCTCCTCCTCCTCCCCTTTTTTTTGTTTTTGATCCCACCCTGTTCTGACGTTTGCTCAGGCCATTCCCTCTCACGGTTTCCATCAGTTTAAAAGCAACAGTCTCGATGTGTTACAGAGACGTATTGAGGAGCTGCAGGTCTGTCCATCTGTCCACTGTCTGTCTGTCATGTGTCGTAGTTCACAATCATTGTCCGCTACTGACCTCGTCTTCACACATTGTTGACTAAGTGCATGATCAAATGTGTCCTTGATTCACACCTTGTAAACAACGTTAATTTACCACAGCTGCTCACAGTCTTTTTACAGCTGATGCCAAATACATTAAAGTCAACCCGCTGGGTCTGGTTGACTTGTTAGTGTATTTGCATGCAGTACATGTTTATATGTTGCGTTTTATTAATCAAAATGTTCCATAGTCTTTCGTTTTGTAATGTCCACATCATACCATCCCTCACTTGTTTGGGCTCTCAGCACCCAGTTGACCCTCATCATTCCATTGAGTGTATTAACAGGACTAAGTATACAGGAGGTACTGTAGGTATTTCAGACATATTTTGCTCCGTGCCAGGCGCAGCCCGCTGCCCCCCTATCCAAGGGTGTATTGTGTTAGTTTGGTTTCTACACAGCCCTCCTCGGTTCGACGAGGGCTTCGGGGCCTGTTTAGTTCTGCCTCAGAGAGCCACTGCGTTGTGTCAGCCTTTCCCAGGGGGAGCCGGGCTCTGCCGTGCGACCACGCAGAAATTCTGTATGCTCTAGCAAACGGCTTGCTTTGAAAACTCGTCAATGGGTTCAGACACACATTGAGCCAGGGCCCGCCTCAGCCACTGCTCGGTTTAGCCTCCCTCACGGTTGAATGGGCCGGAGCTAAGCAGCTTTGTCCGTGGATGCCCCAACACCCCCCGGATACAGTAATCCCTCCCCTGACCCTCCCCTCCTGATTCCCCTCCCCTCTGAGGTGTTTCCAAACTTTATGAAAGCTCATTTTCAGCCTTGCTGGGCCTCTGACTGCCATGTGGAGTAGTGTACAAACAAGTCAAGTTGTTGATTGCTCATGAGCCAGAGAGTTCAGTGTTGGTTCTTACTTGGTATTTGATGGTGGATATTTTGACTTTGGCTAATGATAATTCTCAGATTTTACAGTCAAAGGTTAACTTTGATATTTTTCAACCTGGACTCTATTTTCTCATGTTTTCATGTCTGAATAACCAATGGGAACAACAGTTTTTAGAATTGGACAAGTATTAAGCTGGAGCCCTGCAGCCAACAGTGGCGAAACAGGCTGCACTGTCACCACTTGGGGCATTTGTGCATCGTCATTTTACGCCCATTAAAAGTGCTTGTTTTTGCCACTGACAGGCTCAGATTGTTATTTTTAGTGTCTGACAACATTATGGAGAGGATCCTTACAGAGATAGACATTTTGGGTAAAGAGTTATATCCTTTTTGTAAAGTAGAAACAGCCCCGAAATAGCTATCGTCACACCCACCAGACCCCATTTAAATAAACAGTAATTTAAGCGTGTATAGAGGCAGCATATTTTCATGTCTAAGTGTGTGAATTAAGGGTTTATTTCAATCAAACTAGAGCTGGTGATTTTTGGAACAGTGGAAAGATGAACCAAGGCAGCCTTTGTGGGTTTTATTTTGTTTCTGTCAACTTTGAATTAACTGTGTTTTATGATGATAAAAGTACTATTTATTTAAATGGAGTCTGGTGGGTGTGATGATAGCGATTTCAGGACTGATTCTGGTGTAACAAAAATGATCATACTCTTTAACAAAAAGGTCTGTCTCTGTAGGGATTCTTTCCAAAAGTTGTCAGACACTTATAATAAAAATCTGAGCCTGTCAGTGACAAAAAAGCACTTTAAGTGGATGTAAATTAAGAATGCACAAATGCTCCGATCGGTTGCATTTCATCCTGTTTCACTGCTGTCATCTGCAGCCCTCTCACTCAAAACTGGACCATTTTCAAAAATTGTTGTTCCCAATAGTCACTTAGATACAAACCATGGGTGAATAAGGTCCAGGTTGAAGTTTACCAAAGTTACCCTTTAAGAACTGCTTTGTAATGCTTATTAAAAACGTCTTCCTTAAATCAGTGTGTCACAAACTGTCAGTTCTCACTCTCTGATTTCTTGCAACACCTTTATAATCATCAAACATTAGTCTTGTTCCAGAGTAAACATAGTAGTGTAGTAAATCCAATCATCACTGATCATGATATATTAACAAATTATAACCTCACCAATCATCGTAGAAATGTCAGCTCTACTTTGTGCACAGATTCATGCACAAAGTACAGCGTCGTAGAAATCATGAGTCAAATTCCATGTACGCAGAGACTGAACTGTAGCAATAACAGCTCTTGTCTTGTCCTAAAGCTCTACGCTGTAGTGCTTTTGTGTCGCTATTAGCTACAGTAGTAATGTCATAATGTCAGCAGTGTCTTATCTGTGTTGTTTCAAGCGACATGAGACAGGTAAGTGAAGTGCTTTGTCTTCACTATATGAGTTGTGTGTGTTTTTATGGTGTAAATATTAAAATAAAATGTGTTTAATATAAATGAAAATAAAATAAGAAATAAAATGCACATTGCTGTATATGATCGCCGCCATAATTGAGGCAGGTGTATAATATCGTCTCTTATTGGTGTGTCCTCTCCAGGCTCGCATGGACCGCACAGACATCGGCACTCTGCTCATCCCCAACATCCAGATGTCCGACGCTGGCACTTACATGTGTGTTGGTAGCAACAGCATTGGCTCAAACAGCGCTCCCATTAAAGTGTCTGTGCTCAAAGGTGAGATGTCAAACTGAATCAGTCCACCGTAATAAAAAAATAATGATATTACAGATATGAACATACACATATAGGTGTAGATATATACGCGTATATAAGTACCCCTGTAGAACAGACAAGTGTTGTTCCTTTCCAGGACATGTTCGCACTATAACAATAAAGCTTACATTTAAAGGGACAGTTCACCCCAAAATCAAATGTTTATATTTTTCCTCTTACCTGTGGTGCTTTTTATCACTCCAGATAGTTTTGCTGTGCATTACAGAGTGTTGGAGATATCAGCCGTAGAGATGTCTGCCTTCTCTCCAATATAATGGAACTAGATGGCACTCAGCTTGTGGTGCTCAAAACATCAAAAATATACATTTGAAAAACTGCAATGTGTCTTTCCAGAAATCATGACCTGGTTACTCAAGATAATCCACAGACCTTGTTGTGAGCAGTTTCATGTAGGAACTATTTTCTATTTCTCTCCCAGATATCTGGGCAGAAGGGAGCGTGCATCTACTCATGGATGAGAGGCTCGTGGTCATGACAGCAGGAGATGTAAACTTTAATGGCGTCCTTCTCAGCTGAGCTGTAACATAGGTTAGCTCAGTGTTACTAGATGCAGGGTTCCTATAGCCTGGTTCCAGACCATAGACCCCGCCCACTCAACTGAGTAGGCTTGCATCTCTGGTCTGGCATACTGCGATGAATTTGCGATTTATCTCGTCAAAACGATGGATGGACCAATGAACACCGGGGGTGGGGGCGGGTCTAGCGATTAGCCAATCAGCGCCACGCTGATGTCAAGCTGTACGCCGGTAGGTAACTGGTGAGGTTAGCAACAATGGCGACCGCTACAGATCCTACAGACCACATTAACGATGCTATTAAGGTATTTCGCCACTACTCGCGTTAATGGAGGACCAAATTAAGGAAGCTGCTAAACTGGATTAACGGCGATGCAGCTGGGCGTGCACGACGACGGAGACATTTTAAACGGGCAATGCTCGCTTGTTTTCGGCACCCTCGGTGCATGGATACTAATGACGTCAGATTCTGGGTGAGTCGTTGATCTCTACTGATTGGTTAGGGAAAAATCAAATTCCCTCCCCCTTGTAAATCGCCTTCAATGGAGGCAGTGTCAGACTGAAGGTTCTGGGAGCTTCAGTCTGACACTCAGGCTAGGGTTCCTACGCAAGTATGGAAAGTATGGAAAAGTATGGAAATAAATTTGATCAATTTCCAGGTATTAAAAAGTATGGAAAATGAAAAATAAAGTATGGAAAAATATTTATGTTTCCAGACTATTACCACTGTTCTAAAATATTGTTTTCTAAAATAGAACATTAGGTATTTCCAAAAATAATTTAATCAATCTGGATCGTGTTTCATGCCGGGCCAAGCACAGTTTGTGTGAGAGCAAACGTCTCAAAAAACATACCGCCCCTTTTACCCGATTGACAAGTGGTATGTCCAGTCCGCTGCCCCATGACCCTCCTCCAGCCCCCCAGGTATCAAGTTTCACTCCAACACTGCACCTTCGACAAGAAGACGAGTTTCACGTGGTTCACATTGGGTAGATGCAAGTTTTTGGATGTATGGCTTGACAATACTGTATATAAATACTGGTTGGCCAAGGATTCCCAATTCACACACAGAGCTAGATGCAAGCTTTGTGTGAAATCGTTGACATCGCCAACATGGGGGAGAAGGCGATTCTGAGCCACATGAAAGGAAAAAACACCGACGTCTCGTTACTGCATCGCTTGCACCCAGAGTCCCAACCTTTGTGCCTCAGCCCAGACATTGAACTTACCTGAGTTTTTATTTGCATGCCATTATGGTACTTGGCTACAATCGCCTATTAAGAATAATTAAATATGATGTGAAATATGATGCACTAATATATTTACTCAGATGTTGCATATTCTCTGAAAAAAAAAAAAACAGAGCGAAGTCTGGAAAAGTATGGAATTTTGAAATTCCAAATGTGTAGGAACCCTGTAGATGAGCTTGTACACAGTGGTACACCGGTGGGTGTAGTTCCCAGAAGGAAAATAGTTCCTACATGAAACTGCTCACAACAAGGTCTGTGGATTATCTTGAGTAACCAGGTCATGATTTCTGGAAAGAGACATTGCTGTTGAGTTTTTCAAATTTATTTTTTTGCCGCTTCAAGCACCCTGAGTCAAGTGCCATCTAATTCCACTATACTGGAGAGAAGGGAGGCATTTCTACAGCCAATATCTCCAACATTTGGCAACTCACACCAAAACAATCTAGACTGATAAGTAGGACTACAGGTAAGAGGGAAAATGCGTATTTTTGATTTTGGGATGAACTGTCCCTTTAATCTTACCTTTTTGCCCAATCCAGAAATCTGTAACCTCTCCCTCTACCCTCTCACCTTAACTACAAATATCCTTCTGTCTCTCTTTGGACAGTCTCCCCGAAGGTTCCCAAGCATCTGAGAAACACAGTAACACAAACAGTAGTTTCATTGTAATCATGTCAGTCAACATAACTTTCAACAACACTAATTAAAAAGCATGTTGAATGTTAAAAACTGAAAAGAGTTCAAAACAAGTATCTGAACTTGGATCCACCACAGACCTTACATCAGCCATGATAAACTAACAAATGCATCAAAAGAAAGGAGAAGAAAACAATCAGTACTGTTTGTGTTTGTGCAGCCGACCACATCACCTCAGTGGTCACCATCCAGCCATCTATAGCTGACGTCCAGGAGGGTCAGAGTCTGGAGCTCAACTGCTTCGCTCCTGGAAATCCTCCTCCTCAAGTCACCTGGACGAAAGCCAGCGGACGCCTCTCCTCTAACCACCAGGTAACCACACAAAAACATGCAAACACGGGAAAAAAAAATAAACAGAGATCACCTCTGAAGATATCCACAGTCTGGGCCTCTTCATATCAACACAACGCAGACATCACTAGAGTCCCACGGTTACATTTATATATCAGACAATATAAATCCTAATCTGGTGGGGTTACAGACTAGAAAATATGTCAAAGAAAGTTGCCACCTCTTATAGAATGAGTCTGTTAACCCTTTCAGCAACAGCAAAACAACCCATGCAGTATAATCCAAGTCTCATTTATCCAGTCGTGTCTTCAGTGCTTCCCAAACACATGCATTTTTGCTAAAACCTTCAATATAAGACACTCAGCCTCCGAGCAGCACGCCCTGAACGCGCCTGTACACGCTTGTGCATATGAACTCCGCTTGGGTTCAAATGCACCTGTGTGCCCACGGCCGTGCTTGAGCCTTCTGATACTGACGTGTTGTTAATCATAGGGTTCAAGCGAAGATGCATGTGTTTGAGAAGCACTGAGCAGACGACTGGATAAATGAGACCTGAAATCCTCATTTGGGTACCTGTGTTTAACCTCTTTCTCTTTTCTGAGATTGTTGTGTGTAATTTTTTTTCTATTAAACAATAAATATAGCAACTTCTGATCAACCCATATCACTTTCAGACTTAAAATAAAAACTTGTGAGTTGTTCCCACCCAGTTTTGATTTAAACTCGATCCATTTCTGGTGTAAACAGCACCCATTTCAAGTACAGATACAGATTCATCAGTTAGGACTTGGTGTTACAATCCCTGGAGTTTCAGCACGGTTCGTACCAGAGCATAGGTGTTTCAGCCGTGACCACCTGGCAGAGCCACCCCCCGACACATCATCAGTTGTTTCGGCCTTTATCACAAGATCCGTTGAGGGAGGCCCACCACAGGCAGATCAGGCCTGGGTGTGTGTCAGGAGGTTGGCTCCTCCGTGGTCACCTCGGAATCCTTTCTTGTCAGCCACACAGCCAATGACTGCATCTCTCAGCTGCATTGGACAGATCCTTCACCACTTTCCTCTGGGCCTGCCTATTAATCGCGATTTCCTTGAGGAGCCTAGTTGTGGATCGAGTGACAAAGCCTCTGCAGCCTACTTTGATCGGTCGCACCTCAGCTTTCCGGCCTCTAGTTGCTGCTTCAGTTAGAAGGTCAGCATAGCGCAATCTCTTGAATTCAGGCGCCTGCTCGGTGGCATCCTCCCAAGGGACAGTTAGTTGTATGAGGAAAGCACGCTGACAGGACTGGTCGTAAGTTGGTTGCCACTATCTCTTGTGGAACTATGAGACGCTGGCCCAAGTCAGCGTGCATTCCTCGGTCCCTGGCTCCATGTTGGAGGCTACAGTCAGGAGCTAAGAGGCTTGTGACTTGTTTTTCTCCCTCCTGGATGAACAATGCAGACAGTTGGAACTTATCCTGGGGTTTGAGCTGGTTGTGCCGCCAGGTGTATCTTCCTTGTGTTAGGCTGGTTTGCATCCTACCAGGAGATGACGCTGGCATCACTTATGCTGGTTAAACAATTACAGACACAGATGTCTCGCTCGTCCCTAGCACGTATGCATTTTATACCAATTTTGCCAACATTTTAATATTAAATCACATGTTCCTATGGATTTTTATTGGTAGTATCAGTATTGTATAGTATTTGTCAGCAGTCGTAGCAGTAGAGGTGATAGCAGTATTAATCTATCACAAGTAAAACGATGAGTTCTCTTATCTGCTGTGTGCAGGTTCTGGGCAGTCAGCTGCGTATCCTGTCAGCCACTCCAGAGGACTCCGGGGAGTACATCTGTCGGGTTCAGGGCAACTCTGGAAACCCAGGATCAAACATCCACCAGGCCTCTGTGTCTGTGTCTGTCACCTCATCTTCTTCACGTAAGTTAATCAACACATCAGGCCTCATACAGGCGCTGCATTAACTGTCTTGCTCTGCAGATGGATGTAGGAAAAGTATTTTCTGTATCGTCACAGAATGAAAAGTCCATTTTCATATTTGTTCCTTTTTCAAATTTTCCCACTGTACTTGACAGTCATTACTTTCCCGCCAAGAAAATCTCAGTTGATGGCAGCGTCAGTCAGAGTCTGGGAGAAACACATTAAGGGCAGGGCATTACATGGCAGGGTGTTGTTCTCAGACTAACACCGCCTCGCTTCATGAATGAACTTTCCAGTTGTACTTTCCAGTGTAGCCCAGTGTGACCTCAGATTGAACGATTTTCCTCACGACTGTCCCATGATCTCATCCTCATTCACTCCTTCCAGCACTTCAGAGATGTTTGAGGTCTTCAACTGCTGCCAGCGAAGCCCTCAGCCACATTGAATAGTGATTTGTTACTTCAGGTTTCTGTGTATAATAAGTCAGCTAAATGAAGTGAGATCGTCACCAGGAACGCTCAAATAGAATCTGTCCGGAGTCCAAACCGCTGCTTGTTCTGCTGCAGGTCTGCAGAGTCCAATCATCGCCATCGAGCCCCACAGCGCTGCGGTGCGTGTGGGGGAGTCGGCCAGCTTCAGGTGCAGGGTGTACAGCGGAGCCCAGCCTGTCAGACTGGAGTGGAAACTGGCCAACAACCAGCCGCTGCCAGGTATTAACCACAAACACACACAGAAACACACACACTGAGGAATAAACCAATTTAATGAGTTCTGATTTTATGATGTCATTATTTACAAGCAATTACAGCTGCAACCCACCCATGAATTACTCCTCTGTTACTTCATTCTCTGATCCCCTTCTCCGTAGACTTGCACTGACATTTTTTGCATTACTAAAATATTGCAGGTCATTAAATATGATTTGATGACATAAAAAGGCTCTTTAAGGCTTCTCTTTTGAAATGTGTGTGTTGTATCCACCTCTTCTTCTGATCTCAGATTTGCAACCTCGGTCTTTGGTGTAATGACCAAAGAGTTTATTTATTCTCAGACTTTACAGGCCTAATTTTGAATATCTTCAAGAGGTGACAACGCAACATGTGAGCGATTCAGTTTTTCTCTTCTAAAAAGAGACAAATTAAAGCTAAAAAAACACTTGATCATACACTTCCCATAATGCATACTAGAAGAGATTTTGCAAAGACAGAGGATCCTGCATGGTGACTATTTGCTGGACTACAGCTAGAATCCTTTCGAGATTCTTTCCCATCTTACTCCTGGTGGAAAATATGACACCAAACTCCCTTTTAGAAATATGACATACTAACAATTCCTTTCATGTCTGCAAAAGCACGTAACTCTAGAAACACAAGATAAAGGGCGTCATATGTCGACGGTATTCTTGTCAGTTTGGGATCAATATAATCTATAAAATATTCCTATTCGATAAACTTCAGTATTTGCATGAGCTCAGACAAAAAACTAACAATAGTATTTTAGGCACATCACCTGTTTCAACAGCCAGTCAGCTTGTAGCAAAGTCAGCTGGTCAGGTCAGTTACAAAGGAAAGAGAGGATCACCTCATGAATTTGTTGGAGGAACAGTCGTGTCTGTATGACAGAATTTGAAAAAAAGATAATTGTATAAACAAGCACAGACTGATTAATTGGCGCTGGTTATTTAAATTTAAATCACTGTGACGATTTAGCCGTGTGAGGCAAATTGTGATTTGTGATATTGGGCTTTATAAATAAAATTGATTGATTGATTGATTATTATGAATACGGCCCATCTGAGGCTCAGGTTGTGCTTTTGTTTTTGCCGTTTCGTCACTTATAGAAATGCAACTGTAGCAAGTTTCCCACTCTCCCTATCTGCTGCAGATGATCCTGACAGCCAAAAGTTAGAACAGAAGTACAGATAGTCGCTGCTATGAAGACTACACACCGCCTTGTTTAGCTGCATTGGTATGACTAGTTGCAGAATGTTGCACAAGCACATTGCATGTACTTGAAAGTTTCAGCTCGTCTCGGCGTGAATCTTTGTTCTGAACTGACCGGCTCAGACCAAAGAGTCTCAAGACCATGTCAATACAACATTTATGACATTTATAAAAAACTTTTAAAAACTCTAGAGCCACAGAAGACATAATACTGCCCAGGGGCATAGTCGCACTGGGGCCCATAGAGCTCGTAAGTCACGCCCCTTTCGGTAGACCCCCATCGGACCTCTAGGCTCGGAAAATATGAATGGCAGTCAATGGAGAGAAAATTATTATTTTCTGGTCCCAGTCATTAAATGCCTTGGACTACACAAATGTTTTGTGTGGGTCTAAATAATATTTTTTCATGTTAAGAGTTTGACAGTTTATTGTATGATTCTTCAGTTAAAGGCTGTGGAAACAACGTAATGAGAAAGTCTACATGTCGCCTATGTGACGTCACGTCATCACACTTTCCCTCCACTTCTTAACTCACAGTGCTGCTGCTGCGTCGCCGACCATCTCCCCACTGGTGTAGCTGAAACTTTCCACATATCCAGACTTGTAGTGGTTTTAGCCACGCTTAAGGCTTTTGTCCTCTCCTTGGAAGAAGGCAAAGTGTACCAGAGACACAGCCATGTTCCGAGTG
The DNA here is from genome assembly GCF_006386435.1 of Epinephelus moara. NCBI lineage: Eukaryota > Metazoa > Chordata > Actinopteri > Perciformes > Serranidae > Epinephelus > Epinephelus moara. The sequence continues at coordinate 39,740,533 of NC_065521.1, read as the reverse complement.
CAAGTGGTGACGTATATCATACGTGTCTGGAGCAGTGAAGAGCTGTAGTCCACAAAGCGCTCTCACACAAAACCTTACAGTATCAAACTTCTTCCCGCTAAATTGAAGCCTTCTTTGCACGAAAAAATATATTAAAAATTCACAAACAACATATGTGAAATTCATGGCACAATTCAAACGGGACCAGAAAATAATTTTCATCTAGCCATTGAAATACATTATGAGAAATCGATTTTTAAGGTCCCATGTACCGGAAACGGAAACACGCAACTTACGAGCTTAGCATTAGGGGGCACGTAGAGAGTGGGCCCTCCAACTATATGCGAGGCAGAAAACGGGCCCTTATGAGTAATTTAAATTGCCCTCTTAGAAATATGCCTGTGTTCAAAGAAAAACTCAAATTTAATTAAATACGGTGCCATGTGCTTTATATAACTTTGAAAAGGCAAATCCATCTCCATCACTGTTTTCTCTTTGTAAAATAACCAGTAGCAATCTGTAACAAAATATGTAATAAAATATAAAATAAATGCTTACTGTACATAAACCACCCTGTGATAGTCTGGCGACCTGTCCAGGATGTGCCCTGCCTCTTGCCCTATGTAAGCCAGGTTAGACTCCAGCACCCTGGCGACCCCTAACAGGATATTAGCAGTTACAGAAAATGAATAAATGAATGAATACATCTACATAAATCATAAATAAGGTATAAAAACTATTCAATTAGATCAATAAGTTCTTATTTTCTTAGGTATTTTTGTCTTATACGTATATACGATCATGATTTCTGGCTGTTATGTATGTCAGTGTTATCCAGTGTCACGGGCAGTGGTTCCCAGCTGTACCAGCCACGGGGTCCAGATTTCTCCTCAGTCATCACTTCAAGGTCCACACAGTTTAATACATTCAGCACCGTTTGGCCATGTCGTCCAGCTAGTTTGCTGTCTCTGTCAAGTAGCTGTCCGTTAGTCACTCCCTCTACAGCAGGAAATGGCACTTCAAAATAAAAGTTATGTGCTGGAAATTCAGTGTACTTCAAAATTAAGTGTGTTTTTTTACAAACTTAACACAGTTGAGAGTCACTTGTGGTCCATTCAGAATGGACTGTGACCCACTATTGGACCACAACCCACCAGTTGGGAACCTGCCTTAGGGCTCGTCATTATAGCGTGCACTGGGGCCCGTTGTAACTACATTACACCACTGATGCTACTGTTTATGCCAAGTAGCTGTAAACTAAATTCAAGGTATAAAGTAATTTGGTGGACTGCCCCTTTAAATTTCAGCATCCACATTACACCTGATGTTTCATTTGCTCGTGTTCTGCAGATAACGTTGAAGTTGGCTCTGATGGTTCTGTTCTCACCATCACCAACGCCCGCTCCATGAACCACGGTGCCTACCGCTGTGTGGCGAGCAACCCGTTCGGCATCACCCACACCATCGTGTCTTTGATTGTCAAAGGTGAGCTGCATGTGCACACATTCATTGAGCTACAGAAGGACTTTCACGTCTCAGTCACACACCCACAAACCTCTGAGTGAAGGGTTCCCTCTAGTGGCTGATCAGATACAGAGTGTGATCAGTATTCTGTATCTGTGCCCTCAGAGTCTCCCGTGGCCACCGTCACCCCTGTTGGACCTGTGCGTGTCAGGGTGGGTGAACCCATTAACCTGGAATGCCAGGCGTCAGGAGAGCCCCGCCCCTCAGTCTCATGGCACAGGCTGGACAGCAACCGCAAGACCATGCTGAGCAGCCCGGTGCCCATGGAGTCTAATGCAGTCATGCAGGTATTGATATAAAACTATCAACATCTGTAGAGCAGTTAAAGATGTACAGCACTTCGGTGTTTCTATTCAAAGAATCAGAGTCGTTGTTTGAAGTCAGCTGTGTCCTGTTCTGACATTGTGTGCATGTGCATGGTGAGATATATCAATCTGTCCTCTTGTGCAGATTCTAGTGGCTCGTCCAGAAGACAGTGGCACGTATGTTTGCACCGCACGCAACAACGAGGGCACCACTGAGACCAAGGTGGAGGTCCATGTTGAGGGAGGCTCTCAAGTGCCCGCACCGCCCAGGGCCTCTGTTCCTGAGCCGCTGATGGTGGTGGTGGAGGGACAGACTGCGACGCTGCGCTGTGAGGCACATGGTAATGATTGCTAAAAGACACACCTGGAGTTAATTTAAATCATTTCTTATGTCCTGTTTTTCTGTGTCACTGTCAGGGTTCCCACACATCTATGGAAAAAAATTCAAAACTTTTCCCTGACTTTTCAAGGACCAATAATTAAAATTTCCATGACCTTTCACAACATATAAGTTCATGGACATAGTACACTGTGCTCCAAATGTTAATTATTGTATTTAATTATTTTATATAGCAGCATGGTGGTGCAGTGGTTAGCATTGTCACCTCACAGCAAAAGGGTTCGCATGTTCTCCCTGTGTCAGCGTGGGTTTCCTCCAGGTACTCCAGCTTCCTCCCACAGTCCAAAGACATGCAGGTTAATCGGTGACTCTAAATTGTTCGTAGGTGTGAATGTGAGTGTGAATGGTTGTCTGTCTCTATGTGTCTATGTTACCCATTAAACTTAAAATTAAAACTTTCCAGAACTTGACTTATACATGATTTTTCAAGGCCTGAAAAATTAGATTTAGAAATTCAGTGACTTCCAGGTTTTCCTTGACTGTGTGAACTCTACAGTGTACGAAAGACAGTCTAAAAACATCTGTATCAACTTTTTTTTATGGTGTGTGTATGCCACAGGAATTAAATATTTGTATTTCACGTCTCTCTAGGTTTCCCGTCCCCGAAGATCACCTGGTCCAAGCTGCGCTCTCCTCTGCCGTGGAGACACAAGGTGGTGAACAACAGCCTGGTGCTGCCCACTGTGGGCCGCCAGGACTCAGGAGAATACATCTGCACTGCCACCAACACCATGGGCACCACTGAGGTCACCATCATGCTCGATGTGGAGAGTGAGTGCTGTGGTTTTATTGTTTGCTGTCATTTTATCTTAATGAACTCTTTTTGTTTAACTCTCTTGACAACACATAAATATAATACATTTTTTTGTTCTCCTATCTCCAGCTCCTCCTTATGCCACCTCTGTGCCTGACGATGTGGCTGTGCGTGTCGGGGAGGTGATCAGGTTGCAGTGCCTGGCCCACGGCACTCCTCCCCTCACCTATACTTGGACCAAGGTGGATGGAAACCTTCCCCCGAGGGCCCAGGTTAACGGAGGGGACCTTCAGATCAACCTGGCCACAGCTGAGGATGCTGGGAGCTACAAGTGTGTGGCCAGGAACAAAGTGGCCACCAGCGAAGTGATCGCTAAAGTCACAGTCAGATGTAAGTTTGCTGATCATAAAATGATTTCACATCACAAGATTAAGGCTCAACTGCAGAGACAGAATACTTCTTCTCTCCTAAAGGTGTAGATAGATAGCAAATGTTTAGGAAAAGATTAAAATGGATTTGTGAAGAGGGCTGTAATAGTGATATTCCCTGAATCATGTCTCTCCCCTCTGTAGCCCCCTTGGCAGTGCGTGTGTCACCGCAGGTTGAAGTGAAGGCTCGGGGCAGTGCTGTGGAGTTCACCTGTTCAGCAGCAGGCGGTGTGGAAACCAAAATTGAGTGGCTGAAGGAAGGAGGAGCCCTGCCGCCAAACCACCACGTCAAGGATGGAGTGCTCAGGTGACTCGTACTGCTGTCTGTTTGTTGGAAACAGCTCTGAATGTGCCAACATGATAAAGTACCAACTGACAGTTATGCATTTTTTAACCCATTAAAAGCTTATATTTACAGCTGAGCTTATTCTAAATTTAGCACAATTTTTAGGATTTTAAGGATAAGACTTCTCCAGCCTGTCAGTAAATCTCAGAACCAAGCCTGCTGGTTCCTTATGAAGCTGTAAATCTTCAAGACATAGTGTCACAAACATACTTTTTTAAGGCCAGATATTCTGTTCAAACAGGGCGCTGTAGTTCTTAGCAAACGTTCCTCAGACAGGAGTAAATTGTGATTTTGTGTGGGCTTATTTTCAGCCGTTCATTTGGTGATCTGGAATATTGAAAAAGCACAGAGATTATTGTCCAGCAACAAAATGAAGTCTTCCTTTACGTCAGACATTTTAAAGAAAACAAACAACAAATCAAACTCGAAGACATAGTTCACATAGAACAGGGGTGTCCAAACTTTTTTGAATGGGGGCCAGATAAAACGTGAAAATACCTGGGGGCCAACTGATTCTCGCATCAAATGGGTTTTAAAGAAAAAGTGTGACAAATGCAACCATTTTTATCTTTTGATAAACTATTACTACCTGATGCCTGTCTACAAACTGTATGATAGTCCTCATGAAAGGTAAAAATGCAAAGTGATCTTGTTCGATTAACCATTATTGTTTAAAGGTCCACATATGGTATATTTTGAAAGTCAAGCCAAGGGCCGATTAAAATTGGTCTGAGGGCCACAGTTGGCCGCCGGGCCAGACTTTGGACATGCCTGACATAGAACATACCAGTACAGTCAATGAATGAATGGTTACCCCATATCTGGAAAAAATTTAAAGCAGGAGGATGATGAACAGTATGTAGGATTTACGTGAAATAAACTACAATGCCCATGTCCATCTCAATAAAGTTTTTTGGCAGTGTATTTATCATCATATGTTTTTAGTACTTTTTGGACAACAATGGAGTTCTATGCTTTAGAGGAGTAAACTATATCTGGCTACACAGATTTGTTTGTGGGACGAATTCAGTTCTGGTTTTGGTCTTTTCATTGGAATTGTTGGCAATGAAAATATGTATAATATCACTACCATTATCCTTTAATGGGCTAAAACATTGAAATCTACCAACAGGGTCCCTTAAATATTGTGCAGTATGTGAAGTAAAAACTTAACCATGGCTTGATTTCATGTGTGTAATTTAATGTTTCTCTGTAGGATTGAGAACCTTGAGCAGAGCAATGAAGGCGTTTACATCTGCAGAGCCAGCAGTGTGTACGGTCAGGCCCAGGACACCGCCAGGTTGACCATCCAAGGTCTGTTACACTCACTGCAAATATTCAGTGTACCCTGCTTCATCAAATCCTAACAAGACACGTTACTTTTCTTCTCCACAGCTCTGCCAAAGGTGATGATCAATGTGCGCACCTCAGTGCAGACGGTGATGATAGGCAACTCTGTGGAGTTTGAGTGCCAGGCCGTTGGCGACCCAGAGCCCACGGTGAAGTGGAGTAAAGTGGGCGGGTCTCTGCCGTCTCACATCATGGTGAAGGGCGGCATGCTGAGGATCGATCAGGTGACGGAGGCCGATGCCGGGCAGTATCGCTGTACGGCCACCAACGACGTAGGCTCAGTGCAGTCCCAGGTGGTCCTTAACGTCCAGTGTGAGTACACAAGAGAGGAACAAAAAGCTTTAACTCATTATTTTCCATCAGTCACACATAGAAACACATAAACTTGAGCACACACTCAGCATGTTATAGCCCGACCACTGTTCCAACAATCACCCACTCTGGTTTGGTTGGATAAACCCTTAATTCACCCAGTTAGATGTGAAAACATGCTGACTCTATACACACTAAATTACTGTTTATTTAAATGGAGTCTGGTGGGCTTGACTTGTGACTTCTGGGCTTTCTGACCAATTCCAAAAATTATTTTTCCCATTCGTCACATAGACGCAGAAACTCAGGAAAACAGGGTTCATTTTGAAAAATATTGAATTTACCCTTCAAGCTGTCACAGCCCTTGTTTAAACCCTTTGAAACCTGGAGTGACATCACTTTTCTTGTGCTGCTTTCAGACACCTTTCACAAGTATTTTTTAAACATGAGCAAATTGGTTTGATTTCTTAAAAAAAAAAAGGCTATCAGCAGTTTGGCATAAAATATCCTGCAAACTGCAAGAATTTATTAAAAGGTGTCAGTAGAGAGAAAACGTGAGAATTATTAGAAAATTAAATAACAAAAAACTTCTATGTAGAATCATTACAAGTAAATATTTATAATTATTCTAATTATACATTTAAAATTAGGTTACAGAAAAAAATATACATACTGTATGGTTATTATTATAATTCTTTTATTTCTTATTTTTATTTAATTTTAGCCCCTTTTTCAGGTCATTTCCTGTTTTTGTTGTTTTGCTTTTTTTTGTGCTAATTTTCACTTTTTCGTAACTTTATACAGATATCATGCTCATGTTTGGATCATTTCCTATAAAGATGCTTTTTGCCTTCTTTCCATGGTTTGAAAGAAATCAATCAGCTCAGGTTTTAAAGGGTTAAACCCTTCTTCTGTTTGTACAGCTCTCCCTCAAATCGCTGCACTGCCTGAAACCAAGGAGGTGACAGTCGGCTCTGATGCAGTCTTGCCCTGTGTGGCTTCAGGATACCCTGTACCTGAGATCAAATGGTCCAAGGTAACCAAGATATAACTCTGCAATTTCATTAAACTTAATTTTCAAGCCGTAGTGTTTAGGCGCTGTTTTAAATGCTCTCTGATATCTGTAGTCTAAACACTTGCCAATCATCCGTCCTGAAATAGTTAAATTTTTGTTAATGCTGATAATATTTATAACACTGATTGTCTCTGTGTCTATTTCTGTATCCAGGTGGAAGCAGAGCTTCCTCCAAAGTGTTTCCAGGAAGCCAACGTGCTGACGGTTCCTCGTGTCACCCACGATGATTCTGGGACCTACGTCTGCACCGCCTCTAACAAACAGGGCAAAGTGGAGGCCTTTACTACACTTCAAGTTCATGGTTAGTCTGCGGAGTAGAGGATTCTGTAGAGAGGAGTGTTAATGAATGAAAGGAAGGTTTTCTGTGTCTAACTGTGGGATTATGTGCTTTTTTTCAGAGCGAGTGATGCCATACTTTGCCCAGGAGCCTTTGTCCTACCTCACCCTGCCCACCATCAAAAATGCCTACAAGGCTTTCAGCATCAAGATCAACTTCAGACCTGATAATGTTGATGGTAAGGAAGGGCAGCCTCACATTAGTTTGGCAGTCATATTCATTTACACTTTTCTCTTGTTGAATATCACAGCGTGGAAATGTTTTCTGCTCTTTGTTGTGTACGATGTTTGTCATATGTCCTCATGTATAACTTCACTGCGTCTTCTGTCCCCTCTCTCCGTCACCTCCTCCTCTCACCCATGTGGTGGGAAGGTCTCATATTGTACGCTGGTGAGTCTCAGTGCCTGAGAACCACAGGAGCTCCAGACTGATGTTGGCAGTTCTGCTTTGTGGCTCCATCATTCTTTCACATAATGCATCCAGCTCTGAGCTGATTTAGGGGCTGTGAAAGAAATGCAAGATGGTGCATGGAATATGTTTTCATACAGGCTTTTTCAGTCATGATCACAAAGCCACATCAGCTTAATAAGAGCTTGGTTACAAACCTACCTTTACATCCAGGTCTACCTCTTTAGCTTCTGCAATACAAATCACAGACCTTGTATGCTAGAGCTGTCTAAATGAAATGCTGCCCACGTTTCTGTAGGAGTTCTTTTATTTAAAATCACTGCAGGTCTGAAAATAGTGAGAGTCAAACTAAGTCAAATTGCCTTTGCAAAAAATATGGTTTCTTTTAACTTGCTGACAGCTGGTGCCGGATGTGTGGAGGCATGACAGCAGAATAAACAGATACTGAAATATGTGTTTGGAAAATTTAAGAAATCAACCCAATCACCAGTAAAATGTTGGCATTGTATGGCTCAGCAAACTATGGATAGTTACATTTGCACATTCTTATGTAGCAGATATGTCAAAACTTATGTTCAATAATGTTGTGGTTAAGGTGTGCTTGGGTTTAGGCAAAAAAACACCTCATTATGGTTAGAAAAAGATACTGTTTTGGCTTAAAATACCCAGATTTAGGGTACTATCAGCCTGGAAATGCAGCTGTCTAAGTGGCATATCTTGAGTGTGCAGCAATGTCTCGGTAAAAATATCTGCTTTTAGTCGCACTATACCGGCAGGAAACACAGCGATGTCTCCTTAAAAACAACTACTTTTTGTCGCCCTGTGCCAGCAGGAAATGCAGCAATGTCACTTTTTGTGGCATATCTCCGCAGAGTGCGCAACGATGTCTTGGTAAAAATATCCACTTTTAGTTGCACTATGCCCATTGGGAACACAGAGATGTCTGGGTAAAAGAAAGTTCCTTTTGATGACACTATCTCGGCAGAGAGTTCAATGATGTCCCGGTGAAAAACAACCGCTCTTCGTTGCACTTTGCCAGCAGGAAACGTAGGGATGTCTCGGTAAAAGACGACCACTTTTCATTGCACTATCTCAGCAGAGAGCGCAATGTCTAGGTAAAAAAAAAATCAACCGCAACCGCAGGAAACACAGCGATGTCAGGGTAAAATACAGCTGCTTTTCATGGCACTATCATGGCAGAGAGTGCAACAATGTCTTGGTTAAAAACAACAGCTTTTAGTCGCAAAATCCTCGCTGGAAAAATAGCGACAGGTCATTAAAACACAACAGGTTTTGTTGTTTGTTGGTCTCAAAGAGTGACCTGCAGCTTGGCAGGCACCACACCATCCATTCCACCTCTAGATGAATAGTCACCTCATATACTACGTCACTTTAGAAACACTGATATGAAACGTGCAAATATAACGTATTCCTTGTGTGCAGAAATATACAATGCCAACATTTTCCTCTTGCGACTGTGCTGATAGTGCTGTTACGCTTTATATTGACTGGCAACTTATCAGTGATTGTTCAGTTTTCAGCACATCCCAAACATCAGGGAACAAACTGCAACAAACAAGCTATAAGTGTTTTGCAAAAGCGATTCGAACACGCTCGACTCCTTCAATGTTTAAATGTGTGATACAACATCTATGTTATAAATAAAGTTTGTGTTGCACATTTATGCAATCCACTCGCTCATTTTCACTGTCAGAGATAATTTAGATGTAAGGAGGGCATGTTCCCACTTCCCATGAGCCTCTGTGGCCCGTATAAAGCATGTGTGTTTCCAGCATGTGGAGACAGAAAGATAAGAACCAGTAGTTCGGTTTGACTGGTTGCACTCTGCAGCCCAGTGATGCTCAGACAGAATGGCAGGTCATAACCCGGCTTTGGTTGGCTTTAAACTTGCCTCACCATAGCATGCTGCTTTACCATCCAGCTTTCGAAGAGTTTACCCTGTGTATGAATGACTCCAGAGCAAACGATGTTCATCCTAACAAGTCCCTTATGTTTAGTCTTAAATCTTAGTTTTTTTTGAGTGGAACATTCTACCAGTGGGATCGGATGGTTGATTCACAAATGTTAAAGAAATAAGAACAGGAAGATTCCACTTGTTAAAATAAAGCTTGTAGCTTTATGGACTTGTTAAGATGGATGTTACTGTAGGGTATGTATTTAGGATTAAGTTTTCACTAATTCATCCTGTTTTTGTGGTGTAGGTATGATCCTCTACAACGGCCAGAGGAGGACCACAGGAGCAGACTTTATCTCGCTGGGACTTGTTGGCGGACGTTTAGAGTTCAGGTCAGTTTGCATTGATCTTAAAAGATCTCCTTATTGACGGAAACACAGCATGATCATTTTGTTGATAATCATTCTGATTTGAAAAAAAATCTTACATACTGGAAGAAGAAAGAAGTCTCCACTACAAATATGCAGCGCAGTGATCTTACAAACACTCCGTTTAGTATAAGAAAGACTAAGATATTCTCTTATGGATAAGCTCCATCATTTGCTTCCATATTTTGACAATAATGAGACTGATGGGACAACAGATACGTGCACCATCAATTTACGTCAACTAAAGTGTTTGTTTTTGCCACTGACAGGCTCAAAAGGATCCCTACAGAGACAGACTTTTTTGTCAAGGAGTAAGATCCTATTTGTTTAACCAGAAACAGCCAGAAATCGCTATCACCAAAGCTAGAAAAATTGTAGTTTTATCATTGTAAAACACACCTCATTCAAAGTTGACAGTCACAAAATGAAACTCACAAAACCATCTTGGTTTGTCTTTCTACTGTTTCAACAATCACCAGCTCAGCTTTGCTTGATATAAATCCTTAATTCACCCAGTTAGATGTGAAAATATGCTGCTTAAATTACTGTTTATTTAAATGGAGTCTGGTGGGTTCGGTGATGGCGATTTCAGGGTTGTTTCTGGTTCAACAAAAAGGTCTATCTTTGTAGTGATCTTTTCCATAATGTTGTCAGACACGTAGAGTAATAATTTGAGCCTGTCAGTGGCAAAAACAAGCACTTCTAGTGGGCATATATTGATGTGGCACAATTGCCCTGAGTGGTTACGTATCAGCCTGTTTTGCGGCTGGTGGCTGCAGCCCTGTTGCTCAATGACGGACTGATTTCTAAACATGCTCCCATTAGTCGCTTAGATACAAAAACATGATAGTAGGGTTTGGTGTTAGTTGATTTCTATGAGGTACAACTCCTGGCCACAATCTTCTGGCAGTTATTTGGCAACATAATAGCATACATCGTCAGCATATACTGTAACACACATGTTAACAGTTGATTTTAAAACCATCTACATAATAAACATCGAGCTATTTGTACTCAATATTTTCTGAAAAATCTGTAGGGATGTCTGGAAATCGGTGTCTGAAAAAGTAAACATCTGTTCTGTTGTCTCAGGTTTGACGTGGGCTCCGGCATGGCCACCATACGCGACCCCAACCCTGTCAAACTGGGCGAGTTTCACACGGTTGAGCTGTATCGCAACCACACACTGGGCTACATCATCGTAGACGGAGGGGAGCCGATCAACGGCAGTTCACAGGTGCTTCTGTCAACACTAATGTTACTCTCACTGTCACATTTGAGCATTTGGTTTATTTATGTCGGTTAATATTTTCCTTAAATGCACATTTCCTGTCCTCAGGGCAAGTTCCAGGGCCTGGATCTGAACGAGGAGCTGCATGTGGGTGGTTACCCCAACTACACCCTCCTCGCCAAAACTGCGGGCATTAAGTCTGGTTTTGTTGGTAAGACGTCACTCTGTTTACACCATGACAGGAAATAGTGGATGGGGAAAAACTCCTGTCGGCTTGAAACTATTGAAAATATTCTCAATGTGCAGGCTGTATCCGCCAGCTGGTCATCCAGGGTGAGGAGGTCATCTTCAAAGACCTTGACCGCAGCTCGACTGGTGTCACAAACTGCCCCACCTGCAAAGACCACCCATGCCAGGTCAGCTACATCCGTCCATGTGATGTATTTATACTATTTGGCCCATTTAATTCTATAATGTCCAGTTAATCTCTTCCATGTCGTTATTCAGAATGGAGGCAGGTGTGAGGACTCAGACGCCAGCTTGTATAAGTGCAGCTGCCCCAGAGGATTCACCGGCAGCAACTGTCAGCACCACTCATCCCTGCACTGTCACTCAGGTACATGGACGTTAATATCGAGCCTTTGAATTGATAACAATTTAGTAGATAATACAAAATGGTTTAAATAAGGTGTTTAAAATTTCTCTGTGTCTGTGCTGTTAATTCCCACAGAGGCCTGCGGACCAGACGCCACTTGCATCAACCGTCCAAGTGGCCTGGGTTATGACTGCCGCTGCCATCTGGGCAAGTTTGGAAACAAATGCATGGACGGTAAGACAGGAAGTTACTCTCATCTCCTATATACAATATTCCAAGTATTTCTCGGAAAATATATTGGCATAGATATTTTCCCTCTCAATTTTAATGCGGTTCCTCCTTGTTCTCCTCCACTAGGCGAGCTGGTGACCACTCCACTGTTTGATGGCGAGGAGTCATACATAGCCTATCCTCCCCTGACCAACATCCACGATGACCTGCGTGTTGAGCTGGAGTTCAAGCCCCAGGAAAGAGACGGTCTGATGTTCTTCTGTGGAGGAAAGAAGATGAAGGTGGAGGACTTTGTAGCCATCTCCATGGTGGAGGGACATGTGGAGTTCAGATATGAGCTGGGCACAGGTAAAGTATCAACACAAATCTGTTGTAGTTTTATAAAGGTATTAATGTATTCGTCTTTAGAATGATGTATCTATAGGGACGTGTTTCTACTTTATGTTACTTAACTGTTTATAACTTAAAGCTACAGTTGGTAACTTTTTTGAAAAATAACTTTGTCGTATTTGCTGAAAATGTCACTATATCCTGACAGTAGTGCACTAGGCAGATGTACTGTTTAACTGCGAAATTTGAGCCACCATCTTGAACACAATCGAGCCAAAGAGAAGCACCGCTCAACAGTCGGAGGAAACTTTCTCATTTTACAGCTCAACAGTCACTAAAATATGTTTCTGAAAACATTTGAGGTGAAAAAGAGGCAATGCAGTAACAGAATCTTGATTCATATTTGATCAGCGCTGCCTGGTTTGACAGTTTGACCACAGTTCATGAGCAGTGACTGACATGATTGACAGCTGCGTTAAAGACTCCTGGACTCTGATTGGTTGGATTAGATAGCGGTGGACGGAGGAATCATGTTTTCTGATTGTCTATCCGTCCATCGCATTCTTGTGAACAAAATGTCTCAAATTTCTCTAAATCTGGCACAAATGACTTGGACTCAACGATGAATTCAATTTTGGTAGTCAAAGGTCAATGTCACTGTGAACTTGTGTCCATCTCATGATATCTCAAGAACGCCTTGAGAGAACTTCCTCCAATTTGGCAAAAATGTCCACTTAGACTCAGCGATAAACTGATTAGATTTTGGTGGTCAGAGGTTACTCTGAACTTGCGTCGGTTTCATTCTCAAGAACACAATATCTCAAGAACGCCTTGAGGGAATTTCTTCAATTTTACATGAACTGATTAGATTTTGCTGGTAAAAAGTTAAATGTCAAGGTTACTGTGACCTTGCATCGGTCTCATTCTCAAGAACACAATATCTCAAGATCGCCTTGAGGGAATTTCTTCAAATTTTACATGAACTGATTAGATTTTGCTGGTAAAAAGTTAAATGTCAAGGTTACTGTGACCTTGCATCGGTCTCATTCTCAAGAACACAATATCTCAAGAATGCCTCAAGGGAATTTCTTCAAATTTTACTCAAACATTCACAATGAACTGATTTGATTTTGCTGGTAAAAAGTTGAAGGTCAAGGTCACTGTGACCTTGTGTCTGTCTCATTCTTGTGAATGCAATATCTCAAGGAGGCCTCAAGGGAATTTCCTCATATTTGGCACAAACAACCACGAGGACGCAAGGCCATAACTCAAGAAATCATCCATTGATTATTACAAAAATTCACACAAATGTCTGAGATGACAAAAGGTCAAAGGTCACCTCATAATGTTCTGCAGAAACAATTTCCTGGCCATTACTCAACGTCATAACTCAGGAGCAGTTCCAAAACTCCATGTTGTAGAATATGTAGGTTCTTTACAGCAACATTTGACATCAGGAGCAGGATGCAGAGGAACATGATTTCTTTCTCTCATTGACTACTGTGTGGATATAATGACAGTTTCAACAAATATGACAAAATGTTATTTTTATAAATTTTACCAACTACAGTTTAACAGTAAGAAGATTTTTAACTCAGTTTGAGTTAGAGAGATTCAAACTGAGACAGTAAAATCTCTGTGTGTTGATTTGCAGGCCAGGCAATCCTTCTCAGTCCAGAGCCTGTCTCTCTGGGCCAGTGGCACAGAGTTGTGGCTGAGCGAAACAAGCGGGCCGGCCATCTGAAGATTGATCAAGGCCCAGTGGAGAGGAAGACGTCTCCAGGAAAAGCCCAAGGCCTCAATATCCACACCCCTATGTACCTGGGTGGAGTCCCCAACATGGACATCCTGCCTAAGCCCGCCAATGTCAGCGAACTGTTTAAGGGCTGTATCGGAGAGGTGAGTTCACTCTGTGCTGAGAAAGAAAAAGAAAAGTTACTACATCCTTTCCTGTGTGTGGAAGCTGAAACATGTCTGTGCTGTCTGCTCAGGTTTCCATCAACAACAAGAAGGTGGATCTGTCCTACAGCTTCACAGACAGCAGGTCGATCCGCAAGTGTGTGGACAACAGCCCCTGTGACCGCCGGCCCTGCCTGAACGGTGGTCATTGCATGTCCAGCGTTGAATATGAGTACCAGTGCCTCTGTAAGGATGGATTCGAAGGTTAGTGCTAATGCTTCTGTTTTCACCTCACTTTCTATAACTGAAAGATTTTCTTAACCGTGCTTTGTCTAAGGCAACAATTAACTAAACTATCAACTATGCTCATCAGCTTCTAGGAAATAAAACTTAAAGTTGTGCAATGAAATAAAATCTTAAATCAATTCAAACAGATCAACTCCTTGATTAATATCTGGATAGTTAAAATTGGTAAACCCCAAAAAACTATGAGCATTATCCATGATCTCATGACCATCAACTTTTCAACCTTGACTCATAATTACTGTGTGACCCTCCAGGCGAGCGCTGTGAGGTGGTGAAAGACGTGTGCCAGAGCAACCTTCAGTGCCAGAATGGCGGCAACTGTGTCGACGGCCAGTGTGTGTGTACACCCGGCCACACAGGCCTGAACTGTGAAGAAAGTGAGTATTGATTATAATTTTATTCATATGGCACTTTTAAAACATGCAGGCACAAAGTGCTTCACGTAAAGGATTAAATACACACACACAAGTATACATATGCACATGACCAAAGTAAACAAAACTAAAGGCATAAAGAAAATCAGCAGCCAATTAAAACCAACCACAGATTCAGCAGATCTAACAGAAAGGGGGAGGCTGTTCCAAAGTTTAGGAGCTACAGCTGCAAAAGCACCTCTGGATTTAAAATAGGAAAAGTCAATTCAGTTTTTTAACTGGAGGCCAATAAAAGGAGGCAAGAATTTGCAGCCCTGTGGTCACAAGAAAATGTTGTCTTTGTACGTCTCTGCAAACCATGAATACGTTACATTTGTACATTTCATATATATCACATCAACGTTTCTAAAGTGAAGTGTTATATGAGCTGACTTTGTCGTCAGGAGGTTGAGGGGATGGTGGATGGCGTGACACCTGTCAAGCTGCAGACCACTGTCAAGACCCCCCAAAGGGTTTTTATAACCACCTACATAGGGTGATTTTAGGGACCCATTGCTGCTTTTCTGCCGGGGATAGTGCCACAAAAAGCAGCTGTTTTTCAAGTTATTGCTGCATTTCCTGCTGAGATAATGCCATGATAAGCTAGTGTTTTGTACTAAGACATTGCTGCGTTTCCTGATAGCATAGCACAACAAAAAGCATTTGTTTTTAAAGAGATATAACTCAGTTTCCTGCCGACATAGTGCAACTAAAGCAGTTGTTATCTTCACCAAGACATCTTTGCGCACTATGCTAAGATAATGCCATGATAAGTGGTTGTTTTTTCCTGAGACACCTTCGTTTCCAGACTGAAATGTACCCCAAAACTGCCAAAACATGATCTTATCCTAACCATAACCAAGTAGTTTATGTGCCTAAACCTAACCACACGTTAACCACAGCAGTGTTGAAATATATCTGTGTTCAAATGTAACGTATCTTTGGTTTGCAGAAATAATTCAATGCCAACATTTTTATGTGGATTTAGTTGAAATCAGAGTGATAGCTGCCGTATTTTGCACCAGTTGAAGATGAGCTAGAGAGGACTGAATCATGCAAGTGAAGAGGTATTAACTAGCTAGCTACATAAGCAGTTATAACAAATTCTGTATCAAAATCAAAGCCAGAAATATCAGAACATGTGTGAGAACTGGTTTAATTGTGTTGCTCATTTATAATCATACAACAACAGCAGCAGCCAATTTGTCCATAAGCAGGTCTGAACCCCCGACAGCACACACTGCATACATCTTCATCCTATAGACTAAGATGTTCCTCATTAAAGCAGAAAGACTCGACACACAGCCAAATGAGCCCATATGACTCATATTCTCCACAGTTTGAAGCCCTTCTAACATCAGACGTTTAACCCCCAGCGTTGCACTGCATGCTGGGAGGGTTAACCCTAAGTGATTACGTATGTTTCACCCCTGCACTCTCATGGCTATATCCTGCACACACAGGCCAGGTCTCCAGCTCCCCAGCGGCCCTGTGGAATTTGGAAAGTAGCGAGGCAAATGGTACAGTATCTCAATATTCAGTCTGCCTGACACGACTGTGACTAACAGGGGCCCATCTGAGCTCGAGGGGCCCTGTGTCCCTTCAAAGCTCAACCCGAACTGTCTATCGCCTAACACATGTTCGCGCATACCAAACATGCGTCTGTACTCAACTGGAAACTGAGGCTCGTATCCCCATTGGAAAGTTGGGAGAGGGGAATTCTGCATCTATATTAAAAGGTAACAGGATGGGAGATCAACTGATGTGCCTGTTTATGGACCCAGACAGAAATGTGGAATTCCCCTTTGTTTTTCTGTTTCTCTATCGTCATGTCGATGCCTGTAAGACGGCTACTCACAACATAAAATCTCCGTCTCCGTCTCTTTCAAGAATGCCTGTCTGTACAACAAGAAAATACACAGAAACACTTGTTCTTCTCTCTGAAGCTGTGACAGCCAGAACATTAAAATCTGCTCCACACATTGACGCTGTTACTAACAACTCAAACGTGTCTGCTGAAAGCACAGTGTGATGGTGATGGTGAGATGTATTTCAAACATGCTCTGTATTTAATGTGGTATTTGTGCATGGACCCCCGGTGAGTTCAGTTTGATCTCTGTGAAAGGTCAGAGATGGTGCAGCGTGTGAGGAATGGCAAGTAACTTGTTCATGTGTTGGTGAGGTCCGCCAAGAGCTTGCATCATGGATACTGGTTTGTTCGTCCTGAAGGTTTTTGTTGTTTTTGGTTTTTGAAATTGCAGTATTTGCATACTGATGTGGGCCACATAAAGTAAGGACGCATTCACACTGGCCGCTTTAAACAAACCCTGGTCCATTTCCACAGATAGTTCGGTTCGTTTGGAGTGGTGTGAACGCTCATTCGAACTCGGACCAAACGAGCGAACCCTGGTCTGCTTGCAAACTGGGGGTCTCGGTTCACTTGCAAGTGAACCCTGAAGCGGTTAGCTTACAGTGGGAAATGCAAACGGACTATCCATTTGAACCAAAGAGAGGAAGTGACGTCAAATCCAACAGCGCGAACTGGGAGAAGCAGAGGTAAAAAAAAATAAAAAGTTGGCAAATGTCTCATGGGCAGACGAGGAGTAGTGAGGAGGTGCAGGCGCTTATTGATATAAATTTGGTGTCGCTCCACTGTTTTTGTGGTGACCAAGCTGGCTGAAGGGGATTGATTTCCGTTTTCGGTCCTGGCCAATCGATGAGCCGGATTTTCTTCTTCCTCGTGCTTTTTTTCGTCCTGGTCAGTGGTCGTTTTTGGCAATACCGCCCCCAAACAAGCAGCTGTTGTAACTGCGTGACGTTGTACAGGCAGTTTGGTCTGTTTTAAAAAGTGCAGTGTGAAAGTGAACCGAACCAAATGAAGGTGTGAAATTTTTCGGCATTCCCCGCCCAATCGAACCGAGCCCCCTGGACTATCCTGGTATGAATGCGCCCAAAGATTATGTAGCTTTTGAGAGAAGTCTGCTGTGAAACTGCACCTACCGCAACAAAAAGTTTATCTAGGGTGCGTCGGTACAATGGACAATGAAGAAAGGATGGCAGAGGAGATACCTGCTCACCAATGCAACTGGGCTGGACAGCCACAAAAACGGTTCACAGGCTGAGATCAATGCAAACAAAATGTCAATGTAGAACATCCGTGCACAAAAAGAAGGGTGCTCTGTGAGGCAGAGTCAAGGACTGAAACGTTTGCTGCTCTTTTTATTCACTTTTTATTATTTTTTGCACTCTGAGCAGCTTCTTTTTGCGCATGGATGTTCTAAATAACTTGACCTTTTTTTTTTTTTGCATTGATCTCAGCCTGTGAACCTTTTTTGTGGCTGTCCAGCTCAGCTTTTGAGAGAAGAAATAAAATTATCTTCCTCTTACAAATGAAAAGTTAAACTCTGAAGCAATAAAACAACCAATTTCTTATTTCTATCAAAGGTTTGCTGCCACAGACTCACTTGGTCTGGTATGCAGGCCCAGCTTGTGGTGGCTAATGTTACCTAACACTATAAAACTTAAGTCATAATGCTTGTCACCGACATCACAGAGTCAGTTTGATGACTTCATAATCTTTTTTGTGCTATCGCTGTGCTATATTTTAGCGGGTTGGTCTATGACAAAAGCAAAACAAGAATCAAACATGCTCTCTTTTCACTATTAAGGAAGACTCAAGACATCTCAGGCTGTTCATCTGTTTTGTAAAAAGATGGATGTCTACAGAATGACGTTCTTTACACAAACAAAGATAGAATATTGGAGCTGAAGTTACTCACTCTGCGATGGTTTTATTGGTCCATGAACTAAAATGAGTCTGACACCCCTGAACTAAAGTTTGCTAACATTAGCTCCCATAAGCTACTAGTCATAAAAAACCAAGTCGAGCTTTAGCAGGAAATATTACTTATTATGATTAGTAGTATATTCAGCTGAGCAAGGGTACGTTTTATGAATTTCATTTTCATTTGTAAGAGGCAGAATTTGTTATTTCTTCCTCTAAAAATACAATTCTTTGCTAAGTGATTTCAGTGAAAGAACTCGTCTCTGTCTGTATCTGTTGTCTCTAACCAGCCTGTCTCACCAGAGTCTCTTCCATGCTTTCACCACTGGAGGGCACCATAACAGTGAGAATGACAGTTCACAGCAGCCTGTTCTAATGTGTGTTTACTGTACTTTTTCTAGATTCACCCTATCAGTATGCAGCTCATTTCCACGATGATGGATACATTGCCCTTCCTAAATCCATTTTTCCAAGAAGGTAAATGTTCCTACTTCGATATACTCTCACAGGTGGTGTATTATTAGACCTTGATGTACTTTAGCAATGCATCAAGGGTAAAATTATTGATGTTTTTGTGTTTTAGTGCCCATGACTCACCAGAGACCATCGAACTGGAGATCAACACAAGCTCCCCTGAGGGCCTGATCTTATGGCAGGGAGTGGTAAGTCCTGCTCCTGACTTATTTCAGGACTGAACCATGATTTAATCCAAATCTTAAACCTGATACTCGCATCCCTCCCTATCACCTCTTCATAATCACCCTAATGTTGCTGCTGCACGTCAGCACTCTTAATCATCATCATCATGACGTCATCTGTGAAGAAGTGATGCTCATTAATGTTCTCATCGCATCCTGTGATTTGTATGTGTCAACAACAATAATACATCGCTTCATCTCAGTGTCTAATTCATACCTGTGCCCCTGAGGCTGTGACGTTGTTGGGCATGTTGGCTGCGAGCCCGGCTCCATCTCACACCACTAAATAAATGCATGTTGCTTCTCTAACTCACCCTCCATTTTCCTCAGGAGACCACTGGCGCACGCAATTTGCGAAAGGTGCATGCTAGTAAAAAGGTATCCACTCAAACACAAGACACTCCTTATTTATTTGTGCATGTTTCATCACATGCTTTACATTCAAACATGTGTAACAGAACAATTATAAGACACTAGGTATCTGTTTGTTTTGCACAGTGTGCACAATTGCTTCTATTGTCACTGTTATTTTGCACGGAAGGTTTAATGTCACACTTCTACAAATACTGTCAGCAGCGATCCGTCTGCATCGCCTCATGTTTGCTATCTCGGCAGTCGGTGCGGAAAATTACTGCAGGGCAGCTGTTCAGTGGTTCACAGTATTCAATCACACAGCATCCTCTTCCTCTGCTGACTAAACACATTCATTTCCAGGAACTCGGAGAACACGGCAAAGGCAAGGACTTCATCAGCCTCGGTCTGCAGAACGGACACCTTGTGTTCAGGTGACTCAGCCCTGTTACCCTGCAGTTCTGTTGACATCTGGATGAGTCATGTTATTGTCAGCTCTTATTAATGTTGTGCTGATGATCTGTGTGATGCTTAGTTACCAGCTGGGCAGCGGAGAGGCAGAGATCTTGTCCCGGAGGTCAATCAATGATGGGAGATGGCATAAGGTCACAGCAGTCAGGTATGACTTCGTATTATCTTTACACTGTATTTATACACTGTCTGTATATGTCCAAACGAACCACTGGACGTTTTAATAGATGATGTTTTTTAAAAGGAGTTCTTGCACTCCATAAAGTCTTAGCAGACTTAGACTAGCCCTTTAAATTGAGCAGAAACCCCTTCTTGGTGACATAATTGACAGTAATTCTTAGGTTTCAGTTGGTAAAACATCAGGTAAGACTCCAGATGTCATTCAGTGTCAACCAACTATAATCCTGCACTGAGCTTAAGTGATTGAATTCAATGGAACTTTATTAATCCCGAAGGAAATTCTTGTGCCAGAGAATGCTTCAAATTACAGTAACCACAATTTAACATTCACAACCAGTAACAACCAGAACAACCAGTGGGTGCCCAAGGTCAGGGTTACTCACTGGGCCCCGTTTTAGAGACAATAGAGTTCTTGTCCATACCCATTGGTAGCTTTGTCACCTTCTACCTATACCAGTCCTCAATGCCTATGTGCAGTTTCACATAGATTGACCACGTCAGTGAGTAGAAAAACGTGGGACAGACAGAATGACTGACTGACAGAATGACACACTGACAGTTTCCGTGATTATGTACAGCATACCATACCATGACTTAGTCATACCAAAAATTAGAAGAAAAAACAACAACATTGGGC
>NC_065521.1:39688117-39719749 GCF_006386435.1 Epinephelus moara | reverse complement strand
AATTCAAAATGGCGGAAAATCTATATAACTGGAAGTTATGGGTTCTTGAGGCAAATGTGTTCCTCATGAAGAGAGGCATCTCTGCAACGTTTCATGTCTCTACAACATACGGGGCATGAGATATGCCCATTCAAAGTTTGCAATTTCAATCGGTTGCTATAGCGCCCCCCTTTGGCCAATTGATGTAATATTGCTTCATTCGCATCCTCCCATGACCCTCTACCACTGTGCCAAATTTCACATGGATTGACCAAGTCAGTGAGGAGAAAAACGTGGAACAGACACACAGACAGAGTTTTCATCATTATATAGTAAGATTAAACATCTGGCAAAATACATAAAAATACAACATAATTGGTGTTTTCAAGGAACTGAAGCAAAAACCAGTGCCTAATAGAGAAACAATAGGGATAAGATTGTTAAAGAACTAGTCTAGCGAACCCTAATGCAGACAGAGACTGAGACTGGAAGCAGGATAAATGAGGTAATTTATTATTAGATAAATGAGTGGAGGAGTAATGGGTGGCTAAGTCTGAGGCAGGGGAGTGGAGCAGGGGAGCTGGGCGGAGGGGTTCTGGAGAGCGGAGGTGAATGGAGCAGATGTGATCCCAGGTGGTTTCCAAGTGAGCAGGGGGTCCAGTGCAGGGGAGAGCTGATGTGATTCCAGGTGATTTCCAGGTGGTGTGGTAGAAGAGCAAGAGGCAGGAGTCAAACTAGGATACTGCTGAGGGCACGGGGATACAGGTATTAGCAAGCAAACAACAGGCAAGAATCAGGCTTGAACGAGACTGACTGTGTAGCTGAGTGTACGATCTGGTATTTGAAGCAGAGTAGATTGTAGATGCGCACCAGATTGCACTCCTGTAATCAGAGGGAGGGAGAGAGGGAAGCTTCTGGTTAAGAGGGAGAGAGGCTGCAGCAGAGGCCGTGACAAGAATAAGTACAAGAGTTTCGAAAAAGAACTAAAATGGTGGAAAAAAGCAGACTGCGCCTGATAATGTCATACAGTATAAATTATACGGCACTACATGAGAAGTGATCATGACATTGAAAAGTAATGGGAAAATATTGAACAAGATACTACAACATTACGAAGGATTTCTGGTGCATTCTCAAACACATTCTTGGTTTCTTCTTTTTAAATCAATGTGCACTCGTCTGTTTTACACTGCTGTGAAAATGTAACTGAACAGCAACAAAAGCAGGCATGATTTTCATTTTAAGCAATTACTGGAACTCAAGGGAGTTTGTTCAAACAGTGGCTGGAAAACACATTCGAAAATTAAAACACAACAGGCTTTGAAAATTTTCAGCAATAATAATATGGTTGTTGTTGTTGTTGTTTATATGTAGATTTCATCTTCTCTTAATTATCTCAATAACTTCAGACCCCACTAATGGTTGTTTGTTGCTGTAGCCTGTTGTTTTTTCTTTGTATACTGCACCAACTTTATCAATTATTATCAAAATCTGTTGTTCAGATTTGTCTATGCATGCTCAGTGCTTGTATTGAGTTGTGTTCGTCTCCTCATGCTTCTCTTGTCTTGCAGAACTGGAAAAGATGGATACCTCCAGATTGATGGAGGGGCCGCGCTACATGGACAGTCTAAAGGCAGAAGCCTCATGGTCAACACCAAAGGCAGTATATACCTTGGTGAGTGGACTGAAAGTGTGGAGGCCCAAAACTGACTGAATGGAGTGAAAAGTTTCAAGTCACATATAGCTGGGGGAAAAAAACAGTTGGTTAAATCAAAAGTGTGGAAAAATATAAAGCTTTACACCCTTCCTTTACCAGTTTGTAAAAAGGTAAAAACTCTGGTTAGCTATCGTAACTGCAAACACTGGAGGCTAACACTAGCCTTTGGAACTAGCTACCTAGCTGAAGCTAGCTTCGTTCATAAAACTACTGCTGCTGTAGAGTCACTGTGTGACCTCTATGGATGTATAAAGAGAGCTGGATACAGCGTTGGAGGCAGGGCCCATTCATTCCTATAGAAGTTTATCAGTTTCTTAAAATTACCAAGATTTTGCACATCTTTGGGCCCAAGAGACTTCACCAGCCTTTTGGCTAACTTCCGCTTTAGCCCTCCGTTAGCTTGAATGGGAATAAAATCATTGAATTGTGCGGCTACTTGTAAACTTTCAAGATGTTATCAGACCAAATTAATCCATCCCGATAATGAAACAAGTCATTTCACGGGGGTTCTGACGCTAAAAAAATGTATCCACTGATTTACAGATGTCTCTTTCACAATGTGTTACGAAAGGGAAAAGTCTTTTGGCACCATAGCATCACATGACGGACCCAGAAGTTGTTGTTCCACAGTTTTGGGCTTGGTAACCTCTTGGAACAGTAGCCAAGGCATTTAAGCTCGCAAGCTAACGCTACTTGGAAGGTCACTAGACACCTTTTTTTTGGTTTTCATGACGTTATCTTCACATTCGAGTGAATGTCTCTTGTCTTTATCAACTGCAACAATGGAAATAGTTTGGCACCAGCTGTTTTCAGTTACAGTAAGCTAGCTGTCCAAACCGCTTTCATCCTGATTTCTCCACTTACATTGCACATTTTTACAACTATATTTCGTCAGTTTTGGGGCTTCATACAAAGAGTTTATCTTATCTTATTTAGGCCCACTTGATGTTCTGTTGTACTTACAAATTAGAGAAGATAGCAGGGTCATTTATTTTAAGGTTCAGTGTTCAGGATTTTGGGGGGCATATTGGCAGAAATTGAATTGAATATGAGAAATATGTTTTCTTCAGTAATCACCTGAAAATAAGAATAATGTTTTTGTTGCCTTAGAATGAGCCGCTTATATCTATATAAGGAGCGGGTCCTTGTCTACGGAGATCGCCATGTTGCACCACCATGTTTCTACAGTAGCCTAGAATGGACAAACCAAACACCATCCCTAGATAGGACCATTCATGTTTTCGCATCAGCCACTGTAGTTAGCAACCCCTACGTGACATTGCTGTGTTTCCATTACCTTAGAATGAGCTAATATCTACATAGAGAGCGGGTCCTCATCTACGGAGACGCCATGTTGCACCACCATGTTTCTACAGTAGCTCAGAATGGACAAACCAAACACTGGAACTAGACAGAGCCATTTGTACTTTCACATAGAAGCCCCTCTGCGATGAGCAGTGTCATAAAAGCTCAGATTTTTTAACGTGAAACTGCTTTATTTAGTGTTTTTACCAGTGTAAAACACCGGGTCCGTTTGTTTCGGAGGAGGAGATATCTGTGGACAATTTGGCTCACGGTAAAAACCTGTTGAATGTCTGGATCTGAAATAAGATAAGCATACGTAGCAGGCGCTGGGCGAGCAGCTGTCTGCAGTGTGCCACACGGTGTTGAAGAAACACTGGTTTGTGATTCTGTGTTTTTACCTTTTTTAATCACCTGGTCTGTTTGTATTGGAGAAGACGAGACCTCTGTGAATAATTTGGCTCCCTGTAAAAACCTCTGCAGGGATTCTTATCGGAAGAGGTTTCAGCTGGTTGCAAGTTGCAATCCTCACCACTAGATGGCACTAAATCCCCTTAAATCTTACACACTGTTCCTTTAAAGCTGTATCAGAGAACAAAACTGTCTCCCAAAATGCGAAGTGGGTCTAAATGTCTAAAGAAGAACTTTTTTTCTGGTTTCTTACTTTGTGTGTGTTCTCATGTGACAGGCGGAGCCCCGAACATGGCTGCTATGACAGGAGGGAAGTTTTCATCTGGAATGACGGGCTGCGTGAGGAACCTGGCACTGATGAACGCCCGGCCGGGACAGCAGCCAGCCCAGGCCATCGACCTGCAAACCCACGCAGCCCACGGCATCAACGTGCAGCCGTGCTCTTCATAGATCGCAGCACACACACAACAGACACAGACATACTCAAACACACACATACACACACACACAGAGACTATGGAGTGATGTCATACACACACACACACACACACACACACACACAAACACAGCCGACTCACACAGAGAGACTTGGTGCTTTGCTGCTACCAAAAAAGAAAAAACCAAGATGACACAACAGGATATGTTTCTCTGTGTGCAGTAAAACCAAAAAAGAGAGAAAAAATGAAACGATATTAACAAGTCTTCTCTTCCTCAGTGTTGTATTCTCAATGAAGGACTATTAACACAGGAGAACCAGTACAGTTTACATACTTCCAGCAGTAGTTTTAGCCATGAGAAGAGTAAAACATATTAGGCCTTCTACGATGGGTCAGATCCTATGGAGTTGGAGATGTTTTTACAGCACTGAATTTTTATTTATATACATATGAATATATATATATTATATTTGTGGGGGGAAAACATGCAAACTAACCATTACTGCTCTTCAACTTTCCTAGAGTTTATTCTGGGTTCTAATACTGTGTGTCCGGGGCTTTTTATAGGCCTAACTGTATTAATACTTGAAGATGTTTAGGCCTTCTTTCTTCACTTCTGTAGAGGAACCTTTTGTTGTGTTTGCGAGCATGCTTACAGTCTTTGGGAGAGGAGCGCACGCGGTCACGGTCACACATGCAGCTTCAGTACACAACTCAGGTCGTCGAATACAAATCAATAACTGCAAACGTTCTGCCGCTTTCACTCGGCTGATTTTTTTTTTGTTGGTTTTCTTTGCGAGTCATCCACAGCGCTGTTGTGTCTTCTGTGTCTGTATTTGTTCTTTTTTATGAAAAAGAAAGAAACCTTGGTGCTAACGTCAGACATGAAGATACAGCACACAGTCATACGGTTGCCTGTCTGTCACATGTAGAGAGGTGTCTTTTTTTTAGTGATTTGGTTACTTAGATTAAAAACAATGCACAACAGTTTAAACTAGTGTCGCATTTGTTGATATGCATGGCATTTGAGATTGATTTTCTAAGAATACGGCATGATTTCTTGCCTCCGCAGCCTTATTTTAATTGAGTAGATCTCAAAAACAACAGTTTTAAAGAGCTGAGAAGGGTCATTTTTTTATGTGTGGTTGTTGAACATATTGTTTTATGTGTAAAAAACTATCTGCCAGACAGGTAGATATCTCTAGAGAATGACGAGTGTGTATGCTAGTACATGTGTTCTTTATGTATTTCTCAGCAGCTTCCATTTCCAACAGGTCACCCTACAGTGCTTTAAGCCCCAGTATGGAGTCCGCTGTATGTGTGTGTGTGTGTGTGTGTGTGTGTGTGTGTGTGTGTGCCTGTGTCATTATCCATATCCTCAGGAGGGTCAACCCAGAACTGCCTCAAGATGTTACTTAATTTTCAGGTTTGGTAGCTTTAGTGACAAATCAGTAAGCTATAAAACTCTGAAGGCTCTGTGGTTTGCTCTGCAGAAGGAGATTCATCCTGCGACACAGTTGGGATAGTGTCTGGTCGTGTGGGAATGCAGTGGAAGCCTCCTGCAGGTGCCGTGACCGGTCGTGTTGCTCTAGTAAAGCATGCTCGCCCACCTTTTAGTCGACCACACCACGAAAACCACGACGGCACGATCACTTTTTGGGGGTTCACAAGCCTTTTTTTCTCCTTTTTTGTAAGCTTAAAATATTTGTATTAATATCCTAAAAATGAGCACTATCCTTTCACTTAGAGTCGCCTCATTTTTATTTATTTTATGTTTTTTTTTCTCTTTTTCTTTTGTTTCAAGGCTTCATTCTGCTGTTTTAGAGCAATCGCAACTTGCTTTTTTTCTTTTCTCTGGTTATTGTGTATTGCCTCCCACATCCCCTTGTTTTTCCCCTCATGTTTGAGTTTGAATACAGAGCCCCTGCATGGGAAGTTCATCACAAATCCCCCAATGATGTTCCATGATTTGTAAAACCTGGAACTGCCTGGTCAAACGGTTGGAAACTGGTCTTATTATTCACTCAATGAAAAAAAAGTCTTAGGCTACAAATACAATGAATTATTTGTCATAATGTTTGTTCGCATATGAACATGTGGGTCGAGAAGAGCCACTGCTGTGGTCCAGGTTTAGGACACTGAAGCAGAGAACGATGGTGTGTGTGCCCCTTGTTGGGTGCCTTTTGTGTATCTGCTCTTAAACTGGATTTTCATATATATATATATACACTGTACACTGTTGCCCAATGCAAAGTTGTCAAGAAACTGCAACTGCTTTTTGATGTTTTTAGGCCATTGCAAAATATGAAAGGTGCACTTTTAGTAATGATGGAAGTTTTTATTTTAAAATTTGTTTCACTTCTGAATGGCAGAAAAAGCAGATGACTCGCTCAAGTGAATGAAAGTGTACCAGATGAAATATTGTCCACGTCAGGACGACCTGACTGCTCCATTTCCAATGTTGAAAAGACGCTCCCCTTGCCCCTGGTGTTTCTTAATTAAAAACAAAATTCATGTGCTATTTGTAATCTCGTGAGTTTTCTTTTTTTCCACCTTTGTATCTCTGTGTTCTGCGCCACGCTTCTTGGTTTCTTTAGATGGAGCATCGTTGCACTAAATCACTTCATTGTTCCCACATAATCCATCGAACAGTAAGCGTTAAGGTTAGCTGGTCCCCGAGGAGAGGCCGATTACACAGCCTATTAAGAAAGTTAAGACCCAGTGATCCCCTGTAGACGTTACGCCCAAATCAGGTTTCTTAAATAAAACTGTCCCATGGGTACAGTGCTCTCATCTTACAGAGTCCACTGTGTATACTTGTTAAATTACAATAGCAGTATGGATAACATAAAGCATCATGTACTGTGGATGTCGCGGCAAAACTTAAAGGAGGAAAGGTTAAAAGGGACCTGTTACACTTTTCATTATTATCTGTCATGCATATAATGTTACAATGTCGGATATCAAACGCAGCCAAAGTTTCAAATAATGAGGTAAGTAAAAATATGTATGTAAAAAATAATCACTGTGAGCTTTTTCTGCTTTTGAGGCAAGCTGACGTCAGATTATCATCTTCTCCAGGCATGCTACGAAAAGTGTTTACATTACATACACTGCTACATGTAGCTATATGCTAACACCAGGAGGAACATGTAATCTTGGTTGCCGATAATGTTCATTTCCTCCAGATTTCAGATCATATGCTTGTTGGAACATGATGGGTTGTTAACGTTTTGGTTCAGAAGCTTTTATTGGTGATTTATTGCGGTAGGAAGAGAAGCTATATACAGGTACAGTCATTCACCCACTTCAAGTACACTGCTACATGTAGCTACTTGCTAGTGTCAAGTAATTTGGTCTTGGTTGCTGATGTTGTTAATTTTTCCCCAATTTCAGATCATAGTCCAGAACATGTCTAGTTGTGAAGATCTTTTGTTTAGAAGCTTTAATTGGTGATTTTTCATGGTAGAAAGTGTCACTTTACTCCCTTACAGTCAACCTCCAGCTGCCAGTACACTGCTACATGTAGCTACATGCTAACATCAGGGAATCATGTAATCTTGGGGTGCGTTCATGAATCCAATCTGACTCTCTACACTGAAATAAGATAGCTGTTGTTCGTACAAACCATTGAGTTGATCACATTTTGCTTGGCACTCTGTTGTGTTGTGTTCTGAATGACCAAACAGTACATT
Organism: Epinephelus moara; assembly: GCF_006386435.1. Classification (NCBI taxonomy): domain Eukaryota; kingdom Metazoa; phylum Chordata; class Actinopteri; order Perciformes; family Serranidae; genus Epinephelus; species Epinephelus moara. The sequence continues at coordinate 39,712,208 of NC_065521.1, read as the reverse complement.
TTAACAACACTCCGAATTTACAAACAGTCTAGTTTGTGCCAGAGTGAACTGCAGCACTTCGAATGAGTGTTTCTGAACGCACCCTTAGTTGCCTGTGCAGGTAACTTCTCTGTAACTTCTCCCTGATTTCAGATCATAATCCTGCTGGAACATGTCTGGTTGACAGAAGCGTGCATCTACTGCTAGCTCACCTAGCACCACTGAGCTAGCTAACCTTACACCTCAGCCAAGGAGGACTATTAATGTTTACATCCCCCGTCACAAGCACAACCCTCTCATCCATGAGTAGATGCACAATTCCTTCTGCATGCCGATACAGTTGACAAGTGTAATTTGATAGAAAGAAAATAGTTCCTACATGAAACTGCTCACAACAAGGTCTGTGGATTATCTTGAGTAACAGGGTCCTGATTTCTGGAAAGAGACATTGCTGTTGAGTTTTTCATTTTTTTTCTGGCGCTTTGAGCACCACAAGCTGAGTGCCATCTAGTTCCATTGTTTTGGAGAGAAGGCAGACATCTCTACGGCCTTTTTACATGGGGCGAAATTTTGTCAATGAAAATGAGTGGGAACCCTGATATTGTGTGCAGGTGATACACATGACTTCTTTAAGGTTTTATAAATACAGTAGTCATATTTACCCGCAGGCAGCTGTTGTTGCAATGCAAAGATCATGTAAACAATTCATGAACTTCTAGCATCACTTCATCCTGAAGCAGTCAGTGACATCAGGGTGTTGTTATGTAACCAGATCAGAGGGACCCCTTCAGAGCCTCGGGGGCTACCTGTACATAAACTAATCCTCTAATGACAAGGTGTTTTATAGTGGGATGACAAGACAGAGGTGGGCTTGGGTTGGCTCAGTTTTCATGCACAAATTATGGTGGTTATGTAAGAGAATGTTATTTCTGTAGGAAAATTCAAAATAAGATCTCCTCTTTGTTCAGTCTATTTCTCCTGGACATCACTTGGCTTAGAAGATTTTGAGAGTCAGCTCCTGAGAAAAAGCCTTCCTCTTGTCTCTTTTCCTCTCTCACTGCAGTAATCTTTATTTATCTGAAATAATCAGCTTTTTAGATGATAGAACTCTGCATGGCTGTGTGTTGGTACGTCATGTATCTTGTCTGCCAGTGCCAACCTGCTGTCTGTTGTTGTTGCATTATTGAATTGTTCTGATGCTCTACTGTTGTTTGTTGTTTTGCATGGCTTCTGTTCTGTCTCGAGAATTTATGTCTGCTGTCGTTAACTCTGCCTTTATGTCTTTATGCTGTCTTTGTCCTGTGAATTTTGTCCTTTTATTCATTTCAAAACATCTTGCCAAAGGACTGCAGTTGAAAATTAGCCTGCTGGCTAATACTGCACATTCATGGAAATGTTGATTAATGTGTGTTGTCCTTATAAATATACAAATGAAATGAATTCCAAAAGAAAATTTAACTCAAGTGACCCCTGATCAACTATTTGTGTTTTATTACAAAATAAATAATACAAATTTAAGACACTATTAGATACAGATTAAATGCTGGAGAGCTTCTTGAAAAGAAAACGGGAGAAACACAACAATTAATTAATGATTTTAAGATGATGCTGCAAAGTGACATCCTTAAAGGGCCATTTCACCAATTTTACACAAGAATCTCAGTTTACTCATTATACAGAGTACTATTCATTCATACTATTGTTAAAATTGTTGTGCAATGTCTTTTACAGCTCTGGAGGCACCTTTATAAAGTCTTTAGGGTTTTCTTTTTCATTTTTTAGCTGGACCAAGGGGCCAGCCCAATAAACGCAAGAGTCTGTCCCTGATTTACTGCCTGAGTGATGAAGTTAATTCAGATTAGATTTAACTGTACGGTCATTGCACAGTTCAGGCACGATGAGACGATGAATTGCAATTGAGCATCAAACCAGAAGAGCAAAAATTCTGTGTCTGTGTGTCTTGGCGTGGCTCTCATCAGTCCTCCTGCCAATCTGCCTGCTCACCTGAAAGCCATCCACTAATCAACCCCAGCAGTACAAATACCAGTCCAGTCTCCACGAGATCATTCAGTCTACCTTGCGGTACTAATGACGGCCTACTTGTTGCTTTTTGTTGGTTTTTTAGTCTAAACTGTGTTTCTCTGTGCCTCAGATCCACGCTCACCAGTCACCCGTTTACCAACCTGTTTCCAGCCCTGCTCAGCCTGCCTGCCCTGTTTCTCCAGAGTGTCCTGGATCAACCCAAGACACCCCTACTTGCTTCAGTGAAAATAAATCCACTTTAAACTGAACAGTTGTCTGAGTCACTCTTTTAGGTCCAGGTCTTTCTGTACTATACTACAACATAAGCAGTATGGACAGTATGTAATGAATACGCTAAGAAGTTACATCATTGGTCAGTGGAGTGTTGGAGTTTCCATGATGGCTGTTTAAAATGAATATTGCCAACAGTCTTCAGTTACGTCAGCAGCTTTGTGTGCTAAGCTCCCCCTACAAGAAATGTCAGCATGACACACTCATGTTATTCTTCTACCTTTCTACTCTGAGCTACTCATTAAAGTCAGAATAACAAAAAGACCATCCTGACTTTATAAGTGTTTCCAGACTTGAAGCTCTGTTCATAGCATATTACGGTTAAGGCCTACTAGTGGTGTTAGGAAACTCAACCAACATCATCTCACTGACCTCCTTTCTTCAACGCAGCTAAATTACTGTTTGTGGTGTTTCTTGTTACTAGGACACTGTTCTTGTTTCAGCTGTGATACTCAAATTAATTCACAGTAGAAATACGATCCCAGACAATATTCAGCACATAATCGAAAATAAACACAGTCTGAAAACAATACTGATGTAACAAATGGATCATACTTCAGTCTTGATATCACATCTCTGTGACAGTGAAGCCCTGCAGCTGTCTCCTGTCAGAAACACTTCACTTTCTTGGCATTGGGGCGTGTTGTGTAACAGTGTCATGCAGATTGCAGTTATTCAACACTAATCCTGGTTATTCTATACTTTTTCTTTCACTGAGGGCTGTGGGCCGTACCAGCCTGGCCAACACCTTAACTGTTATTTACAGGAACTCAATAGTCACCTGAAAAGGTGAGTTTACCTCCTGATTGTGCAGGTCATGCCCAGAGGCAGAGACTGGCCTGCCACACTCTGACCTTTTCAGGTAAATGACAGTGAGTCTTCAAGTTTGTATCAGTGAACAGCAATGAGTTCAACAGATCTTTAATTTAAGTTCATATATTTAGTAACATCTGTTAAATGTAAGTTAAAGTTTTATTTTAAGGTTCAGTGTGTACAATTTAGGAGGATTTATTGGCATCTAGCTGTGAGGATTGCAGATCTACAACCAGCTGAAACTTCTCCTGGTTAGAATTCCTTTAGTGTTCATTGTTGAGGAGGTTTTTACCAGTAGCCGAATCATCAGCAGAGGTCTCTTCCTCTTCAAAACATACAGACCAAGGAATTAAAAACAGGAAAACACTGAATGAAGCAGTTTCACATTACAAGTCAAGGTTGCTCTGATGCTCTTCGGCTCGTCAGAGGCATGAAGCTAGCCAAACACCTGCTAATGTGTGCTTTTTTTCTCTGATAATTTAAGATCCAAACGTTCTTTTTACCAGGACCAAAATTATTCTCAGAGGTCTCCTCCTCTCAAAAACAAAGAGACCAGATTATTGTACCCAATTTTAACCCACTACGGTGGCCAATGCAAATGCAAATACACAAAAAAGTTCTGGGATACTGAAGAAACATGGCAGTGCAACATGGCAGACTTTGTGAACGAGGACCCGCTCCCTGTCGGTGTTTCTCAAAGTCAAGAATGCTTCCTTGATAGGACTGGTCCTTCAAAGTCAGGACCTACAGAGGCAAGACTCCCTCCTAGCATTCGGTGAACACACATTGGAACAAGCCAGAGAACTCTGAAGATGCCCCGCCTTCAATTCTGGCAAATAATTCGAAAAGAATTGCGGGTACTTTATGCCTGCTGAGGATACATACATGCATCCTTGAACATTCTCTGAAGGAAGGACTCGTAGGATTCAAAGGATCCTTTGTATTACAACAATCCTTTGGCGAGATTAGATGAAGTAGCCTTCTTGAAATTCAGCCGTCTAAGGACCCTTCAGGGTTCCCACACATTTTCATGGACAACATAATGTTTTTTTTCTTGCTCTGCTCGCTTGTCATTGTAATTTTAGCTAGCTGGCATACATATAGGGAGATACAAAATGTGAATGTACATGATGGTAATCAAACACAAATCCATGCATTTCAGAGCTACGTTGCGTTCGACAGCTTCAGAAAATAAATTTGCCATTATATTACCTCATATGGAAGGTTATCCACAGAAGATTATGGTTATGACTTCATTATACAAAACAAAATTCCATTGCTTTTCCAAATCTTTAAATGATTTTTACTGAGTCCATGGCCTGGAAATGTGATTTTAAAATTCCATGACTTTCCCAGATTTTCCATGACCTTGGGAACCCTGACACTTCCTTGACCCTTGACTTTGAGAAGTACCCTAAGTAGCTATAAACGTCTCATTCTGAGGTAACAAAGACAATAATTCTTATTTTCAGGTGATTATACACTAAAGAAAAAATACTAAATATATTATATTCCATCTCTGCCGATATATCGCCCTAAACCCTACACACTGGACCTTAAAGCACACGCAGGACTCTATTAGGTGTCCTTTGTCCTTTGTCCTTTAGCCCTTTCTCATATTCATCATAGTTGTCAAACTCACACAGGAAGTGAGTTATCTGGTTGCTCTCTATATCTTTCTGAGCCCCAGGGACGATCCTCCAGCCCTCCAACCATCAAGTCTTGACTTTCACCAGTGGATATCACATGTTCATTGAATGCAACATGACTGCTGAACTGGGGGACTGGTCAAACACATCGATGACGAGTCAGAACCTTTGTGAAATTAATAAGAAAGTATATAACTCGTTTTAAATGGAGTGTCTCATCATTCAACAGATGATTTCAGAAGCACTGCAAGGTCACAATAGATGATAGGTCAGTCTTTTAACAGTACTAACATTTACATATGTTCATTGAAACAGTTTTTGATCTTGCTATGTTTACATGCGCACTATTCCACTATTATTCTGATTATGACAGCGGCACGTTCCGTCTGGGTATACTGAATTAGGCCTTGTTCCGAATGTAGCATATTCCAGTTGAGACGTGGAATATGCTAATCTTATTCCCTTAACTAAATTTTTATTTAATTTTCTTTACAGCAATACAGTGTACATTTCCTTGTTTTGTCTCTAGCTGTATAAAACATTCGTACATATTACATTTAAAAAATTACCAATACAATTTTGTTGATTCAAAAGAAATGATGACCATCTCTTTGGAATAAGTTTCCTACATCTCTGCAATCAACATCTACATTATCACTGTTCAAAATACATCTGAATGTAATGCATCACACCTTAACATTAATTTCTGTATATCAGTTTTATATTACTACTTAGCCTTGACAGTTTGAAGTTTGTTCATTGTTAGCTATATAGTGGAGGTATTCTTTGTAAGCCTTTTTGGCTTCCATCCTCTCCTGCATGTGTTTTAACTTTTTTGTTATTTTATTGTCTTTTGTATATATAATGTGCAAATAAACTAAACCTAAACATAAAAGAAAAACAGTATAGACATCCACTCTGACGTGTATATAGCCAAACCCATTGGTTAGAAAAAGCAAAATTTAAATAGACAAAAATTAAAAAAAAAATTTAAAAAAGAATGAAAAATAGTAGTAATAATTGTCCACTCCACATTATGATCACACAGATAAGGTACAGGTGCAAAATATTAATTTTTATTAGCCATGTTAACAGCTTAGCAGGAATATTGCCTTTTTTGAAGTAAGAGCAAAAACCGGAATACGCGTGCATGTAAACGTAGTCGCTCTAAGTATTCCTCCTTCTATACAATTAAGACCGGCATGAAATGTGTGAGCATGTCCTTGAACCTGAAAAATGACCACCATGACCAAAACTAAGGAACTGATGTGTATCAACCCTTTGAATCAAGCTTTCAAAAACATGTGAAGGAGGCAATAAGCAACAAAAGACAAAATGACCCAAAAATTTGCAAGAAATTATTCAAAAGAAAAAAATTTATTAATATAGTTTTCCCTGTCTTTTTTCTTTGTTTCCATTTTTTTCTGTTTGTTTTTAAATAATTTTCTTTTTGATTTGCTCATCACCTTTTCTTCCATGTTTTTGAAAGAAATTACACTTGCAACTTGCTGAAGATTCAAAGGTTTACATACTTGTGAAAGGTGTCTGAACACAGCTCAAGAAAAGTGATGTCACTCCAGGTTTCAAAGGGTTAAAAGCCTTGAATAGGTCACACTACATAATTATTAGCATATCAAAAGCATGGTTTTTAGACATTCAACACATGAATGATAAACAACTGTAATGTCCCTGTCTCTTCTTTGTGTCCCCACACTCCCCATGTGTTCCCCAGGTCCCCAGTTTTCCTCTGTGTGTGCGTGTGTGTGTGTCCCTGCATTGTCTTTCCCTCCTCGGCTCATCTACACACCTGTTCTTAATTAACCCTCATTAGTCCTTCCCTGCTCCCAGAGTTCTTCCCAGCCAATCAGCTTTCACCTAATCACCTCATTCCCCTCACCTGAGCCTCTCTGCTTGGTTGCTCTGCATTAGTTTGTATTTAATCCCTGGTGGTTTGGGGCTGTTATCATCAGCTTTGCTTTTTCCAGCACAAACCTCGAATAAGAAGTGATTTAAAAAAAAAATAATTTGGAGTTCCTGTTGACTGCGTTTGGGTCAAATGCTCTCCACCACATGACAAGGAGGTGTTTTTGTTGCTAAGATATAAAAGTTTGTGATGCATTCATGCATTTCTGAACACATCTCTGAAACTGGGGAGATACAACAGCACTTTCCATGAATAAAAATCCATGATTCACCCTTTTTATGCACTTTTTTGTTGTTCTGTTACATTTACAGAATACATCACATACAACCACACCACAGAACATGACATAGAGGGTGATGAAACATATCATTTAGTTCATTATCTGTTTTTGTGAATACAGAGGATTATTATGATTCCCTTTTCTTATCTCTCACATGTCTGAACGATGCAGGGAGAAGTCAGGTCATTTGAATAATGGGACAAATAAGATTTTGCATCTTGGGCTCTTAAAATATTAGCAGCCAATCACCAAAGATATTACTGCATTGTCACTACAAATGTATGGGCCGTTTGTAAAGTGGCTCACACTGAAATTAACAGCAACATTTTGCCACATTTAGCTTCAAACAATGTTTAAAAAAGTGGTGTGAATTTTTTTAAGTCGCTTTTTACCACATTTACAGCAATATTTGAAATATGTTAAATATGTCACAGTTAAATCTAAATGTTAAATGTTAAATCTAAATGTTAAATGTTAAATCTTAATGTTAAATCTAAATCTAAATGTTAAATCTAAATCTAAATGTTAAATGTAAATCTATATGTTAAATGTTAAATCTTAATGTTAAATCTGAATCTAAATGTTAAATGTAAATGTTAAATCTAAATCTTAATGTTAAATCTGAATCTAAATGTTAAATCTAAATCTAAATGTTAAATATAAATGTCAAATCTCAATCTATGTGTTAAATGTTAAATCTAAATGTTAAATATAAATGTCAAATCTCAATCTATATGTTAAATGTTAAATCTTAATGTTAAATCTTAATCTAAAAGTTAAATCTAAATCTAAATGTCAAATCTATATGTTAAATGTTAAATCTGTGTTTATAGCATCAAATAACGAATTAAAACCAAACTAATGATTTAACATTTAGGTTTAACATTTAATATTTAAATTTAACTGTGACATTATATTTAACATATTTCAAATATTGCTGTAAATGTGGTAAAAAAGTGACTTTAAAAAATTCACACCACTTTTTTAAATGTTGTTTGAGGCTAAATGTGGCAAAAATGTTGCTGATAATTTCAGTGTGAGACACTTTACAAACGACACCCCATACAAATGTGCTTTACATGAAACAGTAAGTTTGGTTGTTTAATTTGATTTGATTTTCTTTTTTTGCAAATAACAGTACTGCAGCTAAAACAATAAGATTATAAAATTTCAAAGAAAATGGTTGTAGGATGTTGCATTTTATTACAGTTTCACTTATAATCAAAATATTTTCACAATACACATTACTTTTTATGGGAAAGTGGGGCAAAGAATTAAATTAAAATAGGATTTTTTTCAAAGGTGGAACCAGCATGATTTTAGGCTATGAGATGACACTCATTCATTCATTCAAACCTTTATATAAGACTCTGGAAATCAGTTAAGGGAGAGCCTTATTGTCAGTGGTGCTGAGTATAAATAAAGACATTAAAAACAATCAATAAGCAACAAAGAACCATCATGTATACTGGTTAAAACAGAAAAGAAATGCGTGTATGAGTGTACCCATACCAAGTCCTTAAAGTAACACTTTAAGGTAGTCTTAAGAATGGTTTTCTTGGTGATCTACTAAGAAGTGTTCCAATTATGTGACCTTCCCCTCATTAGCCAATAACAGAGGGAAGTCCGTCAATCACAAAGAAAACTGTGGTGCTTGTTATTTTGACTGTCAGTATTGTTACAGCTCAGAATTTAGCAATCCCATCAATTAAACTAGAGAGATAAGAGACTAAGAAAGAAACACAAACTTCCTGAGAGGAGCAGCTCCATCACTCGTTACTGATGACAGAGGAACTCTGAGGCTCGGCCTCTGTGGGAGGAGCAGGAAAACAAAGATATTGTACAAACACCACAAGATACCTGCAGACAATACACCTGAGTCACACACACACACAGAGAACAGACTCCTCTTCACACGAGACAAACTTCGTGAGGACATTTTATTTCCACTTTAATGAAGAACTTATCTGGATTTTGTTGTATTTTCTCTCCTCAAGATCACCGGATAAAAAGTCATGCTGGTCGTTCAGGTACTTTGAGTTTTTAAAATCTTTAACTTAAAGTTCATTTTTGTCCTCTTTTCACAATTTTTGAATTTACCAAATTTAATTCATTTTTGACAGTGCATATTTATTCATTTTTATATTTGCACAATTTTTTTCTTGATCTTCTTTGTTTGTTGTTTTGCAATTTCATCACGGTGCATTTGAGTGATTTCTTTGTTTTCTTGTTATTTTAGAGCGTTGCAGTTTGGTGTCTTCTAGCATCAGGTGATGCAATTAGCAATTCATTCCTTATTTTTTAACACACACAATAACTTATCAGAAACAAAATGTCTAACTGATGAAAGACTTCTTCTTCCTCCAGATCTTCACTTTATTACCTCAGCGCTGGAAAGTAAGCCCTGCGTTATTTTCCCCTGAATCTATTAATAAATAAAGCATTAATTCACAGCAGATTGTTGAGACCTAACTTTGCCCTTCTGCAGCTTGTAAGACGGCCTGGTTTGATGAACACGATGTTTCCACTTACGGGGACTCAGAGCTCTTAAGTGACTTGAGAAGGAAGCACAGGACGAGGATCTGCTCCGACCCCGTGGACATGGAGGCTCAGACGGTGTCTGGAATCAAGTCACAGCACACCAAGAACAACTTCCACACGTAAAGAGTTTAACAGATTTAACATCAGGAAGCTGTCAGTGATATAACTCATGATGTGGTACAAAGTCTGAGTCAAGAACTGATTTTGAGGTTTTTTTTATGAATGGATAAAACCACATTTTTGTAATAACTAAGATATTGACATTTGCAAGTTCCTAATGCACAGTGTGAGTAACAGAGGATATTGGCTGATATTAAGAGGATCCTCTGTGAAGTTGTGCCTAGTTCTTCAAACCAACTCAACAAGTGCAAACATTCAGCAAGAAATACTTTTTTTTACATTAATCAAAAATTTACCTTCAACTAAAGGCTGTAGTTTGATACCTTATGTGAGGAGCTCAGATGAACGGTGGTGGAAATACACTGCACAGGTGTCAGAAGTTGAGCTCACTCTAGAGTTTGGAAAGGATCAACACACACTTACTGACATGAGGTGCCACTTTTAAAAATGATGAAACGGTAGATTACTGATATTTTTCTTGGTGGTGAACTTGAGGGTCCAGTGTGTGGGATTTAGTCGCATCTATTGGCAGAAATGGAATTTCATAACTATGTTTTCATTTATTTATGATCAACTGAAAATAACAATCATTGTATTTTTGTTAACTTAGAAGGAAACGATTATATGGGCGACAGAGGGTCCTTTCTCATGGAATTCGCCACTGGCTCCACAGAGAGCCATTTGCATTTTTGTGTCGGCCACTGTGGTTCTTCTACACACTTGGCACACAGGAGAAGTTTCAGTTCTGCAACCTCACTGCTGTTTGCCACTAAATCCTGCACACTAGACCAGGGACAGGCATCCTGTGGCTCTTTAGCTTTTCTCGAGTGGCTCCTTGTGGCTTTCACAATTATTTTTTAACATTTTCATTTTCAATTATCACTGATGTAGGCCTGAAGTGATTCTTTTATTCTCCAACTGTGAAAGTGTGGCACCTATACACTAATTTAAAAAAATGTCTTAACATTTTGTCAGCTAAAATGCACATATTTCTCTATGGCCTTGTGTCTTTCCTCTAAATTTTGCTGAACCTCAGTAATGCTGCCTCATCTTGAGTCTCTCTAGCTCGGCCAGCTTTGGATTCAAAATACAGAGGAGTAAATGTCTTGGTTAAAAAAAGAGAATTTAAGAGCACTTGGACGGATTCAGTTTAAGTAGCAAATAATCATTAAAAAGCCCATATGTAAACATATCATTTAGACTTATTGGTAATATTGACAGGTTAATTTAGACTTAGTCGACTGTGTTACCTTCATTATAAGGTCTAAACATGTTTTGTTGATGACAGAATTATTATTTTATTTGATTTATTTACTTTTTAAAATTTTACCAACAATGACTCTTTTGATAATAAAGGTTGCCGACTTCTGCTCTGGACCTTTATGGGTAAGCGTAACATGAGCATGTGTTTTGCAGTTTCAGTGCTGCTGAGGGCCTCGTCTGCCTCAACTCAGAACAGAAAGGGAGTCAGTGTGAAGATTACAAGGTCATGTTCACCTGCACAGGACAGTTCTGCTCAGGTACGTGGCACAACAATAGTGATGGGATTTCTCGTTCGCTTTGAAGAGCCGGTTCAAAGATGCGGTTCACATGGACCCAGAATAGACTCCACAGATATAAAGTTTGGTGTAGCCATAGCAACATCTTTTATTAAAGCCACTACAAGGAACTTTTAACTGGATATGCAAAAGTCTCTCGTTTCTGCTGATGTCTGTGCGTGACCTACAACAGCAAATGAGACCATCGGTGTGAAGATAAGCTATTTCTATATAGTGTATATCCATACCTTTAGGAAACTGTCTCCGGGTCCGCCCCAGGTCGCTTCCAGGGCAAAACAATTTACGGCACTCAGATGGCACACGTCATCTTACCTAGCTGCTTACATGTATAGTGACTCTTAGAAATAGTCGCTATTCCTCCTCCTCGACCCGACGTCTGCGGGGAGTTAAAATAGCAGCAATCATCGGGTAAAAGTTCTGTGAAAGCACTGGACTCACCAACAGTCAGCCACGTCTCAGTCACACAGAGAAAATCCAATCCTCGGGAAGTCAGGAAATCCTTCAGGATAAACGTTTTGTTCGCTAGCGATCTAGCATTTACCAGCCCAATCCTGGCAGGAGCCAGCGGGTCCACGGCGTTAGCTGTCCAGGGAGCCACACACAGAGGCCGCAGGTTGCGCAGATTCACCCCGCGCCAGCGGGGACGAGGAGAGCAGGGGCCGCGGGGCTGGAACACCTCATCCGGGCCAACGACAGGTACCAGCCAGGCGCCGACAGGGTCCAGCGAGCGCCGAGAAATAAAGAGGCGAGGCACCGCTCCATACTCAGTCCAAGAAGCCGTGGAAGTGCTTGCCAAGCAGGCCTTCAGCCTTACCAGCCGACCGCTGCGTTTACCCCGACGGCGGTGGCGCTTACGCCGGAGAGGTGGAGCTGCAACATGTCCCGTTCCTACCAGAATAACTGTGAAAATAATTATAGTGCGTCTGATGCACTAGAAACAACCAATCAGAGCCGAGGAGTCTCTAACGCAGCTGTCAGTCATGTCGATCACTGCTCATGTACTGGGGTCAAACTGTCAAACCGGGCAGCGCTGATCAAATATGAATCAAGACAGAGAGTTTGTAACGTGGTCACCATGTTGAATACTTTAGAGCCAAAATCAATCTCTGCCGAGCAGCTGGAACACAAACCTTCTCATGATACAGCTAAACAGTGCACTAAAATATATTCCTGAAAACATTTGAGATGAGAAATAGGCAATGCAGTCACAGAAACTTGATTCATATTTGATCAGCGCTGCCTATTTGACAGTTTGACCAAAGTACACGAGCAGTGATTGACATGACTGACAGCTGCGTTAGAGACTCCTCAGCTCTGATTGGTTACTTTCAATTCCGTGCTGTTGATTGTAATGCCATTGGAAGAACTACAAGGAGGCAGAGGAGTATAATTGTTTTTAAAGCAGATTATCTGTCTCGTACAGCTACAGCAAATATGACTTCTTTTTTTTTTTTTTACCAACTACAGCTTTAAAAGACAAACATTTTGGGTTGAGCTCTGAACATGGTTTCTTTTATTCCTCATTGTTCACAGAGTGCAGGACACGCTGGTTTGATCACGATGACCCAACAGGAAACGGAGACTACGAGGTCCTCAGTGACCTCCTACGCATGTACCCGAGAGAAATCTGCCCTCAGCCAATAGCCATCGAGGTCCAGACCATCTCTGGGGAACCTGCCTCCAACACCTCCGATACCTTTTTAAAGTGAGATTGATGACATCAGTCAAAATGTTAAACAATAACCTGAGAAGGGACTGGTCACACTCATCAGCCTCCCTCTCTCTGCTGCAGTTATGATGCCACCTATGGGTTCGCCTGTGTTAATGCAGATCAGAGGGGCAGAAGCTGTGAAGATTACAGAGTCAGATACTCATGTCCTACAGAGTTCTGTCAAGGTACTGATGCTCTTTTACTCTGGACTGAACACACTTAAGTTTTCTTGTGTGTGTGTAAAATAACAGTTAACACAAAAGACAAACACAGACATATGTTGATGGTGTTGAGTGGCATTATGTGTGTGTGTGTGTGTGTGTGTGTGTGTTGATGAAGTAGTAACAAAAGTGGAATGAGTTAGAACAAGAGGAACTGGCGAAAGGGGAAAAAAAGTCACAAGTGCAGATAGATTAAGCAAACAAGAGTTGGAAAAAGGATAAATGAATATACATTAATATAAATGAAAATTTTACAAAATAAATAAATAAAAATAACAAGTAAAAAATAAATAAACATTACAATTTTAACATGGAAAACACATGAATAAATAAATATATAAATAAAGAAATAACAAGAAAAATAGATAAACAAATAAAAAAATTAAGAAGAGAAAAATAAATAAACATAGAACTTTTAACATGAAAAATAAATTAATAAATATTAAAAAAAAATTAACAAGAAAAATAAATAATATATATATATTCATATTGAAAATAAATGAATAAATAAATATAGAAATAAAAATAAAAACTTAACAAGAAACATCAATCAATCAATAAATAAAATTTTAACAAGAGAAATAAACAAATAAAAATAAAATTTTAACAAGAAAAAATAAATCAATAAACTTCAGATTTTAATATGGAAAACACATGAATAAATAAATATATAAATAAACAAATAAGAAGAAAAATAGATAAACAAAAAAATTAAGAAGAGAAAAATAAATAAACATAGAACTTTTAACATGAAAAATAAATTAATAAATATTTTAAAAAATTAACAAGAAAAATAAATAAATAAATAAATAAATAAATTTAACAAGAACAAAATAAATAAATAAACAAAACTTTTCATATGGAAAATAAATGAATACATAAATATAGAAATAAAAATAAAAAATTAACAAGAAAAATCAATCAATAAAAAAAAATTTAACAAGAGAAATAAATAAATAAAAATAAAAATTTCAACAATAAAAAATAAATCAATAAACTTAGGATTTTAATACGGAAAATACATGAATAAATAAATATATAAATGAAAAATAACAAGAAAAATAGATAGATAAATAAATAAAACATTTAAGAAGAGAAAAATAAATAAACATAAAACTTTTAACATGAAAAATACAAAAATAAATATATAAATAAATATAAAAATTTTAACAAGAAAAATATAAATGCTTACTCCCGTCTTGCTCTTCAAATTCAATTCAATAAATTAAAATTAAAAGCTCCCAGACCCTGGAGAGGGGGCTGACTGATAGATGCCACCACCAGCTGCTTCTTTACCCACAGAACAACCCCCAGACCCAATGGAAGGGAGTCTGTTCGTGAGGTTGGAGGTGTGTGTATGCATTCATCAAATCAGATGGTCCTTTTTTTTCCATTTCCCCTTTCTCTTAATCCCCTTAAACAAAACACTTGTTTTTGCTTCTCATTGATCCATTTGTAATTTCCCCTCAGTGTCAGAGCGGTGCCGAACACAGTGGCTGAACAGCGACGACCCGTCAGACGAGGGTGATGTGGAGTCCATACCTCAGCTCCTGAAAACGTTCCCTGGTCAAGTCTGTGGAAACCCACTCAGCATCGAGGCCAAGACAACAAGTGGAATATCAGCCGAGCACACTGGAGACACTTTCCTCTCGTGAGCATGTTTTTAATCAAACACACAGCTTTGATGTGGTTTTTACTCAGTGCATCAACCTTTCATCATGACTGCTTTATTCTGCTCTATCATAATACAGCTATGATGCCGCTTTTGGGTTTGCCTGCATCAGTGAAAAACAGAGGAGTAAAAAATGTGAGGATTATCAGGTGATACTGACCTGTCCCCCAGACTTCTGTCACGGTGAGTCTTCATGCACGCAGAATTATGATTTATTATTTTATTCAGTAAAAGTATTGAGTTTTGAGAAAATATTAATGAAAAGTGGATCGCAGCAAGATCTTACAACAGATATGTGATCCTTATAGATGTATAAAATGACGAAAAACAAACAAGACAACCAAACCTGTCTTCCATGTTTGGCAGGTTGCAGGACAAATTGGTTCAACTTGGACAATCCCACAAAGCAAGGGGACTATGAGACCCTCCGCCAGCTGCAGATGCAACACCCCAGTGAGGTCTGCTCCCAGCCTGTGGCCATTGAAGCCATGACAGTGTCTGGTGTCCCTGCGCACAAGACCGGTGACGTCTTTCAAGTGTGAGTTAAAGGAAAGACAACAACAGTACCAAGTGTTACTGGATAAACAAAGACTTGCATCATAGCATGTCTGAAGTAGCCCAGTAAGACCAGACCATCCTGATGGCAGGATGACCTGTATCTAGACACTGAGTCTAGACTCAGTGTCGCCCCAAACAGAGATTAAAATCCAGTTGGGGCCAATCAGTGATCCGCATCTTAGTGGACAACATAAGCAGCCAAACAGGATTGTTGAGGGCGTAAAATGCAGGCTGCAGCTTGAAAAACAGTAATGGTGGCTCATGAAGCAACAAGCATCAAATCTTATGTTAGTAGATTAAACACAGCAATTAGTGAGGTTAGTAACAACAGTTAAACAAGAACAAGAGAATATACTCAGAGTTTCTCAGAGGAAAAGATGTTTTTGCCGTTCTTCTGACTGAATGTGGCAAAAGCTTGTTTAATAAAATGGCTGTGTTGATGAGGAAGTTGTTCCCCAATGTTTTGTTATGCTGATTGGCTGAAGGAATTTCTCGGTCAAGGCGAGCACCTCCAGACACTGAAAGAGTTTGGGCCGAGTCCAGACTGATAAAGATAGCGAAACAGAATATTCAGAATGTTATGAAGACGGTCTCACTAGGCTACGTCTGCAGCAGGAAAATTAGATACGCATAAAATGTTGGGGTGAGGATGATAAGAAATCTAAAATCTAAATCTTGCTTCACAACAGTTGATAATATTGATGCCACTCTCACATCTGCATGGTAATTATTAAACTACCATCAGCAGCTAGTTAGCTTAGCTTAGCTTAGCTTAGCTTAGCTTAGCATAAAGACAAGAAACGGGAACTGCCCATTGGTCCGACAGCCCATTGGTCCGACAGCCCATTGTTCCGACCATATTAAACCCATTGTTCCGAAGTCCCGTTGTTCCGAAATCATCATGATGCCCTGTGGTTAAGGTCTGGTTAGGTTTAGGCACAAAAACCACTTGGTTAGGATTAGGAAAAGATCATGGTGTGGGTTAAAATGAAAAAGAAAGTGGCAAACACATAAGCCGTGAGCCTGCTTCGCCTCAAGCCTTTCCCAGCTGACCCAGAGCCGGTTGCGGCGCACCACCAAGGCAGAAATACGCCCGCCGGGAGCCGTTCAGCACCGCGGAGAGCTCCCCACACAACCTGGACCCCAGAGTTAATAACAGGAGGTTATGGTGTTTCACTCTCTTCTCTCTATGACACTTGTATCTCGACCAGTAGCCTACTTTTGTTGCGTTTGCTGATCCTCTATGGTACACAAATACAGTATAGTCTAGTATAATCACATATTGGAACAACGGGACGTCGGACTAATGGGATGTCGGACCAATGGGCTGTCGGACCAATGACATGGACCCCAAGAAACTTGGGGGAAACAGTTCGGCCCCGATCCCACAGAAAGTATTTTAGCAGCTGGAGGTGGCACTTTGTAATTGTGTTTAATGAGAATGAGGCTTTTTGCTCGTGATTTTTGCGTTGTGACATGCCTCACGTTTCTGCGCTCTAAACTCCTCAAGTTGAAAAAACTTCAACCCAGAGTGGAAAAAAAGCGTCCTACCTCATCTCTTTTTTTCGTTATCTTTTTTCCCATTGTCCAATTGAGCCCGGTCTCACTCCAAAGTCGTCGAAATGCGACGCCTGTGCAGTGACTCGCGGCGTCAGAAACCAATTTAAAAAAGCGGATGGATGGGTCCAACAAACGGCGACCTTCACCCAAGAGAGCGGTGTTTGCATCCCGTAAGATTCTGAAGCCAAACCCTTTTCTTTTTTTCCTAAACTTAACTGTACTTTTGTTGTTGAAGGACAGAAAGCGTTATTTGCGGTGTTGTAGTGACATAGTGCGTTTACACATTAAATTTCCTGTGAAAACGGAAGTGTACTTTGAAAGAAGACAATGCATGTAACAGGCTGAACTTGACACGGTGTCCCAGAATGTCAACAACCAACGCACCCAGGGTACCTTGCTCATCATATCTGGACCTAGAAAGTCTATGACCAAATGTCGGGATGTGACGAGGTCGGAGTGAGAATATGTTGGCCAGTCAGATGATTTGAGAGGCGGGCCTTCTGTGGTAGTCACGACAACAAGTTTACAGTTGGTAAACAATGGAGGAGAAACTGGTGGTAGCACCTGCATCCTGGAGGCGAAGCTCCTGGACCAACTGGTGGTACTTGGCAGGTTGGCATGGGTATGCATCTCCAACCGGTATGGAGGCTCTCAGGAAGTGACATGGTAATTTGTAGTTCAGTGCTTCTGAAAAAGGTATAGAAGGTAGCCGACATATCAGGCATGTGGTAGACAGTATGCGATTTCAGACACAGCACTAGTTTAGCCCTCTGTAAACCAGGCAGTACTGTTTTTACACTTCAACAGACACGATAACATGAGTTAATTAGTTTAGCTTTAGAGGTGCTTGGCAGATATTGCTACCTTTGGATAGAGAAATATTCGGCATCAGACATCCGGAGGGAGCTCGGGGTAGAGCCGCTGCTCCTTTGCGTCAAAAGGGGTCAGTTGAGGTGGTTCGGGCATCTGATCAGGATGCCTCCTGTGCGCCTCCCATAAGGGGTGTTTCGGGCATGTCCCATTGGTAGAAAGCCCCGGGGCAGACCAAGAACACACTGGAGGGATTACATATCTCATCTGGCCTGGGAACGTGTTGGGGTCCTGCAGGAGGAAAGGTTGCTGGGGAAAGGGACGTCTGGGGAGCTTTGCTTGGCCTGCTGCCCCCGTGACCCAACTTCAGATAAACAGTTGAAAATGGATGGATGGCTAGAGAAAGACTTCATGATAAGCTAAGCCAGCCTGATGCTGGAGGTATGTCCCAAAAAATAGATCTACCTCCAGTGATTTAACATTTCACTTCCATGTTCACCTCCTGAGCAGTTCTCCTCTTGACCAGTAAACTGAGACTCGTGTGTAAAATTGTTGGAGTGCCCCTTTAATACTTTGCTTATTGTACATTTTGCAGATATGACGCTGCTCGTGGTTTCGCCTGCGTGAACGCTGAGCAGCCTGGTGGAAGACGCTGTCAGGACTACAAGATCCGTCTCACATGCCCACTGGATTTCTGCTCAGTGTGACCTCTCACATCAGCGGTCAACATTTTTTGGGGGGATTTACTGTTAGCGCAGCCAAGTCAATACGTCAGCCAATACTTGTAGAAGAGAGCAAACACACACATTTTCTTGCACCAGTTTTCTCCAGTATATTTTTTTCAATGTCAATAAATGTATGTTGTCATAAAAAGAAAATGCGGTCATATGATTTGTCCCACAGGTGTTAATGTTAGCATAGTAGCATTAAAAATGTTGTGTAAATATACAGTTTATATACATTTTAAGTAATTTCTAGGAGACAGGGTTGAAATATATCTGGTGTCCAACCTGTGTGTTTATGCAAGAGTTATACCACCATAGATCAGTGGGAATAACACTCAGGGAACATTATGGTATGGATGAATGTATTGTGTTTATTATTGTGTCACCAGAATTATGCCCAGCTGGCATGGGTTTACAAGACACCATAAAAGTAGATAAGCCAGGACCAGAGTCCAGCATGCATATTTTCAGGCGCTGCACCAGTCTGTCGTGGTGAAGAGGGAGCTAAGGCATTGCCATCACCTATACTCCACCCACAAACAACCCCCACAGCTAACCGCCACCCAAAGCCCTCTCGGTGCCCCGCCCATCTGTCCTCAACCCCCCCAAATTGGGCCACCTCGTCCACCTCAGCCTGCACCCATGCTACTGGCTTCTAAAGCAAGATTTATGGTTGTGCGTAGACCCTATGCTGTAGCCTACGCATGTCGCCTACGTCGTTGTGAGCGTTCTTACTTGTGTGGTGGTGTGTCTGTGTCACTCTGCAGTTACACCTCCCAAAACACTAGTTGGCGGTGGAGGTTTCTGTGAAGTGCTGTAAAGTTTAGTTGATTCAAAATACACATTAAACACACATTAAACATGACTTAATAGAGACAATTTCAAACACAAGTACACAAATCAGCTTCACTATAACTCTCAGCATTCACAGACAAACACTTGTCTTTATCTGGACACATTTTCCCCACACATACAACATGCTAATGTTTTTAGCACAAGTCTATGGCATTTTACATTGTATAAATTAGCCTAGCAGCTAGCAAACTTTTCCTCCACTCATATAAAACCAGGGACAACAGCAACATTTAACAAAGGTAACGGCACTCAGTTTGGCTCCATTACAACTCACAAGGTTCACCAATAAAACAACTGTCACACTGAACATGTATCCAAACAAATACAACATGCTAACGTTATTAGCACAAGCCTATGGCAATGACTTTAGTTGGGTGTTTTTTATCTCAGACATGTTATCATGTTACATACCTTGACATGTTTTGGCAGAAACTTCCGCCTTCCTCAGAAGTGTCACTTGGTAGTGGTTGTGAGGCGTCTTTATCAGCTGATCTGTCAATCAGCTGATATTAGGAACGCGTGACCGTCCTATCAAAAACTGACAAAGAACAACTAAAGTTATTATCAGAAACTAAAGATATAATGAACACCATTGAACTACAAGCCTATGGCATTTTACATTGTATAAAGTAGCCTAGCGACTTTCCTCTGCTCATATGAAGCCAGGATAAATCACACACAAGATAAAATGCTATTTTTGTGGAGGCTTTATTGTCTTCACAATTTATTATTTCCTATCTGTGAAATTAAAGTAAATACAAGCTTCATTTCCACTGAGGGAAATGGTGTCAGTATACATAAACAGACAGGAGGTCTGCATCACCACAATGCATAGTTCCAACTCTGGGGAGGGGCATGTCAGGCCGTAGCTACGGCGTTGATTCAACGCAGAAGTATAAATGAACTTTAAGGCCTCGGACAGCACGAGGGCATCTGCTTCAAAACTGCTCGTCAGTATCTGTAATGTGCTTTGGTTTTATGGTGACGTCACTGTCTTGCTAATTGTGCATGTGTGCTGTTGTCCTTGTTTATGTGCTTTTGTGTTTTTGTTTGTGGCTGTGTGCTTTGGTCTATGTTGTGTTTTATGCTGTACTTTTGTATAGTACGTGTTAATGTTTTTTGGTTATGTGGTGATGTCATTGTTTTATGAATAGTGCTTATGTCTTGTTTTTGCTTATGTGTCTTGTTATGTGCGAGTGTCACCATGTCTCTGTCACCACATTCTTTATGATGTCCTTAAATTCGTGGATTGATATAAATGTTTCTAATTTCAGATCTTTATGAATATTGCTCCATGTCCAAGGTGCAGCGTAGGAAGATGCAGTTTTCCCCAGACCTGTTAAAACCTGGGCTACGTTAAAGAGCAAACACTTGGAGGAGCATGAGGTAACTACCAGAGCTGACACACAGAAGGGAGCAAAGTTTATTTATTTACTTATTTTAGGTGCATTTAAGTTTACTTATTTTTGGTGTAGAACTACATTGAATTATTATTATCATTATTATTTTTGTAGATATTCATGAATAGGCAAAAATGTTGCTGACATGATAACCTACCTTCTGCTCTTCGATGGACGTACCATCAATCTCCTTATGTACCTCAAAATAATAATAATAATAATAATAATAATAATAATAATAATAATAATAATAATAATAATAGCAGTGGCCTATCAAATAACTTGAGAAACAGATGTTTGCAGCAGCAGTATGTCTTTGATAAAGCTTTTGTTTGAATGCATCAACAAAATTCTTCATCAATTCTTCAATTCATCAACGGATTCTTAAAACACAAAAAAAGTGGTCCTGTTCCTCCAGTTAATATTTCTGTCCTCACATCACCTCCAATATATTGACAGCCGTAAAAGATTTGCCCAACAATATTACAGCCTAGAAAAATCTAGGCGACGGCGGCGTCACTTCCGGTGGAATATTCCAGTGGATTTATCCTGGGCTCTTTAAAAGGACGCGCCTGAAAAAGCGGCTGTGAAGTTGACAGGTAAACGGACATATGTTCTGTATATGCTGCTGACAGGCTGCAGGTTCAAAACACACAAGTCAGATTAAGTGACACAGAGATTAATCCGCGTGGGAACAAAAAGAAAAAAGATAAAAGGAAGGAACGATAATTAAGATTCGGCGTGTTGCGCGCGTTTAGACGTCTCCATCATTGGACTTGTGTAGATTTTGTAATCTTTGGAGGTCCTTTCAGGTAAGATGAGACGCACTTCATGTCTGTGCGGCACCTGCATCTTCAGTAGAGTCGTGATGAGCTGTTTTAGGATATAATCTAGGTCTGTTGTGCATGACTCGAGGCTCCGTGGAGGCTGTGACGCAGTTGCTGCAGCCTTTTCTTTGAAATGCTGGGATGTTTGACAGCTCCAAACATCCACCTGCTGCTTTACATCATCGGTTATTATCATGCATGTGCTGATGGTTGTGTGCGGAGAGATGTTGGCTGCGTGGTGTTGAGGATAATCGTTGCGCATTAAGGCCCCCATTGAGCAGCTGTAACACAGCAAGTGGTTTAAGAGGCAGAATAACATTTGGAAAGCATCAGAGATCACTGAGGGCTGAATAGCTGAATAATGCCACACACAGGAGCTTATATATTTGAGATTGTGCTCTTTGAAGAAATAAAAGCAAAGATAATTGAGGCAGGAAGGGTTGGTGTTACGCACATGACCAAATCCATGACCGTGAAAACTTTTAATACTATTTTAAGTGTTATTTGTATTGTTCTCTATGAAGAAAATATGTTCCCAAGTAAAATATTCTAGACCTTAAAACTCATCAAGAACCCTCACCTCACTGCGATGGCATGTTCAGGTAAAATGGGACAGTGGTGTTTGTTTTTTGTTTTTCAGTCCATTCAATCATTCATAAAATAAGTCATGTAACCTTATTGTCCATTAACTTCTCTTCCATGCTCTCCCTGTTAATTTGCTGCCTGTTTCCTTGATGCCATAACACCAGTACTTGTCTACAATAAATATGCATGGTCGTAAAAAATGTTGGCTAATTCTTGGCTATTGTGGCTGACAAAAATAAATAAAATTACAATAAATAGAATAATTGATTTTATGTTGTCTGACAGCCTAAAAACATACTGGTTTCACCTTTCAAAAATGTCCTGTTTAAACTGAATTTTTAGAAATAAAGTAAAAAATAAAATAAAGTAAAATAACGTAAAATAAAAATTTAAAAAAAATATGAAAATGTACATTAAAATAAAAAAATAAAAAATAGAATGCATTATGCTACGGTGTTTAACACTAGTACTCATCTACAATAAATATGCGTGGTCGTAACAACGTTGGCTAATTCTTGGCTATTGTGGCTGACAAAAAGAAATGAAAATATAATAAATAAAACAATTGATTTTATGTAGTCTGACAGCCTAAAAACATGCTGTTTTCACCTTTAGAATATGCCCCATTTTAATTGAATTTTTTAAAAATAAAGTAAAATAAAATAAAGTAAAATAACTTAAAATAATATAAAAAATATATTCAATTGAAAAAAATACGATAAAAATGTGCATTAAAAAAAAAAAAATAGAATGTACATTATGCTACAGTGTTTTAAAAAAAAATTAATAATTGATTTTATGCCGTCCGACAGCCTAAAAACATGCTGGTTTCGCCTGAATGCAGCACTCACTTAAAACCCTCTCCAATCAATAGTAAAGTGCACTGTGAAAATATTTTAATTATAAGTCAAAGAGTTAATAAAATCAACCAGTGATTTTTTAACCTCTGCTCTGCCCATCTTAGTTATCAATTAAAATGCCAATGAAAAATTATTGTCACATATAAAGCACATTTGTGGTAACAACATGCTCAGTGACTGGTAGCTAAAGAGCCCAACATGTAAAACCTTATCTGTCCCATTTTACCTGACGTCCCACATTACCTAACACGTGGGCGTATAGTTTCCAGAATGGATCACCTCAAATCTTATTAAGGACTGTTTGTGACATGATGATGAAGTTCATTTTTATTTCTCGTTTCCAAATATCATTCTTTTGTATATACAGCTCAGCATCATGTATGTAATGCAGAAGCACGTCTGATTCTTTATTTTGCAGCTGATACGCTGTGAGCCAGAGACAATCATGATCCTCCTGACTCCCTCCTCTGGTACGTACTTGTTTCTCAATCTTACCTGATAATCTGGATTACTGTACATGGGCATGGGTGCCAGAGATTAAAGCCTGGGTCTGCTTGGATCAAATTAGGCAGGAAAACAACCACGGATGTGCTGAGGGAGTTAGACGCTCCGACTAAATAACATGGAATGTAAAAATAATAACTTTAATTTAATTTCTATTTGACCATGATGTGAGAGAAATAGCTCATTATCACAGTACAGATGTATTCAGTGCTAAAATGTAATCAGAAACAGAATCAGAAATATTTTATTGATCTGAGGGGAAATTGTTATTTGTTACAGTCGCTCTGATGTAAAGAAAAGAGAATTATAAGTAAGAACAACAGTATTAAATAAAAGTATGTAAATATAAAGCAATAAAATAAGATAAAATAAAATAAAGTAAAACAAGATAAAATAAAATAAAGTAAAACAAGATAAAATAAAATAAAGTGAAATAAAAATAAAAAATTAAAATAAGATAAAATGGAATAAAGTAATAATAATAATAATAAAACAAAATAAAATAAGATTGAATAAAAATAAAGTGAAATAAAAAAATAAAATAATGTAAAATAAGATAAAAAAGAATAATGTAAAATAAAATAAAATAAAGTAAAACAAGATAAAATAAAATAAAGTAAAATAA
>NC_065521.1:39674258-39686449 GCF_006386435.1 Epinephelus moara | reverse complement strand
TTGTGCCAGCTTTTTTGAAACATGTTGCAGGCATCAAATTCCAAATGAGCTAATATTTGCAAAAAATTACAAAGTTTACCTGTTCGAACATTAAGTAACTTGTCTTTGCAGTGTATTCAATTGAATATAGGTTGAAAAGGATTTGCAAATCATTGTATTCTGTTTTTATTTACGGTTTACACAACGTGCCAACTTCACTGGTTTTGGGTTTTGTAATTTATTTGATTACATTTCCAACAAATGTTTTAAACTGGGCAATAAAGCTGATAAATACCAGGAAATATGCTGTGTCAAAAGACGACAATGCAAAGCAACAGATTAAATATTATATTCAACTTATAAACTTTTTTGCTGAAAAGAATATATTTGTTATCACCAACATTTTCACCAGTAACTGTAACTATTCACTCATATATTGTGAAATCATACTGCAAATTCACAAACCTCATCCAATAGGACATAAAGAATCAAATGTATGACTGCTGTATGTTGACTGCATTTTTATTTGTGCTATATCGGATTATCACAAAACACAGTGAAGTTTACAGTTGTCCAGTTAGTTCACTTTGGATGATCCACTGTTATGACTTGGTTTCCTTGTTTTCTGTTGAGTCCTTTTTTTTTGTTACCAGGTAACATAGCAGGGTATTACATAACAAGAGCCTTCCCATCATGCTTTGCAGTCATTAGGCAGCAATCCAGATATAGAGACCTGCTTGAATTTGACAGTGTATCTGACTCTGGCTTTATCCCAGTGACCAAGACAGTGAATTAGAGTCAAACTTCACCATCAGATCTGCAACCTCACTGATTATGATGCACATGTGCGGCTCTCTGATGATGTTTACTTTGATTCAAGTTAATAAATCTGATTAATCATTTGGCAATGACATGATTTTCATACAAACTGCAGGCTGTTATCTGCGTTAACTGATGTGCTGTGTTTAACCCATGATCAGTTTTCAGATAATGATAATAATTCAAATGCCAGGTTGTAATTTGTTAAAAAAAAAACAATCCAAAGTGAGAAATGGAAAGCATGCTGCTGTCAAGTAAAAGTGCACGTTCATGTTGGCTTTTTGCTGTGTCTCATACGCTGTTTTCTTTCAGATGAAGAGTCTCTTGAACTCGCCTGGCTTTGGAATCACAGGAAGTTCAGGGTGAAAAACACTTTAAGGGTTGCTACTGCAACACTGAAACATATATTTAAAACTTTTGCAGGTCATTTATCTGTGCATTCTGTCTTGGACAGTACTATGACTTGAGAGAAAGTAATAAACTCACAAGGGAGGAGGCCGACAGAAATAGAAAACAAAGATTTCTTTGTTGGACTTCATTAAAAAACATCACAGCTTTGTGGGGGCAGAGGCAGGTTTTGGCTGGAGCGAGGCAGTGTCAGCAGTCATTCCATCTTGCTGACTGAGATGCAGCGTTTCTATCGTTCATACTGCAAATTTTGCATTTAAAAAAGTAAAGATATCAAGTTAAGTAGACTGTAAACAAATGAAACTATTACAATTGGCGATATAACCCCCAAAAAATGAAACAAGGGGAGGTTGTAGATCTATCTTCATACCACGCTCGCGGTTAAAGCCCAGGCTGCAGTGGTATTAATAGATTTCAACAGTGAGCTCTGTGAGTGCTGCTGCCATGCCCTTGTCTCGGGTCACTACGTTCAATCAGGCTAATTGATCTCACGTCTGGTATGTGTCAATGCAGTAGGTCCAACTCACTCTCACTATAGCCAGTGGTGTATGTGGTAGTTCCCTAAATGTTCAAAGCTTGTTCCCCACACCAGTATCTGTGTGTATTTGACCCCTTATGAGATTACATCTGAGCGCTAACACTTCACATGCATCCTGTTCAGACATGTATCCTTGTCATGTTTTTTTTTTTTTTTTTTATGTGTAAATATTATCTACTGATGCTGAACTTTACTGCATGCTGTTATTTTATTTTGTAACCGTTAAGATGATAATGTTAATTGCATAGCTATGGCTGATAACGAGGCACTCTGTAATGTTGCATGCTGTAGGCTGCGAATGAACGAATGTACAGTAACAAATGCATTTTAGTGATCTGAGAGTGGATGACTGTATCGTAAAGTCGGTCTCCGTCCAATAAACATACGTCTTGGTAAGTGATGCTTCTTTTACATTGGACAGGGGAATCAATTTTAAAGTTTTGATTTAAATGTAGTAAAAGAAAGAAACACACATATGCAAACATATAGGCCTACTATCATATCCTGCAGTATGGATTCCCACTAGATGGGGTACAAAATATTATTCAGTTATGACTGTAAAGCATTAAGATTACTTCCTCTTTTTTTTTTTACTCTTACTGGGATATAGTTATTAAACTGTTCCCACACAAACAGCTTCATGAAAAGGGAATGGTGACAGGATCATAGTAGGGATCTAGCTTTTAGCTTTAGCACAGCAGAGGTTATTGACCTGACACAGACAACTACTAACTGATGTTGTCGTGTGGTCTCAGGTCTCTTCCAGTGTACCAACAAGCTCGTTCTGAGTGAGGAAGCCACGGGACTCCAGATCAAAGAGTTTGCACGTAAAAATGCAGCTAATGCTCTGTCAGTCGCCAACATGGTCATGGGCATGGCCTCCATTCTCAGCGGTCTAAACGGGTGAGTAAACACATTGTTACTGGATTTTACTGTCGGAAACGTACAGAAATAGATAAATTGAAATACTGCAGTAAAAAGTAAGGAGTACCATAGGTTTTTGAATTCAAATTTTATTCATTGTTGTGGCCCTGAGGGGCCAAAAATATCACCAAAACATAAAAAACAAAACAAAATTAGCAATACATATCACCAAAACAGAAAAGACAACAGATTCACAAAACCAATTTAAAAAATACTAAAAAAAAAAAAAAAAACAGTACAAGAAAAATAATTTGTTGATGTGATTTCTGTTTTACTCATATTTTTACCTTGGGGCCAAAATATTTACGAAAATTTTGTCATAAAACCATAGGTAACACCTTACTTTAAAATTTTATATATATATATATATATATATATATATACTTAATTACTTACTTCTACTTATTACTACTTAATTGATTCATTTATTTATTTATTTTTTTAAGTATGTTTCTTTGTTGTTTTGTTTAGTTTTCTTAAAACCACGGGGAAATCTTTATTTTTTATTCATTTATTTTATTATTTTTATTGTCCTTTTCTTCTTCTTGTTGTTTGTTTTTTCTGTTTGTTGCTGAAAAAACGGTAACAATGAGTAGGACCAGTGGTATGTTTTTGTTATACATTGTTATTGTGGTTTGCCCCTCAGGGCCACCGTACTTACTAAAAGTTTGAAACCATAGGCAAGTCCTTACTTGTTGTTAAAATTATTATTTTAATACTATCATAATTTTTAATGCGTTTTTTTAACTGAAAAAAGATAACAATAATTACAACCAACAATGTTTTTTCATGCAGTGTTGTTGTGTTTTGCCTCTCAGGGCCACCGTACATTAAGTAATGCTTGTAATGATAACAGATCTCTGTCTTTACCAGATGAACTTCTGATAAAGTTCTAGTAAGAAATGAAAAGGCTACTGTCAGGAAGCGTGATCTTAAGATTTATTTTCTCTGGAAGAATGACGATTCTTTATCTCTATTTGTAATCCTCCCAGCACCAGTCTCAGCCCTCCTGCACCGTGGAGACCCTTCAAATATTCTACCCTTTGAAACGGGTTGCTGTCATCAAATAGCTAAACCTAGCACTCACTTGTTTTTGTCCAGGCACCATCATGCTGCATGTTGGCTGGTTCTGATTGGCTACCTGCTGGATTTGGCAGACGGAGCAGTTGCCAGGCGACTCGATGCCTGCTCTGCACTGGGTAAGTGGACTGTTGTGGTCAATAGCTCTTACCAAAGATGAACTTCAGCTGGCGTGTTGTTGGCAGGGCTCGCTGCACAGTCCTTTGTCCGGACCTTCTAATTTGGCCGCGCAAAGTCATAAACAAAGGGAACCAGTAAAAGGAAACTCAGCCCCTGAAATACTCTGGATAGTCTTACAAAGTCCCCAACAGCAGAGTCATGCATATTTAATGTGATGTAACTTGAACTTTATCAAATCAGTTTCTTTTACTATATTTCTAAGGACGTTACACACTTTTCAGGGATTTGAGTGTGAATGACATGACAGCTCCTCTGTAGCCTCCCGATTAAATAACAAACATCCAATGCTAATGCACAGCCTATAAAAAGTAGCACTGTGGCTTGTTTTCAGAAGATCACAGCAATGTTTATATTAAACCAAGAGGCACAAATAGCTGTTTTACAAGCCTCCTGTGTTAAAGTTCACATTTTCTCCGAAGCCCAAAATAGCTCCCAGGTGCATCACAATACACCGCTGGCTGCACATTTCAGGGGGCTTTGTGTCCCGACAGGGTTTTTCTGCATGACTTTGCAGGTGGATGTTGTTGTGCCCCCCCATGTATTTTTGTCAAATGAACAATCACTTTCTGATTAAGCAGCCTAATTCCACGGGATCACGCACCAATTGTCTCTGTTATCCCGTTGCTTTGGGTTCTCTGCATATCTGAAATTGCTAAAATTGTTGACCCTGGGCTGTGGAATTCCACCTCGGTCATTTGAGCCCGTGGCCTGAATCACCTCATCCTCATCTGCTGAAAACATGCTCTGTGCTCCTGAGGGATAAAGAGACGCGGCAGTGGAGAATGTTGTTTGTAGAATGGCCTGTCGTTGGGCTGACACTGAAATTTCCACTTTGAAAATTTTGCACGTACACCACCCGCTGTCATGTGTCAGTAACACTGGCAAAGACCGTACTGGAGAGATGATAACATATCTGCAGTGACTTCAATAGAATGTAAACTCTTGACCAGGGAACTGTCACATTGAAATAGAGTAGTAACAGAACAGCTGGCGCTTGCTGGTAGCTTTTTTAAAGCCGATGATTCAGAATACTCTATCTAGCTATCCATCTATCTACCTTTCTATCTATCTACCTATCTACATTTCTATCTACCCATCTACCTATCAATCTATCTACCCATCTACCTATCAATCTATCTACCCATCTACCTATCTTACCTATCTACATTTCTATCTATCTACCTAACTACCTATCGACCTATCTATCTATCTATCTATCTATCTATCTATCTATCTATCTATCTATCTATCTATCTATACCTACCTATCTACCTGTCTATCTTATCTTCTTGTGACGCTCACAGAGCCCCATCAGTGTTCACATTTGTCCTTGTCCTGTTCAGGTGCGAAGCTTGATGATTTCGCTGACTTCACAACATTCGGGATCGCCACGTCGTTGCTCCTAAGGACATCTGACCTGCTGGACAACATCCTGTGCGTGTGTTATGTCCTGTCCGTGTTTGTCCGCCTCTGTTTCTTCTCAAGCGGTAAGTTCCAAAAATGTATATTATTATTTGTTATCGTTTGATGTATGCTGCTTACTATTTAAAGGATGAAGTGGAGATGTGTTCTGGTTTGGTCACCAGGGATTCCATTCATGTACCGCGGCCTGCCCTGCATCTACTCCTCAGCCATCCTGGCCAGTGCCTCTCTGCTGTCAGGGGGAAACCTGGCAATGCTGCGGGTCATTGCAGTGGCCATGATCCTCTTTATGATCAGCCAGAACTTCTATCCCCATGACAGAGTGCTGGAGTCCCAGGCCTGGAAGAAAGTAGTGTATGCTGGAGGTAAAGTATAATTCACTTCTCTCTTGGACAAGACCTTAACTATCAGGAGTAATAGTTTCATATGTAAGTAAAGTATAAGTATCATTCATATTAGAATGCAAATACAAATTTCAGGTACAACATTTATCATCTGCATGTAGTAGTGGTATCTAGCCATGTAGATCGGTTCAGGGTTTTTTCTGTCAATACATGCAGCTGCTTTTCATATTAAAATAGACACCCCAAAATTAAAAATACATATTTTCCTCTTACCTGTAGTGCTATTTATCAGTCTAGATTGTTTTATGTGAGTTGTTGAGTGTTGAAGATATCAGTTGTGGAGGTGTCTGCCTTCTCTTCAATATAATGGAACTAGACGGCACTCAGCTTGTGGTGCTCCATGGTCCCTAAAAACATTTGAAAAACTCAACGGCAATGTGTCTTTCCAGAAATCATGACCCAGTTACTCAATATAATCCAATGGCCTTGTTGTGAGTAACTATTTTCCTCCTACCGAACTACACCAGCCAACCATATCACTGTGCGGAAGGAAGCGTGCATCTACTCATGGATGAGACATGAGTGGCATCCTCCTCAGCTCAGCTGTAACGTTAGCTAGCTCAGTGGTGCTGTAAGTGAGCTAGTAGTAAATGTCTGCTTCCTACAGCATGTTCCCGCAGGAATGTTATCTAAAATCATGGAGAAATTAACAACATCAGCAGCCAAGATTACCTGGTTCACTGACATTAGCATGTAGCTACATGTAGCAGTGTACTTGCAGCCAGAGAATGACTATAACAGAGTATAGATTTTCTACCATGAAAAAAAAAAAATCACCTATAAAAGTTTCCAAACCAAAATCTTCACAATGTTCCAGCAGGAAATAAGATCTTATATCAGAAAGAAATTAAAAACATCAGCAATCAGGATTACATGTTTCCCAGATGTAAACACTTGGCAGTAGTGAGCCTGCAGCAGATGACCATTTAAAGAAATCCAAGCAAAAGGAAGAGTGCATCTATTCATGACCGATAGGCTCATGCTCGTGACAGACTGAGATGTAAACATTTATGACGTTAGCTAGCTCAATGGAGCTAGGTGAGCTAGCAGTATGTGTGTGTTTGTAAGGTAATTAAGCACAGCTAGTTCGTCTAGGGTTTGACAGTATACAGGATGGTGTGTCAGTCAGAACACAGGAATGAACTGCACTGTTTCCCAACAGGATTTACTGAAGAACTCTAACATTCAGTATTAAATCAGTCTGGATTAACATATAAATCACCATTAGGTACTGGCAGTTGACAACAAGTTATAATAATCTACTGTAAGGCCTAAATAAAAATGCCTGTATACATATACAGTATATCAAGATAAATAGATAGATAAATGTATCTATAAGCATTAAATAATTATTTAACAGAACAGACCTGAAGTTACATACAGATGAGAATATTACACTTCAGAGAAATAAAAAAACTTTATCTATTAACAAAGTAACAAGGGACAATGGCAACACCCTGTGGTTAAGTGAGGGTACTATAATGGTGTCACACATAACAGACATTTCTCCTCACAGGGAGCAGCTATTAGTCTCAGTTTTCACAACAGCATAAACGGTACTTCTTTGTCTTAAACGTATGCCAAATAACAGTAACTAACGTAATATTTCCTCCTGTCAATTACAGTCTATGCTTTGCAGCACTACTGGGATATCTCTTAGCACATTGCGCACTTACGTGTTCTTACACTTAGAAAATACGAACATAACAACGAAGCAACAGGCACTTGCGTTCCATCATTGACTCAATGGATTACACAGGAAGGATGTTAACTGTCATCGGTAAGTGACTCCAAACCACGAGGCAAGGCAGGCTAAACTATTACACTCACTCACTTTCCACACAACGAAAGGCTAACTTTTAATACGTCATCTATGCCCAGCACATGTCAGTAGTAATCATCATTAATCATTTCTAAGAGTCTAAGCCTTTTATATAGCACGCTTCCCTCTTGCTCGGCGATACAATTGGCAGGTGTAGTTTGGTAGAGAGAAATTAGTTCCTAAATGAAACCACTCACAACAATGTCTGTGGATTATCTTGAGTAACTGGGTCATGATTTCTGGAAAGAGACATTGATGTTGAGTTTTTTAATTGTAATTTTTGGTGCTTTAAGCACCACAAGCCAGTGCCATCAAGTTCCATTATATTGGAGATAATCTCTACGGCCGATATCTCCAACTCTCGGCAACTCACATCAAAACAATCTAGACTGATAAATAGCACTACAATATGTATTTTTGATTTTGGAGTGAACTGTTTCTTTAACACTCAACTTCTATTTTCTTTTGTTTCCAGGGGTCATCATGGTGTTCTGCTCTTCCTTCCCCCCTGCATGCGTGTACTACCTGCTGTGGTCAGTCTCCTACATTTTATTCCCAACATCCCTTTGGAGCAGTAAAGTGTAAAATGGGCGCTGGCCGTGCCCCAAAACTCCCAAATAGTTTACCTCTGACCCATCCGGGTGAACTGAGGCTTCCAGACTGCTGCTGCTCCCTTCTGTCATGAGGATCCAAGCTGAACATGCTCATGCTCCACAGGCGAACACTGGCTCTATTTGACCTTTATTTTAATGTGACACCTCTGAGACAGAACCCACACTGAAGACAGTTAGAGTGAGGGAGGGGAAGGACATTTTAATGTTACTAGTAATGATTAACCTTAATGTCGTTTTATGTAATTGTTGCATTTTTACTGAAGCCGGAGGTCGGATGGCTTGTTCCACAAACTCAGTTTTCATCAGGTTTATCTCCTATGTAATCTCCCTACTTCGGTATTAATCCAATCTTTCATTGATGTTGTGAGCACGCAGCAGCAGGTCAGAAAATTTTCTCACAGGATAATACGAAAAGAAATTTCAAATTAAATAATGACATCGATCTCTCATATATTTTTGCTTCTAATTTGGTTTTTAGAATGTTTAATTTTGTAATCTCACATGAGATCACTTATTCTGATGTCCACAGTGTTAAGCAGTAATTAGTGTTCAAGTGCTACAGTATTAAGGGAAAGCATTTAATCTATTCTATACAAGATTTCCAGTGTCTTTTCTGGTTAATCTAGAACACAGTATTGGGCATTCATACGGCACTATGATCAGTCTTGTGTTAATGACTAATGTTTGTATCAGGGTCGGGGTCACTTCACTTTCATTCAGGTCAGGATGTTTCTTTCAAATCCACCTCTCCGAATAAGAACCTTTCAAACATGATGGTGCAGTCATTCCTATGATTAGAGTAGCTGTTTGGATGTATGTTTTCAATAAGTTCACTTGAAAGTCAATTGACCCTGACTCTGGCCTGTGTGAATTTAGTTTTTCAGACTTTTAGCTTTTTGCCAATTTGTGGCTCTGTCCGAGAAACAATGCGTTAGATTTCCATATTTCTTCTGTGTCATTTTATTCAGTCATTGTATGTATTTGCCTCTGTTTTAAGAGGCATTGTAGTTTAAATTCACACTGAATCACATCTTGTAGTACTCCTCTGACTACGGCTGAAGCAGTGACATCAGTGCTGCAGGCGGAGTCAGGAACACGAGTGGACGTTGCAACCCGTAAATAGGACCGCAGCAGCAGTTTTCTGCTTCGTGATTCAGTGTGAATTTGCCCTCAAAGAGCGACAACACACAGGCTGCAAATCCTGCTTTTCCTGCCACCTAGTGGGGAAGAAATCACCTCACTGTAAGCTCTGCCTGGTGTTGTAACATTGCACTACAGTTGATGTTGGCTGTGCTCACAAATGCACCGGACCAGTAGTGATAGAGCTGCGGTGAAACTTTAAAAACCCACAAGGAAGGAGAGTTTAAGTGTGTTGCTAATCTTTAACTTGGCCAATATTCAGTTTGAGGGACATCATTTTTTTTTGTAGATGGGTCCTTTTTCACTCACAGTTTTAGTTCAGTGATTTTAATGATTTGAACCCTCTCATAAGCAACTCATAGTGTTAGCAATTTATCTAAATGAGCCTCCCTGATAGAGTATTTCTAGGGAAAACTAAAACAGTATTTTATAAATCAAGAAAATTAATACAAAAGGTTCATGTCTTCTGGTTCTGATATCAATCTAAACCCACTATGGTTCTTGACATGGCTCTAATGACTAATCTGATTAGAATCTACAGTGTTAGGTGCATACACAGACTGAACACAAATCTACTCTAGTACATTCAGCTTTCCTGTGTGGGTGCTTTGGTTTTCAAACTGTGAAGTCACAGTAATGTATGCATCCCAAGAGCATTACAGATACAAACACTGTACTTTGCCCAATGATTAAAGAAAATCTTAATGAATAGTAAAATCTGTGCTTTTACATTTACTGTCTGTATATTTTTGGCAATAAAGAGGTAATAAAGAAACAACTTGTTTTCAGTGTCATTAATTCATCACAGTAATGTTTTACTGTAAAACTGTTTACATATATATATATATATATATATATATATATATATATGTGGGACAACGGGGTTGTACTGAAATTTTCAGAATTGGGGTCAGAGGTCACCTACAGGGTCATTTCAGGAGTAAGAGTAATCCCAACGTTAGATACGTATACGGACATGAATGGAGCCTTCTTGTTGTATCCAACATTCATTTCATTCATATTTGTGCATGTTTTCTTATAATTTACAGATACGGACAAAACAAAGCGACACCGCCGGAGATCATGGGGGCATTGTAGTGTAGTTCATGTGAGATACAACTATAGGTGTCACAGTGGGCACTGTCGACCTGCCATACATGCCACTTTCTCAGTTAACCCAGTAAATTTCCACTAACCCTGCCTCTCCATCACACCCACCTCATCAAGCCAACTGCTCTCACCTGTGGATCATTACCTCTGCCAGTATAAAGACTCCTGCTTCACAGACTGTCCTTGCCAGATTGTTCTTTGTCAGTCAGTGCAAGACTTTCCAGCAAGTGTTCTCAGACTGCTTTGTTGCTGCTGACCTCGCCTGTTTCTGACTCTCCTGCTTCGCCTGCTCCCCGGTAAACCACTCAGACTTCTGTCCCTGACCAAGAATTCTGCTTCCATGTTCCTGGTTTCTGTTCGCCTGGTTCCTGTTGCTGTGTGGAGAGACTGTCAGTCGATTCTACGTTGTGAGTTTACCTGTTATGCTGCCTGAGATTTCCTGTGCTATGGATTACTTCTCCAAGGGGCTGGACATTCTGCCATCCTCTTATCGTCACCGCTGGTTCCTCGACTCCTTGCCTGGCGCGACCAACCTACTGTCTGCTCCTCACGGTACCACTGCACGTGATTGAACTGTCTGGTGTGTGTGCATCAAGCAGACGCTAGAGACTCTCCTGCTTTCTGCTTCGGCGTGTCTCGCAGAAGCTTTTTGGACTGATCCTGTGCCTCGGGAGGCCTCAAGCTAAGAGGGTGACCTTTCTAGTTGTTACACTCAATGGCCATTATAAACTTCTTCTTGTCTGTGGTGCTGCATCTGGGTTCTCACCACACCTGGGACAGTAGGAGTCAACAGCCATTTAAAAAATGGTGTAACAGAACACACCAGTAATACATGAAAATAATCCTCCATCCATGTGTCATGATGCATTTAACGGCCTTATAGACCACCACCGTCTACAACCCTGCCTCCATTAAATGGTACATTATTGCGACCTCCTCCAGTTTTTCCTGGGGTGTAATTCCCCCAGGTGGATTTGTCGGTCCTCTTCCTCCTTTTTCCACTGATTGTCCCCTCGCCATACATATTTGACAGTGCATATCTTTTGAGCAGAAAAAGCTTAGGGAGAGTAAGGTGACTCTGTACCTACCTGACATTTTAGGCTTTCATTCATTGAAAGGGCATCGATTAAGGATACAGTTTGAGGGATTCAAATGAAGGTCAAAAAAGCCCACCAAACCCATTTTCCCCTGGTATTTAATAGTAGAAATTCAGCAATACTCGGTTGGTGGGTTTTGTTGCTTTTGGTAGCACATGAGCCTATGAGAGCAGTCCTGCATTTCTGTTGTACTCAAATACATCAATGACCTCAGGAACACAAATGTCTTTAGTAGAGGCCAGATGCTGTGAAGCCTCCAACAGCTTGATGATGGCCGAGAACGCAGGTCGGTCTTTGAAACTCCACATCCAACAATACTTCATCAGATCGTACCTAGAAGAAATTTCAAACACATCTGTGTTAAAGGAGTTGTTTGACCTTTTCATAGATAACCTTAGTCGCCGATGACACTCATGTCTGAAGTTAGAAACTACTGCGAGCAGCTGGTTAACTTTGCATAAAGACAGGCAGCCTGGTTCGGTTCAAAGGTAACTAAATTCGCCCACCACCATCTTATGAGTTTTCCACTTTGGTTTTTGTAGCCTACAGATTAAACAAATGAGAGTGTGTTAATCAGCGAGTTTTAGATGTACTATTAGGTGGATTTTTTTTAATCTCTAGAAAGAGATCAGTCTAGCTACCCCCCCCCCCCCC
>NC_065521.1:39538771-39674244 GCF_006386435.1 Epinephelus moara | reverse complement strand
CCCCCCCCCCCCCTGCTTCCAGTCTTTGCACTTAGCTATGCTAACCAGCTGGAGCCAGCTTCATATATACAGATGTGACAGTGGCATCAATCTCATCTAAATCTCTACAACAAAATCTTGTTTCCCAAAATGTCTTGAGCAATATACTCCTGTATATTAAGTGACTCTTTGTTGTAAAAGCTCAAGAGTATTTAAATGAAAATGCAACTTTCATGAGTATAAGTTTACTCAGTTGCTAACACTACACCAATTGACAGTATATTACTCCATGAGTGTGTCTCAAATTGCATACTTCCTTTAGTACACTATATTCTTGCATGCTGCACTAATTTCAGCAGGGTAGTGTGCTGCCGTTTTGCACCTACTGGAAGTAACGACAGCTTTTTTTTAACCACCTGTTGTTCTTCGTTGTCTTCTTTTTAAATTGTGAATTGCAAACAAATAGTGGATTATTATCGCCAACGTTTGACTGCTATCTTCGCCCACACATAAAGCAAACTTACACCACAACATCAATGCTGACTAAAATGTGCGTCAAAACTATAGGAGCAAGTTAGCTAGCTAGCGAATACTAACGTTAGCTAGCCATGTCAAAAGTTGACAAGTTTGCTACATCACAAAGATGGCGGCTGTCAAGGGCGAGAAGTGTCCATCATTCCACTCTCAACTTTTAAAGTGTTTTAAGTGTGTCAGTAGTACGCTGCATTTTTCTGTACCATGAAGTGTGAACACACTTAGTGCACTTGTGTACTCAAAACATTAAGTGTTTACTTACAAAGGTCCTCCACAGTTCTCTGGTCTCTTCATTCGATAAGACCCCTGTAGCTTTGGAAGCACAGACAGAGGCTCCAGATCAGGGTACGGAGGAGAGCCTGGGATAAAAACAAAGAAGAGAAGTATTCTTTAAGAAATATATTTTTATTATGGTAGTAAAATGTGATGCTGAGGATATGTCAATACTGCAGTAGAAGTTGTTAAATTAAAAGATGCTAATGTGGATATGAAAAGACACAAATACTGATTGCTTAAAGAGACAGTTCACATCAAAATAAAAATTAGGCCACATAATAAATCTAGATTGTTTTGGTGTGAGCTCTTTTTTTCAAATATACTGGAACTAGGTGGCGCTTGGCCTGTGATGCTCAAAGCACCACAAACAAAAAATACATTCGAAAAACTCTACAGCAATGTGGCTTTCCAGAAAGCATGGCCCAGTGGTGATAATCCACAGTCATTGTTGTGAGTAGGTTTATGTAGGAACTATTCTGCTCTATGAAACTATATCCACTAACTTTGACACCCACAGAAGGAAGTGTGCATCTACTCAGTACCACTGAGCTAGCTTAAGTTTCAGGTCAGCCAAGGAGGATGCCTTAAATGCCTTGCATCAATGAGTAGATGCTAACTTCCTTCTGCACGGATTGCATGTTTACATTAAGTAGCACACACTGTTACCTGTAGCTACGTGCTAACATCAGAGAAATGTTATCTTTGAAAGTAGAAAGTGCAACTACAGGCTACTCTGTTACAGTCATTCACCAGCAGCAAGTGTACTGCTACTCTGTGCTAACATCAGGGAAACTTGTAATCTTGGTTGCTGATGTAGTTAATTTCTCCATGATTCACATCATATTCCTGCAGGAACATGTTGTATAAAGCCTGCATTTCCTGCACCACTAAGCTAAACGTTACAGCTCAACTTCAGTTGGAAGCCATTAATGTTGACATCAGATGCACGCTTCGTGCTACTAATGATGGGCAAGATCAAGGCTTGTGCTTGTGAAAGAGTGCGATGTAAACATTAACGGCATCCTACTCGGCTGAGCTGTAACATTAGCTAGCTCAGTGGTGCTAGGTGAGCTAGCAGTAGATGCACACCTCCTTTGGTACAGTGATATGGTTGGTGGGTGAAAATTGGTAGAAAGAAAATAGTTCCCGCATCAAACTGCTCACAACAAGGTCTGTGGATTATCTTTCGTTAACGGGTAATGATTTCTGGAAAGAGACATTGCTGTTGAATTTTTCAAATGTATGTTTTGGCGCTTTAAGCACCAAAAGCTGAGTGCCATCTAGTTCCATTATACTAGAGAGATGGCAGACATCTCCACGGCCAATATCTCCAACATTCAGCAACTCACGCCAAAACTATCTATATTGTTAAATAGCACTACAGGTAAGAGGAAAAATATGTACTTTTAATTTTGGGGTGAAGTGTCCCTTTAAAGAATGGACTTGATAATGGAACATGCAGCCCTACCTAAGGTGATCAGTTCATACAGTAAGATTCCAAATGACCACCTACAAAAAAGAGAAAATGTTAACAAATGTTTTGACTCATAATAATTCTGGTTGCTTTGTGTGTTTCGCTTCCTTAGCCATAACTCTGCCCTTACACGTCGCTCCTGTCGATACTGAGCTGCATCATGATCCTCTCTGGAGCCTGCCATTTGAGAGGCACCTCTGCTGCCCTCTCCCTAATTGGTGGATCCGATCTGCGTCCTCCAAATGCCATGCCCAGGCCAGACACCCGGGCTGAGAGGCCTGGGCCAATTAAGATGTTCCTGGCAGCAACATCACCATGCACCAGCCTGTGCTGGGACATCAGGTAATCCTAAGGGAGGGGCCAATTACGGCCAAACATATCAATCATTGGTTGAGATGTTCATTCAAAATTCAAGAGGAACATGGGGGAAATTGGTATCTGGATCATGACCTGCGAGCAAGATATCTAAACATAGCTCATTTTAGTTGTTTGTTTGGAATAATTAGTGTACAAAAAGTGACTCACCAGGCCAGCTGCAACCTGCTTTGCCACCAGAAACACTGACCTCTCAGAGAAGTTCAGCAATGGATCCACAGTATTGGAATTCTTCTAGAGGGAAGATAGTTTGTCATAGTGTTCAGTTTAGGACTTGGAGATTGCATGTATGACCATTTCAGGTTTAAACCAAAGCTGTGTACCACCGTTACATTTCTGAGTGTCCAGAGGAAGTGAAGGAGGTTTCCTGGGCTGTAGGCATCTAAGACCAGATACATGGGTAGGCGCTTGGTCTGACAGTACAACATTCGCACCACGTTCTCATGTTTACACACTGTGGCGTGGAACAGGACCCACTCCACAAACTCCTTAGCTTCAGGCCGGTTGGGACCATCTATGTGGAGTTAGATTAATAACAGTTAGTTAGTTAGTTAGTAAGCAACCTTATTGATTATAATTACAATATACCGTATCTTAAAGGTTCTGGGTGTAACATTTTACATTTAATGCTTTTTTTTCTCACCCTTGTTAAAGGGTTTTTTTGGGGGTGTTTTTCCTTAATCGCTGCGAGGGTCCTAAGGACAGAGGGATGTTGTATGCTGTTAAGCCCTCTAAGGCAAATTGTGATTTGTGATATTGGGCTTTATAAATAAAATTGATTGATTGATTGAAGTTGATTTGTTTTTTGTTTTGTTTTTTGCCAATGGATAAGTAGATTGTAACCTAATTTAAAACCTGAGACCTTCCCTGACTTCCTCGGTTGCCCTTAACAGCCTGTGGACTGGGGTCCATGTCATTGGTTCGACATCCCATTAGTCCGACTGTCCGCGGTGCTGAACGGCTCGCGGCGGGCGTATGGTGCGCCGCGACCGGCTTGAGGCGGAGCAGGCTCACGGCTTATGTGTTTGTCACTTTCTTTTTCATTTTAACCCACACCATGATCTTTTCCTGACCCTACCCAAGTGGTTTTTGTGCCTTAACCTAACCAGACCTTAACCACAGGGCATCATGATGATTTCCCGTGGACTGATGCTATGTGAAGAACTCAGGGCAAATATTTCGGGAAATTCCAAAAGATGTGATTAACCTTAACCAAGAAATCCCTGTCTGGCAGAAAGCCCTCAATGCAAACTTCTCCCAACGGTGTGTTACATCTCGCTTCAGCCCCACTACAACGCCACAGTGTGCAACAGTAGCTAACGTTAGCTTAGATATGGAGTTTGCTAACATCAACAGACTACTGGCACCCACCACATCAAAGAGTTCATACATGCTGTGTTAACGTATACACTTTACTGTGGCAGCCACTTGATGGACTTTCGTGCACAGGTTTTTTCTGGCTGAATTTGAGCTGTTACAACCGCTAACTAAAGGTCCGTCTCCAGAGCTGCTGTCCGCTCTCCTCCAGGCTAAGTAATCCCTGAGCGGCGGGGAGTGAAACAGAAGGACAACAGGCATACTAGCTAATTCTTGTCTCATTAGTGCTAGTCATCAAATTAAGTGCCCCATATCATGATTGCAATGCCCACCACGCTGTGAAAAAAGTCCAATTTTAGCTAGTTAATGTTTGCTAACGTTGGCTTGCTTCATAACGGCCGCAAATTGCTAGCTAGCAAAAGTAGCAAAATACTGTATTATGTAGATGATGTTAGCTAATCCATCCAGAATCCCGTGCTGGTTTGCAAATTACTTTATTAGCAACGAAGCAGCCAAAGCCAGAGCCACACAGCTTGGCTAATATACAGCTAACTGGGTGGCCAACAAGCTAGCTGCAGCCCAAGCTAAGGTTAGCCATCTAGCTGCTACTTTACATGGAAATGCCATAGAGTGCTCCATGAATGAATCCTAAAACCTAGGGATGAGTTAGCATTTTAGCACTCCTGGTTCCCTCATCTCGAAGTCAATGGGTTTTAAAATAGGTTTCCTATTAGATGCCTGACATGAGGGCTTAAGAGACTTTCACATTTTGTCCTAGGACATAAAATACATCAGTAAATACTCCACTTGTGAATTTAAAAGCTTTATGTTTCTTAAAAAAGGCAGTTGCTAACAAGTGGCTAAATGAAACGACAGAATGTCATCACGCCAAACCTGGCTTTACAGACTCGAGTCATGCAGCCGTGGTGTAGTTTGTTTATAGCCTAACGTTAGTTTTTTACCTCTGGCGATTGAATTTAGGCTTCAAAAATTATAAAAGTGGTGTTCATTTGTGTAGATTTTCTTGCTGAACAAAACTTTTAACTATCAGAAGCGTTTGTTTTCCATGGAGCTTATTTTCTACGATAATCCAAAAAGTCTTCATGTCTTAAATTTTTTTTTTTTTAAAAGTTTGCTAATAAGTAGTTAAATGAGACTATAGAACATCATCACGCCGAATATGACTTTAAAGCTTTGTTTTGGTGGCCTAATGTCGCTTTTTAATTCTGGCAATTGCATTTACGCCTCTGTGTAGATTTTGTTGCTGAACAAAACATTTCACTATCTTAAATTTTTGTATGCCACAGAGCTTATTTTCTACAATAATACAAATGTGAATGAAAAAATCCCATAGGCTCTTGGACAAGGGAACCAAAATGACGCTAACTTCCGCGTCGGCCTACAAAAAAAACATCATCCCTCGAATACTCTATTGGTTGCTTTGTAATGTTAGCTAAGAAAGTTATTTGCAAATGGCAAGTTAGTTAGTGTCATGGAGCCAGTGGTCCAAATGAGATACAGGTACATTACAGTTAGCAACAGTTAACTAAATATGATTGTAATGTATTTTCCAGTATTCTATCAACATGATAACGACCAGCCTTAGTGTTAGTTCGCTCGCAGCCATGGAGAATGCTGTGTGCAGTTCACTTGACAGCCTCAGAGAGAGGTGTCCCTAAAGACAAGGATTTTCTGAAGTTACATGCAGAACCTTAATGTCTATCTTGCCCTTCTCTCGCTGTGATCTCTCCACATATTTTCAACTGTTATTGTACACAAAAGGCTCAGCTCATCTTGGCCTTATGACAGATTCATGCTGTACCTCGGAGAGACTTCACCACCACAGCAGAGGAGGCTCCGTCTCTCTTCTTCAGCAGACCTTTACAAATGGGGCCATGGCGACCTGTCTGCCAAAACTCTAGTCCCTCTAGAGCACACTCTTCAGGGATCTCCCAGGGATACAAAGCTGCCTGGACCTTTGGAGCGCTCACAGCAGCTGTAGCCGGGGATACACTCTGCTGGCCTGTTAAAAAACACAACAGTAGATGCAGGTTTACTGAGAGCCAGAGATATATTAGCACCTGGCATTGCTCTCAGTGCGGATGAAAAAGGACAGATTTTTATAGTATTTTTCAGCAGTTTTATACAGAGGATATACAGTTATTGCAGATTCATACCATTTGTTAAATGAGCTGAGGTGCTCTGACGTCTCTGTTTGTTCTTATGGAGACTGCATAAAATCAAAGCCACTCCTAAAAGTGTGCTCAGAGCCAACAGAGAAGGGATGATGATTACAGCAAGTGGACCCGCCGACTCCTCATCTGAACAAGAAGGAAAAGAAGAAGCAGATTCAGAATAAGAAAGAGCCGAGGAGAGGAGCACGCAATAACATGAGTCTGCAACGCAATGAGTGCCATGTGTGCAACTCACAGCACATGGGGAGCGAGGTGTCGTTGCTGCAGTCATGAGGAGCAGCTGACATTTCTCACATGTGAGGGAAAGTACAGATCATATCAACAGATGAAATCCAAAACTCTCAGAAGTTAATTCCTGTTTAGGAAGTAAAACTATGATGAAACTGAAAATTGGAAAATCAAGCAAAGCATGAAGTTTAAATGCTACTTTGAAGTTTTCCTACCTGACACCTGATGTCACAACGTTCCCACCAACACATATTTACAGCCTTATGATGTTGAGATTAACAGCAGCTGAAAAACCACGATATCAGGGCTGCTATCAGCTGGTTCTGGTCTGCCTGCCAGGGCGCTGACCGAGGAGGCGAGTTTGAAAGTTGACTGAATGTTAAACATTAACAAATCACCAGAAATGATAACACTAACAGGTGTTGTGCTCACACCCTGCTTTAATACTTAACTGATTAAACTGGGAATAAAAGAACACTTCAACCGCAAAATGACTATTTGTAAATCAATTATTCACCATGTGTTACCTTGAGAAAATGTTGTTTTT
Organism: Epinephelus moara; assembly: GCF_006386435.1. Classification (NCBI taxonomy): domain Eukaryota; kingdom Metazoa; phylum Chordata; class Actinopteri; order Perciformes; family Serranidae; genus Epinephelus; species Epinephelus moara. The sequence continues at coordinate 39,667,319 of NC_065521.1, read as the reverse complement.
TCTCATATGCCTCCATGGTGAACGGAGAATCCAAAAAAGGCGAACATTATTCATTAAGTGAAGCAGTATAGTCTAGAGGTGGGACCAACTCACTGTCTTCAAGTCACAAGTCTTTGCATTTCCAGTCCCAAGTCACGTTCCAAGTCCTAAACAAGTCATAATGGGCTTCATTTATTAGAAAATACACAGTAACACACAGGATGTGGAAGTTAAATCAAAAAAGATAAAACAAACAATAAAAACAAAGGAACGTTAAAGTGCAGATGCTGTTTCTGGGGTTTAATTATTTTATTCAAAGCACAAAACTTCTGTATCTCTATGACATAAATGTATCTTAAACTTTTTTTCATAGTAGTCATGGGTGGATTACGTGACAGTGGGCCCCCTGGGTGCACACATGCACAAGGCCAAACCACCTCTTCCACAGAGGAGCAAGAGCCATGGACTTTGAGCTGGTTTTTCCTCTTTTTGTTGTTGTGTGTCTTTGTAGTTTTCAGCATCTTTTTGTGGTTTTGTGTCTCTGTGGTAATTTTGTGTCTTACTGAGGTCACTTTGTGTCTCTTAGGGATATATTTGTCTTTTTTGGGCCATTTTGTTTCTCATTATAGCTGTTGTGTCTCTGACTTGTTCCTTGGCATCCCTTTGTAGCCATTTTGTGTCTATTTTATGTCATTTGGTTCTCTTATGTTTACATTTGTGTCTTTTTTGGCCATTTTGTCTCTCCTTCCAGATATTTTGTGTCTCTTTGTAGTACCCTGGCATCTCTTTGTGTTGTTTTTTGTCTCTTTTAGGTCATTTAGTTTCTCTTTGTAGTTGCTTTGTGTGTCTTTCAAATTCCTTTTGCATGTTTTGTTGTTATTTTGTGCATGTTTAAAGGTCAGTTTGTGTCTAATTAATTAATAATTGTGTGTCCTTGTGGATGCTTTATGTTTCTTTTCAATCATTTTGTATCTCTTTAAAATCATTTTGTTTCTCTTGGGGGTCTATTAGTGTCTTTTTTAATCATTTTTTATGTCTTTGTAGTTGTTTTGTGTGTATTTGTAGTACCTTTGCATGTTTTGTTGTCAGTTTGTGTGTCTGTTGTTATTTTGTGTGCCCTTGTGGTTGTTTTGTGTTTCTTTTGTGTCTCTTCGAGGGCATGTTTTTTTCTCCTAGGGTTAAATTTGTGTCTTCTTTGGCCATTTTTTTCTCTTTATAGTTGTTTTGTGTCTTTGTTGTAACTTGGCCAGGTTACTAACTAGGTCATTTTGTCTGTCTTAGTGGTGTATTTGTGTCTTTTTTTTTGGCTGCTTTGATTCTCTTTGTAGTTCTTTTGTCTCTTTGTTTTCCCTTGGCATCTCTGAAGTTGTTTTGTGTCTTATTGAGGTCATTTTGTTTGTCTTAGGGGTATATTTGTGTCTTTTTTTAGTCATTTCATTTCTATTTATAGCTGTTTTGTGTATCTTTGGAGTTCCTTTGCATGCTTTGTTGTTGTTTTGTGCTTGTGTAAAGGTCAGTTTGTGTCTCTTAAGGGTATATTTGTGTCCTTTTTGGTCATTTTGTTTCTCTTTATAGTTGTTGTGTGTCTCTGTGTAGTTGTTTTGCACGTGTTGTCATTTTGTGCTTGTTTACAGGCCAGTTTGTGTCTCTCTGCGGTTGTTTTCTGTTTCTTTGAGGTCATTTTGTTTCTCTGCGGCATATATTTGTGCGTTTTTTAGCCATTTTCTTTGTTCTTTATAATTGTTGTGTGTCTTTGTAGTTCCTTGGCATCTCTTTGTAGTCATTTTCTGTTTCTGTTAAGTCATTTTGTTTCGCTTTCTGGTAATTTAGTATGTCCTTGTGTTTGTTTTGTGTTTATTTTTAATTGTTTTGTGTGTCTTTGAGGTCACTTTGTATCTCATTGGGGTATATTTGTGTCCTTTTTGGTCATTTTGTTTCTCTTTGTAGTTGTTTTGCACGTGTTGTTGTCATTTTGTGCTTGTTTACAGGCCAGTTTGTGTCTCTTTGTGGTAATTTAGTGTGTCCTTGTGGTTATTTTGTGTCTCTTTTTAATCATTTTGTATTTTTTGAGGTCATTTTGTTTCTTTAAGGGATATATTTGTGTGTTTTTTGACCATTTTATTTCTGTTTATAGTTGTTTTGTGTATCTTTTTAGTTCTTTTGCATGTTTTGTTGTTGTTTTGTGCTTCTTTAAAGGTCAGTTTGTGTGTCTTTGGTATCTGTTTGTGTCCTTTTTTTTTGGTCATTTTGTATTTCTTTACAGTTCCTTTGAGGGTGGTAATAGTTTAGGAGGCAGCAATAGCTCAGTCCATAGGGACTTGGCTTGGTAACTGGAGGGTCGCTGGTTCAAGACCCCATATGAATCAAGCATGGAGCGTGGACTGGCAGCTGGAGAGCTGCCAGTTTGCCTCCTGGGCACTGCCGCGGTGGCCTTGAGCAAGGCACCGAACCCTGTCCATCTCCATTTAATGCATGTGTAGGTCTTGTTTGTGCATGTGTGTGTATTTGAGGCCATGTGTGTATGACAACAGAGTGAAAGATAATGAATTTCCCCTTGGGGATTAATAAAGTATTTTTTGAGTTTCTTTATGGTATTACTTTGAGTGACATTTTGCAGATGAAAGCCAGGGGGGCCCTGACACTTTGGACCCCTGGGCATGTGCCCGTAGGGCCCGTTTAGTTCTCCATCCATGATGACAGTGGCACCAGTGTGGCTGAAGGGTTTTTGGACAGAGGTGTCAGCCTCTGACTGCAACAACCACAAGAGGGCAGAGTTGCGCAAAAAATGGCCTCCAACAAGTAGCCGAGTGCTCAGTCCTGAGAGCAGGAGAGAGTCTCCAAAAGGCTTCCAGGGACCTAAACTACACAATAAAACCCAGGAATGACTAAAAGTTTCAGCCCACTGTGTAAAGAACACGTTGGACACATCTCAGACAGACTGTGGGTCGACTATCACGAACTTACAATAAACCTTTCCCACGTGAAAATATGTGTCCCAGAGCGGGAGGAGCTCCGCCTCTCTAAACACACCATGGAAACAAAATCCAGCGCTTCCCAATCACAGAAGCCCCGCCCCCTGTCAGTCCCTATTGGCTCACAGGAGAGGCTGTAGGACCCTCCCCTGAGCTCTGATTGGCCGGGACACCCTGCAATCAGGAAAAGAACACGGAAAAAGATCAAAAAAAGTTATGGAGTGAAGCCCTAATCGGATCAGGTCTGTTGCATGCTGCTGCGTAGTTTTTAGTAGAAACTAAATCCCCTCAGTGCCTCTGGAGAAGCGAGGAGGAGAGGAGAGCGCGTAACGGACATCACGAAGCAGGGTTTGGGTGTGGAGAGGAGCAGATAACCGCCCGGTTCACAGCAGAGCCAGGTATGTTTTTCCGTTTCCAAGGACTGCCTTTGCTGATGTCACCGCGGAGGAGGGCAGGAGAGAAGGACAGGTGCGCACAGTAAAGTTGACTCTCCGTGAGGCTCGGACGAGGAGCTGTCACTGAGCCGAGAATTGCGCAACAAAACGTTTTGGAAATCAGTTTTTGAAGTTTTTCTGCATTTACTCTTTAAAGAAGTTTTCCCTCCTGGGTGGTGTTATCAGTCTGAAGTGGAATATATCGCCTCTCCACGCGTTTGGAGCTGACAGGCTCTCCGGTGCGCACGAACTGCGGGGCTCACAGGATCCCGTCCTGCTGTGTGACATCGTGGTTTAACTGTGGAGGAAGCTGCTGCTGTTCTTTAAGTGCACATCAGCGTGAACTGGGGTGTGGGATCGAGACGCCCCAGCATCAGAAGCAGCACTTTCCGCTTCAATGCGACACTGACGCAGCTGATCTCGCATCCCAGTCGCAGACAGGTGATGCTCGAGTAAATTCAATGGGAGGATCGCTCATTGGCAGAGGGAGTTTGATTTAAAACACAGACTTGTTCACTCTGGGATGGAATACAACACCAGGAATCAGCCCCAACTTCTTTAATCTGCGATGATTTTCCCATGCGTCATTGCGTCTTAGGAGCAGAAGCGGATCTTGTGTTGAAGGACAATCGTTCTTGGACTTCGCCTCCAGGTTCACGAGAGCTACACCAACAATGTCCAAGACACTGAAGAAGAAGAAGCACTGGTCCACTAAAGTGCAGGAGTGCACCCTGTCGTGGGGGGGATCCGGGGAGTTGGTCACGGTGGTTGAGGTGCGAGGCGGCGCGGAGCTGGGAGAGTTCCCCCACCTCGGACACATAGTTTCGGAGGCGATGGTTTGTCACGCCGGGAGGTTTCCCTGCAGCGGGGACGTGCTGCTGGAGGTGAACGGCACTCCGGTGAGCGGACTCACCAACCGAGACACACTGGCTGTCATCCGCCACTTTCGGGAGCCCATCCGCCTGAAGACTGTGAAACCAGGTGTGTATATGAATCACAATAGACCCCACACACACACGCCTTTAACTCCCCACCAAACCTGTCAGGTGTGTGAGGTGCTGTAGCTCAGGAAAGGTGAGACAAGTATCATGAATAAATAAGAGGGACTTGTGGGTACAGGGTCACAGCTGTGCCCCTGTCGATGGATCAGGTGTGTGTGCAGTCTTAGCTCCTCCACAGGTTAATTGTGTGTTTTCAGCTGGTTTAAGCACATCTGAATTGTCCACCTGCACGCCTCCTGCACATCCATGTGAGGACAACATATATCTTCATGCTGCTGTGGCACAAACCTGCCAAACAACATAAGTGGGAGACCTGCTGTGTGTAGCTACACATGCCTGTCCATAGTGCCCAGATCTGCATGCACCTGCAGCCCTCTTCCTGTTTGTCATCTTTGCATCAAGTGTTGCCTCTTCTCTCGGCTTGGCCACACACACACACACATGCATGCATGAATGAGCAACACAGCTTTAATGTCATTGCAAATGTGTGTGTGTGTGAGCTCAGCTAAAAGCTTATTGATTGGATTTATGCGTCTGTTATTACCTGACTTACTGGCAATTAGTTTGTGCTTCTTTATGGCTCACAGACTAATGAGTGTGTTAAATGTGCCAAAACATACTGACAGTCAAACTCTACCAGTCAAGTGGGACAATTGTGTGTGTGTGTGTGTGTGTGTGTGTTTGTATGGATGGGTGGATTTGATGGAGGCGCTGCTGAGTGTGGCGCTTTGCAAACACTTAGCCGGGATTTGTTAATGGCTGCCTTGCCAGCTTAGACCGTGTCGGCCTGCTTGCAGCATGGAGGTGAGCCCAAGTCTAATTGAATCAATTAGGCCCATATCCTTAAATCCCCGGGATGCTGAGCTGGCCCGGCGACGCAGTTTGACACCATGACTCGCAGGTGTTTTGGCTTCATTATGGTGTTAGTGAAGCACATTGTGTTTGTTAAAAGTGCATTTTCTCAGCTCAGCATTAACTCTGCATGCGTCTTAACATTTATCTGTTATGTTATGTTAGGTGTATGTTAAGTGGTGCCCGAGCCACACTTTGACATGTGCAGGCTGCTTACCATAGGCTCCTCTGTTTCCCCTCAGGGCCCTCACTGTGTGTTTATATCTCTGTCCCCTTTCTCATGATTAATTCAAGCGTCATCCATCATTGATGGCTGCTCCGTGCCAAGATGAGGTGGCTCAGATGCTGGCCGACTGGTCTGGATATAAACTTGTATTCTCGTGAGATTGCGAAGCAGAGCTGCAACGATTAGTTGATTATAGTCATTCAACAGAAAATTAATTGGAAACTGTTTTGCTGATAGTTTTTAAGATAAGAGATAAGATACACCTTTATTGATCCCACAATTGAGAAATTCCAGTGTTACAGCAGTCAAGGGGAAAGAGTCAGATTAAAGATTTCAAAATTTAAAAACGTAAAACAAACTAGGCATGTAAAAAGAGTACAAGAATACAAGCAACAGCAATAAATAATAATAATAATGAGCAGTGAATAAAAAGTGAGCAATGGATTAAAGTGAACATATTTAGTGCAAATTGAATATTGTATGTGCAAATAAACAACAACAACATGGGGGACAGTTATGCTTATTATGGTGTCCATAAGGTGTCCATAGTTTTTGCAACTTTTTTAGCAAAAAAGCCAAAAATTTCCTGGTTCCATGCTTCTTAAATGGGAGAATTTAACACCTCTCTATGTCATAAATGAAAATTGGGATACACAATATTACATTTTTTGGCAATATCTGATATGCCAATATGTAGAAACTCATTTCACAGACAACCGATACCGATACCGATATCAATATATCCACTTTTTTCCCTAGCTAATTTTAGTGATCATCAAGTCTCTTCTGTGGTGGAATTAACATCTTGTTATGCATGTATACTCTTATCATGAGGGCCCACCAGCAGATGAGACATGAAATACAACACTTGTTAATGTATGTAATATTTATTCATTGTGCAAAATAAGGAAAAGCATGTTGGACGATTGTGATAGGTCATTTTAAAGCTGATGCCCAAACAGATGATGTGCCGATATCATCATGCATCCCTGATTGTCGCAAAGGTACTTGATGTCCAAATCAGTATTCCAGTGCTTCGTTTTTTGTTTTGTTTTTTACATCGGTGAACTGGTGGGGGAAGCTGAAAAGAGGTGGTCAGTGTCGGACACGCCGTTGTCCTCAATGCAGCAATTAAATTGGCAGCATGACGAGGAAAAGGAACATGTGAGACTAATTGCAGATGGTTGTCCGAGTAGTGAAGCACTTGCTTTGCGTCTAGTGATGCCGCCTGACCGTTGGCGTCTCTACTGTAGTTACTAGTAACTTACTCAGAGTGCTAAGTCCTGCTAAAGTCAGGTTGAGTTCAGGTGGGTGATTAGTGTGTGTGAATAAGATCCCCTACCCCTTGGATCCCGTCACTTCCTGTCAAAGCTTTGAATATTCTTGGGTAATTATCACTAAAGCTTGGAAGCCCCAAAAGTGGTATTCAGGACAGCCCTCCTTAAAAAAGGATAAATCGATTAATGGAGATGATAACGGGCGGATTAACCGATAATGAAAATAAACATTAGCTGCAGCTCTACTGCCAAGTACAGAGTGACGACAGATGGCAAGACTGAGTCGTGAAGGTTTAGACTTGTCACAACAGTGTTGTATGTGTACCATGTTAAAAAGTTACATCAGCCTGAAAGGAGCATTTACATTATTTCAGTTTGTCTCCCTGCTGGATTTCTCCCCTCTCCCTCCGTGCTGTCTAGTTTGTCTTTACTTTATCTTCTCCCCTCAGCCGATTATGCCTTATCATCACATTTTTCCATTCCCACTCGTCTCTGGTATTTTCTCTCCTTTGCTACATCATTCTATATTTCACTCTCAATCTAACTTTTGCTTCACCCTTCCTCCGACCCTATTCCATCACCAGAGCACTACTTATTTTTTCTTTTCTTTCTCTGGCCACTCAGTCCTGTGAGTAAATCTGTAATATTTCGTTTAAGAATCTCACTTCCTTTAGTGGTTCCCACTCACCTGCCAGGACAATCACACCTGCAGCTCCTAAATCAAACATGGTTTTGTGCCTTGGCTACAGCTGCTGCCCGACACTTCCCCTGCACAGTCAGGACAGAAAACAGAAGTTTGCCTGGAGTGGTCCTCTGGCTCCGAACCAGCCGATGCACTCAGTATGCAGCTCCCATCCAGAGAGAGGAGCAAGGCAATAGGCAGTAACCTTGAGGGGGCGATTGGGTATAGAGGCGTAGTGATACAGATACCTTATTGCAGCTTAGAGACTTGTGAGTGGGCAGCTCATTGATTAATGCTGTAAACAGACTTAGATCTGCTTGTTTTTGCCTCATGGAGCTTAATGGATGGACCATTTAGCTCTCAGGTCCTGCAGCAACCTTGATTCACAAATCAGGTCTGTAATGGAAACTGGGAAAAGGGTTTTCAAAACCTTCTATCCTCTCTTAAAAAGCCTGGAAGATAAATCATGATAATGATATACTGAGATAACATTGGTTCACATTTTCAGGGCTTCTCCAGAGATTACATCTGAACACAGTATATGAATACATATCTGAAGGCCAAGATACAGACGGTGTCGTGCAGGTTCACACGTAAGGCGGTTCAAAGTTCAGTTCACACAGATTAAAATAACTAGTTCACGTTCATAGTTCACAATTTGAATTTTTGAACTTCACAGTCCCAAAACATGAACTAGTTTACAATTAATTCCTCCGTTTTGTTTTGTAGCTATGCAATGATTTTTAACCTTTAACTTACTGTGTACCCTCCTGGTCACAAGCAGCATCTACAATAACTAAGCTTATGATGATGATATACAATCAAGCAATTAAACTTGGCATGGCACATCTTTGCCATGTTCTTCAGAAACTAAATACGTTAAGTTTTGATAATTTCATTAACTCATCCATAAATGCGTAATGTACATCATCAGGCTCCCCAGGTGCTCAGTGACCTTGTGGTTCCAGTTACAGCTTCTGGCTCAGTGACACGTGGAGCAGCCGATGGGAACTGTAGGGTTCCCCTGTGTGAATCCTGACTTGGACAAAAAAGCTTTTTCTGTCTGTTGAATTCTTTACCGACAGACCTTAAGCTGGATCCTGATTTAGATCACTTCAAACTCAAACTGAGACAGTTTTTGAAGATGACTCAGTTATGCAGTCATGACTAATTCGGTGCTTCCTCTTTTGTGGTGCTAATTATGTATCGCAGACAAAAGCCAAAAATGCGGTGCGCCAAGAAATACTGGACACGTTCTACAATCAGGCTTCCACCTCACCATCTGTGTTGCCAATTTCCAATCTCCGAAATGTTTGTAAGCATGGGTCAAAGTTTCTCCCATCAAGTCTGTTATTTTAGATCACAACTTTTCTGTGGGAGGTGGCGTACAGGCCTCGTTTTGTGCGTATGAGACCCGGAGTGTTGGGCTGAGTTGTGTCGGCATGCCAGGTGCCATAAAACACTAAGACCTTGTCACCTTGTCACCTTGTCGCCTTGTCATGACGTTTGGCCATGGACCTTCCATGTCCAGATAGGACGTGATCGGTATGCTGGCTGTGTTGGACGTTGTGTCAAGTTCTACCTTTTTCATATATTGCATTTTTTCAAGATACACTTCCATTTTCACAGGAAATTTATCATTTACATACAGTCTCTTTTGAAATAAACACACTACGATGGTACAGCAACGCAAATTGACATTTTTCGTCCTCCAACAACTAACGCACGTGGTTAGGTTTAGGCAACAAAAGCACGTGGTTGGGTTTAGGAAAAAAAGAACAGGGTTTGGCTTAAGCATCTTAAAGTGTGCGAACACCACTCTCTTGGGTGAAAGTCCGTGTTTGTTGGACCCATCCACATCCACCACTCCTCTTGCCTGCCCTGCTCAGACTTTTGCTGACTTAACATTCATTCTTGTCTTGTCGCTTTTCCCTCTGACGCCGGCAGCGACAGACCCGTATCATGCCGACGTTATAGGACAGTATTTTTAGTCAGTGTCTGACGCCGCAAGTCACTGTCCAGACAAGTACAGAGTGAGACCGTGTTGCATAAAACGAATGTTTTTAACTGTCGCAAGAGTGAACGACGCTCACGTTCAAGTTCATGATTTGCAAACTGATGCATTCAGGTCACCAACGATATGAGCATGCTCACGCACAACTCTTGATAAAGATGGAAAACACTTACATCTCATGGGTCAAACTGTTTACTGTGATGTTAAGTGTTCTTCTCTGTAAAGATATAGACTGAAAAAAATATTGTCAGTCCGAAAAACAGATGAAATGTCAACATTAATCTGGTGACTTTGGTGGATAAATGACCTCTTATACAGAATGAGCTTTATGGCCGTACCTCACTGCCACCGTTTAAACATAAAACATAATACATCACCATTAATACAAACGCTCAATCACGCCGGTATACATTAAAGTCGGGCAGTAAAGCTGTCTGCTACAGGAAAAAAAAAGTGTTTAAAGATATTTTCATTTAAGTAATAGTATTTTTTTATTCAAAAGATAAATGAGGTCTCCTCAGGAGTCTTCTAGCTACAGAGGAACATTTTTATTTCCATTGTATATCAGGGACAAGTCACTTAGTAGCTATACCTTCAGTATCTGGTGAGAAATGAACTGCAAAGATGTGTAATTTCATACAATCACACTTCACTTAATACCCAAGGAGAGGTGATAAAAATGAGCTGCCTTCAGTTTTTTATTTACCATTTTCATTTAGGAAAGGGAACACTGGATAACTTAAGTACTTCATGTACCTCACCTTGGGCTTTTATTCCAATATGCACACTAAATGATGAAGAATTCAGTTTTTAGTTATTGTTTAGGATCTAATAGACTCTTTTCAAGCCTGCAGTCTCTTTTTTTTAAACTAAAGACACCAGAAGATCCCGAGGACAAATTACGCCATAAGGAATCCAGGTAAGCTTTAATAAGCTTAAATAACTGAGTGAGAGATAATTTCCGAGACAACAGAGACAAATTCAAAGGACCCTTCTCTCCTCTTTGGATCCTCTTACACTGTCGTACATCACCAGGCTGTGATGCTCGCTGCGTCCCAGGAGTTACTATTTGATGAAGTGTTTTAATTTACCTTCTTGATATACCTACTTTCCCTCCAACCTGTCTCTTTCTGCGTCGTTTGGTAACTTGCATCATTATAATCTCCCATAATGCCTTTCGACAGCCACCTGAGAATTTGTCGGAGCTTGCTGCATTCAGTTGTTGTTCCTAAACGTGGCTGGGGAAAGTGAGAGTCGCAATATGTCTTGTGTTTTAAGGCTTTAACAAATAATCAAATAATCTGCCTGTTATTCTAATCAGTTTATTGTTTTGGATAATAATGATAAGGCTGTACTGAATGTCTTTTTTTTCCTTTAAACATTTGAAGCTTCCATTGAGGTTTTTGAAGGAAGCTTTGAATGTTTGTCGTCATATTTTATGACCTCATCACCCTAAAAAGATAAAAACAACAACAAAAAAACATCCTATAACAAAATCCTCCATTTGAATGAAGTGATTGAGGTCTTAATTTTTTAATGAAATCCACTTACATTGCTGTGAGATTGCTGCTGGACCAACCTAATGATACAGGTGTGTACCTTCTTTTATAAAATAACAAAAGTATCCATAAACACCTCTTCCCAGTGTAAGTCTATGGGGAAAAGTATTTTTGTATCATGTGATGGACCCTGGAAATTGCAGTAGGCCTACTACTGTTTGGCCACAATGAAAAGCTGCACAGCATTTGAATGTTGGTTTAGACTTCATATGTCAACATTATAAATGTTATATGTTATAATTCACCACAGACTGGATGTCTTTAGAAAGCCTAAGGCATTTAGTTTAGGTTAAGGCAGAGAGAGCAAACCTCTCTGCCCTTCCATGCGCCTACATGGAAAGCCTAAAGTGCAACACACACTGCCGCCGGCGCGGCGCTGTGGCCGTTAAGTGCCCCCAACACACATTGGCAGCGGCGCGCAGAGGCACCGTCGACCGTGTATTTCCCACCCCAGCCTGCTAGGTGGCTGTACCTACACTAGTTGCCAACGGTTGCCAACTGCTAGTAAGGGAAGAAGAAGAGGAAAAACTTTGAGGCAACAACAACTTGGATTTCACGGGTGAGTTTCTAACCAAATCGTCTTATTAAAAATTTGACGTTAAGCATCCAGATACCCCTTTGAAAGCTGCAAATGAAACTACGGTGGCCGAGACGTACATAAAAGGCTTTTCTCGCAGCGCCGGTGTGGATTTGTTCATAGAATATGATGGAGCCGGGCGTTTTGACGCGCGGCGTATGGTGGCGGTATGTGTTGCACTTAAGGCATTTAGTTTAGGTTAAGGCAGAGAGAGCAAACCTCCCTGCCCTTCCATGCGCCTACACAGAAAGCCTAAGGCAGGGAGGACAGCAGCAAAGACCCCGGGAACAGAACAAAGCAGCATTAATGACAAACAGAAATGACATTTATAAGTCAGACACAGCATGAAAAGGAGGAGCTGGGGTGGAGTCAGGATACAAAGCAGCTTGCAGAGGAAGCAGCAACAGTAGGCAGGCCAGAGCAGTTTAAATAGGGCGCCCTGAATGAGATTTACCAATTGGTTACATAGAAAGGAATCATGTGATCTGTCAGCTGACTCCCTTCCATCAATCAGCTGCTCCATTAGTTGGTTGATGTAGCTGGGATGGGAGCTGAACTTGACATTGTGTCCTGCCTGAAGTAACGCAAAGAAAGGCAGAAAATCCTCACATTAGAGAAGCTGGAACCAGCTGATGTTTTGGCGTTTGATGATGAGCAGATTATTGAAACAGCCGCTAATTAATCTTCTGTCAAATGACAAAGCAATTAATAAATTATTGATTGCAGCGCTACTTGTGCTGCAGTTTGGCCTACTGAGGCTATTATCAGTGGAGTACCTGCTGTCCCCATCTCCTCTACAGTCTCTACAGTATGCAAATGATTGAGTCTTACCACAGTCCCCCACTGAAAATGTTAATTCTTTGATTATTGAAGATGTTCCTGCTTCCAGAACTCATTGTTGTTGTCGTTATTCTTTCATCCAGCAGAAAGAGAAAAACACATCGCCTAACAAACCTAACCATTTTTATTACACTGCTACAAAACAGATTTTTATTTTTTAGCAGCCTCGACATCATGCGGTAATTTGCTGCTTTCTCCTCCTGAAACAGGCAATCTCAGTTTCTTTTCCTCTTGTCTGGCTGGTGTTGTCATATTGAGGTTAACACTTCATACGTTTGCCATCAGCGCAGCAGCAGAGCGGTAAGCGCACAGTCTGTGTTAATGTGGTTCCCCCCACGGTGCAGTCATCGCTTCTATGACTAAGCTGCTCTAAACCAGCTGCGAGGAGCTGTCAGGAGCTCTCAGGTTCTGTGGCTCCTTCCCCCCACGGTAAACCTAACTGCTGTTCCAGTCACTGCATTTGTCATATGTGAGGCTCCTGTAAAGCCCAGGTTTGTCTCAGAATCTACCTTCTGTAAAGGAGGGGAAAGTTTAACTGTAACCAGACAACTAAGGTGCCAGGATGCAGCCCTTTCTTGTTATACATTCGGTGCACAAAAAAACCCAAGTTCAATACTTTATGGACTATGTAATAAAATGAAATTCCACTTTGCTATAGTCAAAGGTCCTTGGTTGCAAAATCATCTTGAATCCAGCTCCTCCTCTCGCCTCTCGCTCCTCCCGCAGCTCTAAACATGGAGGCCGCTCAGTATTCTGAGTGCAAATGGAGCTTCACTGGCACCCTTCTCTGTGCTCCCTCTGCTGCATCCTATTTTCAGCGTGTGTGTTTAAGTGTACGCGTATCGCAGCTGTACACCTGATGTGACATCCACCCATCATCCCCTCCCACTGGCTGCTCTCCCGGCTCATTCCCCAAACCTGTCACACTTCTCCGCCCTCCGCCCTGCCAGCCCGTTGGCGGCGAGGGACGACGGTGCGAGCGGATGGGCATAATGAAGCCCCCAGACGGCAGCGGCTGCTGTGAATACCAAAGCACGCCTCTGACACTGTTTTTTTTTTTTATCCCTTCATTCCTCTGTGGAGCAGCCCTCTCTTTCTGCAACTCACAGCCCTGCACCTCCTCACAATCTCCTCGTCCACTCCCCCGTCTAACAGCGGTTTACACCTGTCTTGCATTTCTTCCCTCCTCCTCCTGCAGTGCATGACAGACAAAGTCAGCCTAGTGAGGAAGAAGGAAATGACGGTTTGCCCAATGTGATTCCTGCATCATGTTTGCAGTCTTGGAACCATCACTGAAAGGCAGAGCTCCTCAAATCCACCGCAGATGTTTAGTGACACGGGCATCCCTCTTCATTCTACCTTGCTGATGCCGTCCACAGAGCCGCATTGCGGTAACGAACAGGCCAGCAACAAAGATAGCAATTTTAAATGTGCCATGCCTCTCACTGGCAGGCAACCATAACTTGGCAGGCATGTTTAAAGGCAGTGGAGATGAGTGCGTGCTGATTCACCAAGACTGCCTCTTTCTACTCGCTGACTGGCCGTGCTGCGATGTCAGCAGCAGCAGTGTCTCCAGGTTGCTGCTGGTGGAAATGGACGGTGTAGTTTAGGGACACAGGCACACACATACTCACACACTTACACACACTCTTTTTTGGAGACTCCTGCCCTCCTTTCCTCAGATTGACTCCTAATTGGTCTCCTTCCAACAGGGAGTCGTCCCTGCAGCTGTTCATCCCCTATGAGATAAGATGAGGTCAGCTTCTAAACAGTGCATACACAGAACAGAGAGCAGAGCACAGCAGCTCTTAAATCATGAGGAATGATAACCTTCACTGCTGCGTCATCAGTACGGCTAATCCTTTTTGTTTTTCACAGGTTTTTACTCAAAGATACGCATTGTTTAAGTTTCAGTGCACCAAAAAGTTGCCGCAAAAGGACACTGATTCCAACAGTTCTTGTTCTTGCAATGCTGCATCTGCTAATGTAAGATTGTGATGACGAAAATGGAGAGAAAATACAAAAGTGTTGCAGTCTATGCACAGAACAGTGCCTTACGTCCCTGCGTCACACAGTGTTTTTCGCCTGATGTGCATTCTCGTCGGTTCACATTGGGTCATCGTCAATTTTTGGATAAGCTAGCAACACCGTAACCTAGATGTTGTTTATTAATTTAATCTTTGCCTCAACCCCAAGATTAAACCTCCAGGAAACCAGGAAATGTCACACCTAACTATAACTTGTGATCATGGATTTATGAAGATACACTTAGAGTTTTGCTGGCACTGCTCCAGCTGCTTGGCTGACTTCCCTGCAGATTTTCAAATGATTTTACCTGACTGCTGATAGATTATCAAATTGACCATCATGTTGTCACAGTGGAAAATATGTACAACTTAATATTGCTAAAATATACTGACATTTAGATGCACTTAATTATGTCCAGTAATAAAAATGTACTCAGATGGAGGGGTCTGTATTCTGATTTAAATGTAGTATCTGGCATCAGTAGAGGAAGACAGACTATCAGTTGCCATTAACATAGGTGTCAGACATGCAAATTGTAGGAAAACATGAATGGTACATTCTGTATGCCCTCATACTTGTGTATATTTATCTAGTTTGCATTATTTCCCAAGCTTGAGAAATAAAGCTAGCCCATACTTTGACACTCAGTCCAACTTTTTACTTTCATTAAACCAAAACAATTCAGGATTTTTATTGTGAATTTTTGCAGAAGTGCATGTAGATTATCATATAAAGTATGAATGTGCACTGAGGGGCTGACACCTCGCCAAGGTCACACGGTTTGATGAAAAGTCAAGCTTTAAGTTAACTTTTGATGTCCAAGGTCTTAAGATGGTAGAGACAAAATCTGAAGTCAATCGGATCTAATCTGTAGGGGGAGTTGCGACCCTTAGAAGTGTGACCCTTAGAAAAAGCCACTGGAAAACCACGATCATCTGTGCGAAATACAAAGTTTTAACAGAGTTCACCATTAATGTAGCTGCAGAACCACTGCATTGGAATATAGCAACACTTTTGCCTATGGAAAATCACCAGTAATATCTTGTAAACCAAAATCTGTAGGAGGGGATATGTTCCAGCAGGACTATGATCTGAAATCGGGGAAAAATTACCAACGTTGGCAACCAAGGTTACATGTTTCCCTGATGTTAGCATGTAGCTACATGTAGCTACATGTAGCACTGTACTTTCAGCTGGGGAATGACCGTAAAGGAGTGTAGCAGCACTTGAAAAAGTCTCCAGTTAAAGCTTGTAAACCATAGTCTTCACAATTGGACATGTTCCAGCAGGAATATGATTTGAAATCAGGGAGAAATTAACAACTTTGGCAACCAAGATTACACGTCCCCCAGATGTTAGCATGTAGCTACATGTAGCACTGTACTTGCAGCTGGGAAATGACTGTTACACAGTATAGCAGTACTTTGAAAAAGTCACCAGTCAAAGCTTGTCCTGCTGTTTTGTTGGTTTGTTTTTTAAATGTATGTTTTTAGGGACTCCTGGCTGTGCACCAGCCAACTTTCAGGCTTTATTTTTCAAAATAAACTCCAAAACATTTGATTTTTATTTTGATGTAAGAGATTTTTTCCATTGGGAAAAATATAAAAAGGATGATAATCTTCCCTCCTTTCTGTATGAAGCAAAGGTGGAGTCAGTGCTCTGGCAGTTACATTAAGTTATGTTAAACACAAAGAACATAAACTGGCGCAGTGATGATGCATTTGTTTTGGTAACTGTTTCCTGGGTTGTTCCCCTCATGTCCATTAACATTGGCATTGCTTTGCTGCCGTCAGCACCACCACTAACTTCCTGATAAGGAGTGTTTATGCCCCCCTGCCTCGTGAGACAAACAGCAGGGGGTAGCCGGGCTGGAGTGTGCTGCTATCACACCATAAGTGGCCATGAAGACGGTGTGCTTTTAGCAGAAATGCACCACCATCCTACCCTGATGTGTTTGAGGACAGATTGTCCACAGGCTGATTAACAAAAAAATTGTCCCCTT
This sequence comes from Epinephelus moara, assembly GCF_006386435.1. Lineage (NCBI taxonomy): Eukaryota > Metazoa > Chordata > Actinopteri > Perciformes > Serranidae > Epinephelus > Epinephelus moara. Next base: position 39,650,876 of record NC_065521.1, on the reverse strand, counting down.
TGTGTCGCTGTGAACAGCAGACAGCAGCTTGGTTCTAAAAAGGAAATGGAGTGTTATGAATCAATACGCAGGTGCAGATGTGGATGGGGGATGCAGGCGATAGGTTATCTGATAGTTGATTGAACCGAGTTTCCTCCAGATGCACACTCACTGCCCTCTGTGGAGAGCCTATTTGGGGACTTTGTTTATGGCTGGTTCTTTATGAAACATCCCTGTGATGTTGCAGCAGAAGCAATAACGGGGACATAGAGAGGAGGCAGCTGGCACATCACTGCTTTCGGAAATGTTCCTGAGAAGGATTCTCCTTTGAAGGATGTATTGGATTTAAACTATGAGGGGGAAAAAAAGCAATGATGAACAGGTTTAGAGAAAAGAAAATGGGGTCAAAGAGGGAGGAGTGCGCACAATAGGAGGGTGGGGAAAGAGTGAGAAGGGGCAAGAATAGCAGAAGAAATGGGGGATTGGAGAGGAACAGGACACAGGAGACAAGAAAGAGCAATAATAATCTCAGAGCTAAAAAACATTACGTCCCCATTAATCACGATAATAGTATTGATTCTCTGTTGTGACGGTCTGAAATGATTCTGCCCTGTGTTCATCAAGCTAACATTTACTAATTCAGACTTGCCACACAGTCAGTATTTCCAATCATGTCTGCGAGTAACCAATCTGTGTGAGCTGCCTGCATATATGTGTGTGTGCAAGCATGCATGATAATGAAAAATTAAGGCACATCTGAATTGGTTTCCACTTCTGGTTGCCTTTTGAGGCCAAACACAATTATAGAGAAGGGCAGCGTGCTTCCTTTGCCATGCTTTTGAATGCTGCCAGAGTATGTTCTCATTAATTTCACTCATATTCCTTAATATATCTCCGCTCTGTGACACTGAAGGAGTGCGTGTTAGTGCTGTTTTGGCTTTCTTGGATGCATGCTCCCATAGATCTCCGGAGTTTATTTTGGAAGGTAATGATAAGACCAAGACGGATTGCCTGTCGGTGCGGCGTGGACTTGCGCATCCCTCTGTTCCTCCACTTGGGATCTTTCTTTACACTCTGGGTAATAAATCAGCTGAGAAGACTCAATCTCAGAGTTCAATCTCCTGGTTGGCTGTGGTGCTTCAGACTTGGCCCCGTGCCCGCGCTGATGGGCCTTCGTCGATACTCATTCTGCAAGCGCAGCCCACTCAGCTGTTTAGTCGTGGTACTCCACCTCAAAGAATCGATTTCAGCCCCATTCTGCTTGCACCCATGACAACATCTCATATCAAACAGATGTAAAGCCCACCGCCTCCCTAACACACCTTCATAGTAACCACCTACTCAGCCAGCTGATGCCGCGGCCCCCTTCTGCTCTCAGAGCTGCAGCACTGCTGTTGTTTCTGACAAACCTCTGCATGAGAGGTGAGGGGAGTGAGAGTATTTCATGTCCAATCAGAAAAGCCTACTCATTCCTTTTTTTTTTCAATGTTTTCCTTTTTCTTTTTGTAGAATAAAATAAAAATTCTGCCAGCATATGTTTGATTGATGACCAGGTTAAAAGAAAATTTACCCCCAAATTGAAAATACAGATTTTTCCTCTCACCTGTAGTGCTATTTATCAATCTGGATTGTTTTGGTGTGTGTTGCCAAGTGTCGGAGATGTCTGTCTTCTCTCCAATATAATGGAACTAGATGGCACTGGGCTTGTGTTGCACAAAGTGCCAAAAAATACATTTTAAAACTCAACAGCAATGTCTCTTTCCAGAAGTCATGACTCAGATACTGAAGATAATCCACAGACCTTGTTGTTAGGACTTTATGTAGAAGCTACACCCACCAATATAAACCAATAGTATCACCACGCAGAAGGAAGCATGCATCTAATGCTGATGTTTACATCTCTTGCTGGCACAAACACAACCCACACACCCATGAGTAGATAGACATGCTTCTGATGTAAACATTACTAGCATCCAACTCGGCTGAGCTGCAGTGTTAGCTAGCTTTGTGGTGCAACTGTTCCTGAAGGAATAGGACCTGAAATCATGGAGAAATTAACAACATCAGAAACCAAGATTATGTTTCCGTGGTGTTAGCACGTAGCTACATGTAGCAGTGTACATACAGCCGGAAAATGGCTGTGACAGAGTATAACTGCACTTTCTACTGTGAAAAAAAAATTCAAATAAAAGCTTCTAAATCAAATTCTTCACATTCGGACATGTATCAGCAGGAATATGATCTGAAGTCAGGGACAAATTGACAACATCAGCAGCTATCATTACATTTCCCTGATGTTAGCATGTAGCTACATGTAACAGTGTAGGCTACGTAAGGTAAACACTTGCAGTAGTGTGCCTGGAGCAGATGACCATATAAAGAAATAAAGGAGGAACAGTGCATCTACTCATGAACGACAGGCTCATGCAACATGTAAACATTAATGGCATCCTCCTCAGCTGACCTGTAACGTTAGCTAGCTCAGTGGTGCCAGGTGAGCTAGCAGTAGATGCACACTTCCTTCTGCGCAGTAATACCTTTGGCGAATGTAGTTCAGTAGACAGAAAATAGTTGCTACATGAAACTGCTCCTAACAAGGTCTGTTAATTATCTTGAGTAACGGGGTCATGATTTCTGGACAGAGACAAGCCAAGTGACATCTAGTTCCTTTATATTTGGGAGGAGGCAGACATCTTTACGGCCAATATCTCCAACACTCGGCAACTCACACCAAAACTATCTGGACTGATAAATAGCGCTACAGGTAAGAGGAAAAATATGTATTTATGATTTGGGGTGAAGTGTCCCCTTTAAGCTAGCGACATTAAGCTTGCATCGTTAGTTTAAGTGGACATCCGCAGGGTTGTTTAACGCTGTTGAGACAAGGACGGACAAACGGATGAAATCATACTGAGACAAATGGCTGCAGAGGTTTGACACAAAGTCAGTGTGAAGATACATTGGTCCTGATGTGGAAGGAGCCATTTTCTCACTATGTTATTAATGCATCGTCTGTCCTCCCTCCTCCCTCTGTGGTGAGATGTCATGCTCTGTGGAGATGAGGTTCCCTGAGTGTCCTCATTAGAATTCATGGGTGCCTGTTAGCTTCTCTAACAGGTTATTGATCTGGTCCAATCTCACCCCTGTTAAGGCAACCGACGCATCCGGCGCCGCTGCATGTGCCCGACGGCCTGATCCTTATGAAAAGTTGAGGACACCGGGAGGACGACGTCTTGCTTACAGTGTATTTGACTCACAGCTCTTATTCATGATGTTTTGCCTTTGCAGCGGGTGCTAGTGAGCTCACAGTAACCGGTGATTGTATCTGTTTTGACAGCCTGCCTTCTCAGTATTCTGCTCGTGAAGGCTTTTTCTTATTTTCTGCTAATAAGCCAATCCCAGGACACAAATTGCAGAATCTTTCTGCCCATGAAATGAGAAGAGGACTTGCACCCTCTTCAGTTGGGAGCGTGTGTTTGGTTGTCAGGTGTTTGGCTTTTTTTTATGGCCAAAACACACACAGTAACAAATTTGCCCCCAGGCTTTAGCAGCAGGCTGCTCGTCGCCAGCACTCTCAGGTCTTCAAGCAAATTGACTCAGGAGATCACATGTGCATTACTCACTGTTTAAAGTAAGCAGTAGGACGTGTCTCTCTGCAATCCTGACGTTGTAGTGATGCAACTGCTGGAGTATCCACTAGTATCAGCCATTCAAACTCAGCATACAACAAGGCAGATTATTTGAATAGTTTTCAGACATAATCTGCTGCTACAAACAAATTCAGCCCCTGAAGGGAGACTGTGTAGAAAACCAGTGTTTTATCCACTCTGTTTTCTGTCTGTCGTTGTTTTGAGAGTGCAGGGTGTCTGCAAGTTCTTAAAACATATTATAATGTCTCAAAGTATTTTTTTGTATACAAATATCAGGCCTTGCGAATCAATAAATAGTCTGAAGTGGCTAAATTTTAAGCTGCAAACCCCCTTTAGCATTTTTGTTAGCTTTTGTTAGCACGTTATCGGTGTCAGCATGGCTAGTGGTGCTAACATCCGTAAAAATGTTGCGGCCCAAAATGAAGCCAGTTACTCACTGGGGCTACCTCAGGTGGAGACCGGAGGGCGGCTACCATGTTCCAGCAGTAATCACCAAATGTGCGACACGCTAGCTAGCTACTACCCAGTCTAGGTGGTGCGAAGTGCAGAGTGGCCAAGGCTCGCGTTAGCTAACCAGTGGAGACCAGAACGTGGACCATGGGCACTATTTTTCCCCATGTTAACACGACTAGCCAGCTGACTGTTAGCAAAGCCCAAAGAAAGTAAAATGAAAGGCAAAACATTTACATCACAAAACAATAAATTTTCACCACCTCTAAATGGTTAGCGCTTTGAAATGCAGCGCTAAAGCTCGCTGAGTCAATGGAGCGCCAGACTAAAGGAAAGGCCTCTTGTATTTCATGTTATTTATTTATTATTTTTTTCCTAAAAATTAAGCTGCTAGCTACCTGTTAATGGGTGTTGGGCTATTAAAAGCTAAATTAACCTAAACTGACGTCCCTACTTTAAACCTAGCTGAACTTACTGAACTAACCATATTCCTATAGTACCTACGTCCACAGGGGATTCCATACTATCTTTATACCTACCTTAATTAAGAAAAAGGTGATGTTTTCAAACATCGATCTTAAAATTGGTTAAACTACATTACATTTTAAGTGAATGATAGATGTAGAGTATCCTCACCTGCTAGGTGATGTTCAGGCCATGTTGTATTCATACAGGACAACACCTCTTGTATATTCCCCACTGCCCCTTGACCCTGAGGCACCCTGGGTGTCAACGTTTGCACTGCTACAAAGAAGCTCTGCAGTCCCTTTCAAAACACATTTGCATTTCCTGTCCCCATAATGACCTTCAGCTGTGTGCGGTTGTTACAGTGTTCTCTGGTGTTTGCTGAATAAAGACTGTCATTGGTTTTGGCTCCGTCAGCTGTCATTTTTTCCGGGGTTCATTCCAAAAACGGCTTCACTGAGAACAATTTGTTCAGTCTACCATCCAATCATTGGAAAATATTGTACTTCAGTAGAGCATGTTTCTAACGTGTCAGTACAGATGATGCGGTTTTTATTACACGAGTCGAAACCGGTAATGATGTAATGCGCCAGTAATACCATTCCTTGATACCTGCCGTAGTGCTTTGACAAATTACTCCATTGTTGTCGGTGCATGTGCCGCAGCAGGGCGCAGAGTGTTTATCTGGGAATGATGATCATGTGTGGAATGCAGTTATTTTGGTTTTGTTGAGCACACAGTGAGAACTGCTATGAAGTTCCACCGGTGTATTGTTACCAACAGGTGCTTGTTTTGGCACACATTGCACATTGTTTCCATGTTGCCTCTCCCTGCTAGGAGATCTTGGTGAAAACTTTTACTTCAAAAAGACAGTTTCTTCTGTCGCCAAGGTAATTTTCATTTAAAATATCAAGGCTTCAGCTTGTTGCCCAGCAGTAGACTGTGCTTGATTTTAGTAACAGGAATAGTACTGAGGAGGCTCAGATGTAATCACAACATCAGAGGAACATTTTTAGTCCTCAGAAAATAGCTATCTTTATAATGAACATCATCAAACTCATTTTAGTTCAGGGGCCACATTCAGCTCAATTTGATGTCAAGTGGGCTGGACCTGTGAAACCATCAACCATAGCATAATAACTAGACTGCTGACTTGACTAACTAGACTTATAACTAAATTAGACTTGATGCAGTGTAGATGCTTGATTTTCAGGATAGGCGTAGTGTGAAATGTCCTGACCTCAAATATTTCAGTTATTGAGAGACGGAGATGGTCCTTTGGTGGCTGTAGCAACTTAAATTTAGCCACTGCGAGCCCTCACTCCCTGGGTCACAGTAGGCTGGCTCTAACCTGTGTAATGGCAGCAACAGAAAGTTTGCTGGTGCGACGGAGAGTAGAGGTGGTCAGGAATCAGACCCTCAGCACTGGGGTTTCCGCTAGGTAGAAATGTGGGACTTTTACTTTGTAATATCTCTAAATACGGATACAGTAAAAATACTTGCATTTTGTGTCTGTAAGTTGTCAGACATGTCCTCAACTTCAGGAATAATCTTTGTAATTTTTATTTCCAGCAACCCAAAAATCAAAGAAAGACATTTCCCTCACAAGTTAGTGGTATTTACTTTTTAAATTGTAAGGGACACCGGTAATTAATTTTAGACTTCTGTGATAAAGTATAGACGGCTGTTGAAATTGGCATCGCTTACTATGATGTATCAAAACTGGATCAAGCATCATTACAGGCCCTTCATTGGTATGCCAGTCATTCATCATATCTCAGGCACATGTCCTGTAAATGAAAAGTGGTTTCAAGGTTGCGCGGTCTGGAAGTCTCTTAACCTATTATGATTCCAGTCAAGCGATCGCACTGAAACATCTCTGCAGAAAATCACTCTCAAGTGGCTGTACTCATAGGATGCTTTGACTTCCTTTACTCTCTGTGGAGGATTCATTCACTGAGGAGGAATGTGGTCCAACTGGTGTGACTGTAGTGTAGATGTGCAACCTGTTTTCTCTGTCTCGTGTGTAAGACATGTCGAAACAATCTCAAACTGTCCTGGATGATGTGATGTCAACAGGTCGTTTGGATTCAATCTTAAGTATGTTTACACCAGACTAATTACAGAGCTGATTGATGAATCAGTCTCTCAAGACAGTTGCTAACTGGGCAGATTGGTTCGCCTTGGCTGAGGAAAAAGTGAAAACTTGAGCAAAAGAGCTGGCTCAAATCTTCTGACTTGAAAGGTCCAAAATTTGGCTTTTGAAAACGGAGTTGCCTCAAGCTAGTCCAAGGAGGGCCAGTGTCCAAGGTTGCCGGGCTTTCATGATATCACACTTCCCCTTGACTGGTCCAGGGCTTAGCAGAGCTGTTATGAGATGGTGTTGCTGCTGTCTGCGTGCCCAGGCTGCCTGAGAGCCATGTGTCAGGGGGGTCCTCATGAGCTGGCAGAGCAGCACGGCTCACACATGGTGGTAGAAGTGAACACACACTCAGACGCAGGCACGGGTGTTCAACACGCACACGTGTACGCACACGCAGAAATGATGGATAAAGTTCAGATTGTTCTTGACAGCCACCCACCCGCCTGTTGACCTGCGTGACCCCTCGCAGCGGTTCAGCACGAGACGACTCCAGACTGGACATATGGGAGTGAGAAGAAATAGATCCCCTTGTCATGAAACATGCAGACGGTCTTGTCTTCAGCGCTGTGATGACAATGTGTCGTGTCACGTGAGATGTGTGTTTTATGCTAATGTGAGCATGCTGTGCTTGCTTTGCAAATATTACCGGTGTCTGAAAGGAAGGTGCTTCCTGTCTAGGCTTCAAATGTGGCAGAAAATTGTCTCTACTGTTTTTGCTGAGTTATTTTACAGCACAGATTAAAGAAGCAAAACCCTGACTGAAAGACTATTTCTTTGAGGTCATGCTGTAAAATATGTTATCGTAAGCATGTGGTGATCCTTTAGTGGGATGACGGCATTTGGTAATTCTGTTTATCCCATCGGCATCGAAGGATCTCAGCTTTTTATATAGTATATAACAGGGCTGGGATGATAAGCTTAACTCAAGATTTTATACTATCATGATACTTGGATGCTGATTCAGTATGCACTGCGAGTTTTATGTACTGCAATTTGTGATTTTTATTTACTTTTTAACAGGAATGTTGAATCATGCACTTCTAGAGACTGAATATCACGAGGCATATTTCCAAACAATGCACAATGCACATTACGTCAGTCAGCCGTTCTGACATTTATGTGAGCAACATCAAATACCGCACAGAGAAGTGGTATATAAAAACATGACAACAATAAATTATTTAAAATATGTACTTTATGAACGTAACTTAAACTGCTACATTGAGCTGTCCCTGCAGTGTTGCATTGATTTATCTGTGGCAGCGTCACAATATCAGCATTGACTGCCACCTAATGATCGTCTATTTATCCTGTTGGAATGGGTAAAATCTCATTTAATCGAAAAGCTGCACGCAGCATGTTGATTTGCTCAGTCCCTCTTTGCCCTGCTTTCGCTCTTTCTGTCTTTATCAGAGCAGGTCGTCCACTAATCGGAAAATCTGCGGTTCAACCCCCGGCTCCTCCAATGTAAATGTCGAATTATCCTTTGAACCTTAAATTGCTCCTGATGGTTGATCAGTGTGAGAGGCGGCACCTTGTATGGTAGCCTCAGCCACCAGTGTGTGAATGGGTGAATGTGACGTAGTGTAAAAGCATTTTGAGTGGTCAAGACCAGAAAGATGATATACAAGCGCAGTCCATTTACCACATATGAGACGAGAATTAGCTAGCTCCAAGGTACCTCAGCCTTGCTCCCCGCCACTAGGAGACTATTTTGCTGGGAAGAAAGTGGGCCGCAGCTCTGGAGACAGTCCTTAAGTGGCTGTAGTAACTTGAATTTAGCCAGTGCGAACCTTCACGCCTTGGATCAAAGCAGGCTGGGTCTAACCTGTGTAACGGCAGCAACAGAAAGTTTGCCTATTGTGGCAGGGAGTTGAGGCGATCAGAGATCAGACCTCAGACCTCAGCATGGGGGTTTACGCTTAAGCTAGCTGAATACGTGTTGCTACAGCCTGAAACTGAAGGCCTGTGTCCTTAGACCTCTTGCCATTTTCTGCTTTCTTGCTTCGACTTTGTTTTTCTTGAAATGGATATACATTACTCATAGATTACAACAATAGAATAGAAAAACCCTGCAATAATCAAGTAAACTGATTTAATTCCCACCCCATATATTAGAATGTGAAGGCTCATGCTCATCTGCTATGACTTGTAGACAGGTGTGTGGGAGGAAAATGTCCATCGGTAAGAAAAGAGTATTCTTGCACAGTATCCTATTAAGTGTAGTAAACGTTATGTAAATACACAACATTTTGGTCCTTAGACCTTCATCAGGTAAACTGATGTATTATCCGATGAAGGTCTAAGGACCAAAACATTGTGTATTTAAATGACAGTGTGTGGGAATTCATTTCTCTGACCTCAGCCCTAACATCTAATGCCCACTTATGTCTGGTCACTAGCATCATCATTGTTTATTCATCACCACCAATCATCATACTTCCTCTGGCTGAAGAAGGACAATATGTCCTCTGTTTTTCAAGGACATCTACTATCCTGATCACACAGTAAAAAATCTAACCACAAAGTAAATATGGAATAGTAACAATTTTTGAAAAGCACTCAGTCCACATTTATAGGAATATGTGACTGTCACTCTCTGTCTCCCTGCTGCCTGAATACCAGCTGAAATAAGATAAAGACAGAGGCAGTGGAGATCTGCCTCACACACACATACTCCGACTCTCCCAGGGTGTTTTCTGACTTAAAAGCTGCTGTGGTTTGGCAGGGATGCGGTTGGTGACTTACTCACCTCTGCTGTGAGTCACACATCCACTGAATGGCAGCTTGTGGATGAGAGGGATTCCTCTGTGACCATGAGACCACACTGACTGCCTTACAGGAATTTTACATCAGCCATGTTGTCATGTTGCTGCTTATGGCTGGTGATCATTCAGAGGGTTACCACAACAGCAAACAGCAAACACAGACACATCAGAGTTAAATGGCTATACAGTTGTGTTTTCATGTTGCAGTCCATTAACCACATTACTCACTAATGACTGTTATTGCTGCATGTTAGTCATCTGTAGATGATGGAATGGGGTTTTTCTACATTCCAGGCAGTCGTTGGTTTTAATTCATTTCACTTTTTGACCTCAGCATTTTGGAGACTCCTTGTTGATGCGTTTAAGGACTCTATGTAGGGCTGGGCCATATGAACTCAAATCAACATCACGATTAATTGAATATTTTAACGATTGCGACGAATGAAAGATTATTTTATTTTTGTTTTTTGCCCTCGTAGTTCACTGACAAGGTTTGTACTATAAATACGCTCAACTATTAAAGCTGGGATGTTTTTTTCTAAGCAAAAATTGCATATCTTATCTTGTGATTTTAAAATAATTAAAGGAAACACGCAGATGAACTGTTTTCTCAATTCTTTTTCATATCACGTAGCCTCTGTAAATGCTTGTGTTATGGAGAGCTGCTTTGTGGAGCCACTTGTTGCTGGGCATTTGTCAGTCTCTTTCTTTTTTTGAGCCGTGCACTGTTCATATTTGGTAGCGTGATTGTGCTTCAAAGTGCTAGAACGATTTTCCCGCATTGTTTACATTTGTTTTTTTTCTGTTCGGTGTCGTCTTAACGAAAGCCAAAATGTCTCCAAACAACGGACACAGCATTTCTCTTCGGTACAAGTGGCTTGGTGTTCGAGTTCTCCTCCATGTTGCTTCCAGGACACGGACTGGACGTCATGTTACTACACACGCAGTTGTACGTTTTTTAAGGAGAGGGTACATGGACACACACACACAGTGGGGAAGGTATTAACAGAGTTTTTAAAAAAAGACCGAAATTACCGACATGGGCAAGATTACATTGGTTAGAGGTTCTGAGTAGGGATGCACGATATTAGACGCTTAAACAATTAAATGTCTGACCCCTCGCTAGTCGGCACCAGAAATATTAGTCGGTTAAACCAATTAGTGTTTCATTCATGTGCGAGGCCGCTTAACTGTCATGCAGCCGCCTGCCACTAGTGGGTGCTACAGAGCCGTCAGACAGCAGTCCCCCTCACCGCGGTAATGCTTGAGTAGACTGGAGTTTTAAAACAGCACGGTGGGAAATTGGAGAGACGTCCTCTTGCAAAACCAGCGCAGTTTGGCAGTACTTTGATCTAGAAAATGAAAACAAAGTAGCATGTAGGCTGTGTCAGAAAAAACTGGCGTATAATCACTCGACTGGAGCAATGCGCAACCACATTCAACTCAAGCATTTGGATGTTAACCAGCACAGAACGACAGCTGCTGATGCACGACGATGACCTTGCAAGATATGCTTCCACTTTGTTGAAGGTAAAGGCTTCAGGAAGTTAGTGGAATACATTGAGCCAGAATACACCGTGCCGAGACCTGTTTTTAGACTAGTCGACTAGTCTTGATAAAAATTTTGGTTTAGTTGCCAGGAACATCCCTAGATCTGAGAGTCGGTTTGCCCAGCCCTAACTCTACGACATCTGAGATTTGAGAATCAGCTACCAAAAAACAAAGCAAAGCAGTGCATTGACCAGCTGCAGTATGTTCTGTATTTCTGAAGTCTGCTGTGAAACTGCGCCTACGTAGGGCAACAAAAAAGTTTATCTTGGGTGCGTCGGTACAAAGGACAACCAAGAGAGGACGGCAGAAGCGATATTTGCACACCAATTCACCTGAGCTGGACAGCCACGAAAAAGGTCCACAGGCTGAGATCAGGTTCACAGAACCCTGATGATAGTCAAGGACTGAAACGTGCTGCTATTTTTATCACTTTTCAGTATTATTTTTTGCACTTTGAGCACCCTTCTTTGGATGTTTAGAATCAGTTGACTTGTTTTGACATTGATCTCAGCCTGTGAACCTTTTTTGTGACCGTCCAGCTGAGGTAAATTGGTGTGCGAGCATTTCTTCTGCCATCCTCTTATGCAGGAAATGTATACACTAAGGAATCAGGGGTGTGCAGAAAAATGCCAGTCTGTTTCTTGCATTAAACAGGCTGCTGTTTTGCTCTGAACTCACTTGCACACAATGACAACTTACAGACAAATAAAGCAAAGGTGATGAAATGATTACTGCTGTATTAGAAATCTCAAGTAACTTCTCTGCAAGCAGGAAATCTTTGATACAGTAGGCGGAACTGTAAAAAAATGTGCGCCTTGTTAGAGTTAATGATCTAAAACGTGGAAAAACCCATCAGAGTAGTTCTTAAACGGTGTGTGCAGATGAGAGTTAGAGCAGTGTGAGCGTCAGTCTGTGCAGGTCCTTGATACCTGTGTTTTCTCTTCCATCTCAACCCTTCTGTTCCCCTGTGCTCTGTTTGTTCCAGCCATCTGTTTGTTTACCCTGATTTATTGTCCGTTTTTTATCTCTGCACTACAGCAAGCGCCGCCTCTACGATATGCAAATATACGACCAGCTTTGTCTCCCCAGCAAATAACGCCGTGATCCCAAGTTTGCATGAATAACTGATGATCAGGAGTCGTAACGAGGCCGCGGGAAGAGCGCGGCGGCGGTCTCTGTTTGACTTTGGTGTGGACGTAGTGAGCTGTAAAAGGATTGAGTTAACATCTGTGGTTTACAGATTGTTTTCCCTCCAATCCTCTGGCCTTGATACTACCTTAGAAATAGAAACATGTTTGGCACTCGTCCCCTTTAGGTTTGCTGCTGAGGAGTTTGAGAAATGAAGCCACTCTGAACTAGATAGAATTTAACATATAGTCATAAATATAGAGGCACACATGCACGCTCATGATTCCCCCAAAGCCTGCTGTTACTCAGCTAATGATCGTTGCCCAAGTCGTTTCTATTATTGGGATGTGCTCCTATTCATCCATCATTGGCTGCTTGGTGATGCAGGGTGGCAGGGCGCATAAGTGGCCCCGCACTTCCCTCCCTCTCAGTCCTCTGTCAAAACCACCTCCACTCCTCCTCCACCCCCTCGGCCTCCCCTTTTTTCTCTTTTTATCTCCTCTGTCCTTCTGTTTTCCTCTTGCTCATCTATGGATGGTTTATGTGGGAGACTGGCTAAAGTGGAGCAGGCTTTATACTCTTGGTCTGTGTGGTTTATAGTGCTTGCCTCAAAGGAAAGAGGGCCCGTTGATGGGAAGGGGAACAATGTCCCTAATGCAGTGCATGTAAACATCATCAAAAGATGTCATGTTCAGTGAACCTACAGCACTGACTCAAGTGCTGTTTTTGATGTGAAAGTAACCAGTGATTTCCCCCCGGGTTGGTAGCAACAACACAGTTAAAGGGTTAGTTTGGTTTTTGTGAAGTGGCGTTGTATGAGGTACATGTTCATAATCAGTGTATTACAAACAGTAGATGGCGGTTAGCGGGCCCCGATTTATTGCTTTGGATGGGGAGGCAGCAAAATGTATTTAAGCCACCTACATAATCAATATCAGTTTAAGGGGACGCACTAAAGAGTATATTTTTACTGCTTTACCTTGCTGTCAGACAGCCCTTTCCCTTGGCACTCCATTTTTTTTCGGTGTGGTACAGCTTCTGCAGTGATGCGGGCACCTTGCAGAGTGCCGTGGTGAAGAGGGAGCTAAGCCCGAAGACGAAGCTTTCGATTTACTGGTCCATCTGCGTCCCAACCCTCACCTATGGTCATGAGCTCTGGGTAGTGACCGAAACAATGATGTTGCGGATACAAGCAGCCAAATTGAGTTTCCTCCGTGGGGTGGCTGGGCTCAGCCTTAGAGATAGGGTGAGGAGGTCGGACATTCGGAGGGAGTTCGGAGTAGAGCTGCTACTCCTTTGAATCGAAAGGGGTAAGATGAGGTGGTTCGGGCATCTGATCAAGGACCCTCCTGGGCGCCTCCAACTGGAGGGTTTCATGCACATCCCACTGGTAGGAGGCCCAGACAGGACTACAGAAGGCCTATGATTGAGATAAAGTAGTGCCAAAGGAAAAGGACTGTCTGACAGCAAGGTAAAGCGGTGTAAATATTCTCAACATGGCGTCCACTTAAACTGATATTGACTTGTTTAGGTGGGATGGCTAAAATATGTTTTGCTGCTCTCCCCCACCCACTGCAGTACATTGCTCACCCTCCGTGGCAGTACTCCTGCTGGCTTTTCCAAACAGGGAGCATGCCGACTGACATCTATTGTATGTAATACAGTGACTCAGTAGGGCGCTATGATTTCCACCATGCAGGAAACACGGCAGGAATTGAATAAATAATGTGGAATCTGCCAAAATGTGGGCGCAGTATATGCAAATTGGGGCTTTCCCTATCATTACCAGGTTTTCTAGTGCCTAAAGCTGTATGAAGAGAAAAAAACAATGCTGCCATGTTTTGGTGTCATTATGGGCATGTTGCTTCTGTCTTCTGCTCTGTTTTGGTGTTTCACCGACGGCCGGGCTCCTCCACACACAGCAGCAAGGCCAGCAACACCAGGGGAATACCCGGTTAGTTGTTGCCAAGATTTGCTCTGCTCTGCCTGAGTTGTGCCCAAATTTAGTGTCTGGACACAGAGATGTGACTGACAGCTAACATTAGCTTGACTGCAGTCTTTTTTATCTCAACCAAACTAGGGAAAACCTGTCCTCTTGTGCTTCTTGGGTCGTCCCAAGGCAGCGTCTGATGTTTCTGTATCAAGCCAGCTGTCACTTGCATCTCCGTGGTTAAAACGAGTGCACCTGTTGACCTTTTCTGACCCATAAACACATTGAAACTAGCCCAGGATATACACCAGTTTTCAGAATAAGGTGTTACCAGAGTGTAAATGTCATGTATGGAATTAAGATTAAATGTACTATATTTAGGGGTGGGAATCACCAGAGCATCCATGATACGATATTATCACGATACTTAAGTTTTAAGTTTATTTACTTTATTAATTCCCCTGAGGGGAAATTCAATGTTTTCACTCTTGCTTGTCAATTACACACAGGTCGGAAAGACACACACATGCACAAACAGGACCTATACATGCACAAAGTGGAGCGATCTCAGAGTGAGGGGGCTACCCTTTGGTCAGGCGCCCCGAGTGGTTGGGGGGTTCGGTGCCTTGCTCAAGGGCACCTCGGCAGTGCCCAGGAGGTGAACTGGCACCTCTCCAGCCACCAGTCCACGCTCCATATTTTGGTCCCGACGGGGACTCGAACAGGCGACCCTCCGGTTCCCAACCCAAGTCCCTATGGACTGAGCTACTGCTTGAGTCATGATGCAATATTATTGCGATTTTAAATATGTTGCGATATGCTGAGTATTGTGATAAAATATATTGTGATTTATTGTGTTTTAGTCCTTTTTTTTTTTCAACTGAATATTATGTCGTCAGGAAGGAAAACTTTGTCAACATCTGTTTTATCTAATAAAATAAAGTTTTAAGTTTGTTTATCTCACTTCAACCGTTTTTGATTATGAATTGATTATATTATTCTAGTATTTGTACTAATATTAATCATTTATATATTTAAAAAATAGATACTGATATTACCACACAAAAATATCACAGCACTATGCTGTATCGATTTTTCCCCCACTCGTAGTCATATTCAAAGGCAGTATAAAACACATTATCTGTGTCCGTTATAAACAAAAAAATCCTGCTAAATTGCGAAGGAAAATACTTTATTCTTCAGTGTTGGTTTGCTTTAAAAACATCCTGACAATGAACCTTATTGTTGGACCCTGCAGTTATGTGGACGAGGCCCTCTGAGTGTGTCACATAAAATGTATTGATTCATTAATTCATTTAATTTTTAATAGTTTCTCATTGAATTGAGTTTATTCACCTACCCATAATTAGACAACCTTTCTGAGAAAAAAATGTACTGAAATAGTAAAATACAGCATTGAGAAAAAATTAAAATAAAAAAATTAAAATGAATAAATAAAAAAAAAAAAAGTAAATAAATAAAATGGAATCTGGAAACAATTTAAATGGATTTCCTACTGAGTATAGATAAGTACCTCATACAACCCCACTTCAGTAAATCCCAACTGTCCCTTTAAGGACGTACTTTGGCTCACAGGGAGCAGGTGCAGACGGTACAGTTTGGTACGCATCATTTTACCTCCTCACTCTCATGTAAAACTCATCAGCACCTCCCCTTTGCTTCCAGAGGGAGGCCTGTCTGTTAGCCATGTATGTAAAACTAGCCACACTTGTTTGTTGGTTTCGGGGGAGTTTCTAAGCAGTGTTGTGTTTCCATCTGGAGCCTGTTTTTCCAGATTGAAGAATGATGACGTTTGTCATTGCATGCGAGCCGCTTTGCCGCTCTGGCAGATTGCAGGTGGAAGGTAATCATCTCAACCTGCGACTCTGAAAGTCTGTTGTCTCTGACACTGAACTGACGGGAGTGCATTCCTTCTGTCGTCCTTGACAACCAGCGCGGCTCGTAGATGACAGTATCGAGGATGAAAGTATCGAGTCACGCTGCCTAACTACCAAAACAGTATCAATTACACCTGCTGACATCCAAGCTCTGGGAATAGGGATATCGTATACTCTCTTAGTTTCTCCCTTTAAAAGTTTAAAGAGTGCGGCTGGCGATGCAGGGTTTAAAATGACACAGAGACTCACGTCCGCTTTAACCTCACTCACCTGAGGACAGGTAAACTGAGGCATGTCAGACTCAGACTGTCATGTAATCGCAGCGTAAGACCACAGTTGTACAAAGGGATTTTTGGGCTGAGCTCAGAACAAAGATGAGTGCTGTTGGGCGTGTGTGTGTGTGTGTGTGTGTGCGTTTGTGTTTAAGAATAGGAGGAAGACAGTGCAGTGAGACCAATTAGCTTGATCCCAGACCTAGTGGGGATCTCTCTGGGAGCAAGGTCTCACTTCCTCTCTGGCAATGCAGCACTGCAGCTGCACACACATGACCGTGCACACACATGCTGCAGTGTTAAATAATATTCTGTCAAAGCATAAAATCCTAAAACTCGTGCTTTGTGGTGTTTTCTGTTTGCGATTAGTTGTCAAGCTTTTTTTTTTTTTTTTTTTGCATCTCTTTGATCTGCTTCACATCCAGTATTCTCTCACATTTTTATCTGTCTTAACCCCGCTCCAAGCTGCCTCACATAGTCTATTTTCAGCCTTCCTTGCCAATCCTGTGAAATCAAAGGCCATTTGATGATACATTAATAATATATTTCCTTTGTAATCGCGCTGCTAGTTGTTGTACTTGATTTGTGATGAATTGTCTGCACCGGCAAATCACTCATAAACAAAACTGGGTGAGCAATGAGTCTATGTGAGAATAAAAAAAAAAGATATGTAAATGTGAGTTAATAATAACAACTGTGCTCTAAGACAATAATGTTTGCCTTTGTGTTTGGTAGGCAGCAACGGGGTTGAACGCTCTGGAAGTGCATGAGAAATGAATGCCTTTTGGTGGAAAGGGGCGCCTCGGGAAACTCCGTAATGAGGACGAGAAGGCATTTGACATTCTCTGTCGCAGGCTACAGGCTGTTTCATTTCAGCGCTGAAGTAGAATAACGGAGGGAGTAGAACGATGAGGCGAGGAGGGAGAGAGAGAAAGAGGGGAGGACTACAGGAGAGAGAAAAAGAGGAGGATTAGGAAGGGGGAAGAGGTCTGGGTTAAGCCCTACGCCCCATCTGGGAGGAGATGAGCCGAGCTGTCTGTTAGTCGTTGGGAGGGCTAAATTAAGTCATCAGCAGCACCACTGAATTACGGCCAATTGCAGATAATGGCTAGTCGGAAATGTCACAACAATCATGTGTTGATTGGCGCCAATCCAGTCACTCAGCGGTGTCTGTCTCTTGCTGGGTCATTAAGCCGCAGAGCAATAGTCACTGGACTCTGAACTTCAACATGTTTCTTGTACACACACTGATACACAAAGCCACATGCTGTTAGCAGTAAATTCATGTTTACCGTTTCCACTCTAAAGCCTAATTGAAAATCAGTTTCCTGTAGTGGGGAAGAATTTGATGGCTGGTCTGAAATTGTGTAGCTATTGTATGTATAAGTGTGTGTGTGTGTGTGTGTGTGTGTGGCTAATAGGGACTCTCTGGGTGTTTCTATTCCATATCAAAGTCCAACTGTTGTCCCTAAGGGAACCTAGTGTGCTTATTTTCAGGATCTTACTTGAATTTGAGGTTTCTATTAGAACATGTTTATATGCTTTAATGGTCAAAAAACACTATTTTCCTCACACTGTCTGTGCTGCAACACCTGTATTCACCCTCTGTCTGAGAAGGCTCTGTGTAGTACCTGGGTCTTTAAGCCCTTCCTCCCAAACCCCCAGGAACAGTGCCAGGCTATGAAGCCAATTTTACATAGTGGACGTCACAACCCCTGCAAAATGACTTGTTTCACAATCAGAATTTGATCTGTTCAGTCTGATAACATTTAGAAAGTAGAAGAGTTGCTCGATTAAATGATTTTATCCCAGTTCAAGTTAGCAGAGCGCTAAACTGGAAGTTAGATGCTTGGCCACACTCCAGGGCTCGGCTGCCACAAGTCTCCAGTGTGCTTGCTCTATAGGCCTCACATTGCGGAAGATCCAGGTAACGTCATACAGCGGAAGCTTTTTTGGCTCTATGCACCACTGAGCAACTCTAAAGAAATGAACAGGGGTCAGCCTCCAACCCTGCATCCAGGTCTCTTGATACATCCATGCTATCCATGCCGTGTTTTTGAGTGTTCCATATCTTGGGGTTGTCTGCACCGTCATTGCAGCTGGGGAATGATTGTAACGGACAACAGCTGCATTTTCTACTGTTAAAAATCACCAATAAAAGCTACTTAACACAACCAGACAGAAATATGATCGGAAATCGAAAAGCAATTAAAAACATCAGCAACAAAGTTTACGTTTCCCCTGATGTTAGCATGTAGCTACATGTACATTAGCAGGGTATTTGCAGCTGGGGAATGACAGTGACGGAGAATAGTGGCAATTTCTTCTGTGAAAAATCATCAATAAAAGCTACTTAACACAACCAGACATGTTCTAGCAAGAATATAATCTGAAATCGGGGAGAAATTAACATCACAAACCAAGTTTGCATGTTTCCCTGACGTTAGCATGAAGCTACATGTACGTTAGCAGTGTATTTGCAGCTGGGGAATGATTGTAACGGACAACAGCTGCATTTTGTACTGTGAAAAATCACTGATAAAAGCTTCTTAACACAACCAGACATGTTCCAGCAGGAATATGATCTGAAATTGGGAAGAAATTAATAAAATCAACAACCAAGTTTACATATTCCCCTGACATGTAGCATGCAACAGTTAGCTACATGTTCGTTAGCAGTGTATCTGCAGCTGGGGATTGGCTGTAACAGAAAACAGCGGCACTTTCTACTGTGACAACAGCTTCTAAACACAACTGGACATGTTCCAGCAGGAATATGATCTTAAATTGGGGAGAAATTAACAACACTGGCAACCAAGTTTACATGTTTTCCTGATGTTAGCATGTAGCTACATGTAAGTTAGCAGTGTATTTGCAGTTGGATAATGACTGTAATGAAGAATAGCAGCACTTTCTAGTGTGAAAAATCTCCAATAAAAATTTCTGAACACAACCAGACATGTTCCAGCAGGAAGATGATCCCAAATCAGAGAGAAATTAACAACATCAGCAACCAAGTTTACATGTTTCCCTGGCGTTAGCATGTAGCTTCATTTAGCAGTGTTGGCTTAGTAATGTAAACACTTGCACATGCCTGGAGCAGACAACTATAAAGCAGTCCGGCACACTATGATGCCACACTGTTGCCAGAGTAGAAACAACAGTTGAGAAAGAAGTGAAGCTTTGCTCACATGGATTAACTCTACATATGTTTACCTCTTTATCTGAAATTTTGGCCATGTTTAATTTGCATAATTGGTCCCCTTTAAATCCAACTAGACCACTGCTGATTACTGCGTGCTGACCTTCTTTCTTCTCCGCTGTTCATCCCCCGATGTATTTATTATTTAGCACCACTGGCTCAAGATATTAAATTAAATGCTTAATTGCTTTGGAAGGAAATAGTTGCCTGCAGCAGTCGAGTGTCTGACATGTATTTACCCTCAGATTACCCTCAAAAATAGACTCGCAGATACTCGCATGCTTTGGTCCTTTTGGAGCGAGATAACATGGTGTGTGTAAACATTCCAGTACAAACCAAGCTCAAGTGTTTGCTCACTGGTGACAGCCTGCAGCTACAGCACTATTTCAACATCTCAACCCTCTCTATATCCACATTTAACACTGTGGGCTGCGACTTCTTTTTTAAAACTAAAAAGAAACCTGTTGCATTTTTGTAATCATTTACTTTTTTAATTCAATGCTGAGTATTTTAAATAACACATGATACTTTCTTCGAGGAAATGCTTTTTACTTTGCCCTGCACTCTGGACTTTGTCCTATTTGAGGGCCAGCCAGCTTCATGTTTGATNTAAAAAGAAACCTGTTGCATTTTTGTAATCATTTACTTTTTTAATTCAATGCTGAGTATTTCAAATAACACGATACTTCCTTCGAGGAAATGCTTTTTACTTTGCCCTGCACTCTGGACTTTGTCCTGTTTGAGGGCCAGCCAGCTTCATGTTTGATATGAATATCAGTGATTTTCTGATTAGCCTTTCTGAGCAGCATGTGATTGTAAGGCCCATCTCATATTTAATGTGTCTGCCAATCATGACAGATTACCTCTGACCGGTCGAGCATAAGTTAAGCATGTGACCGTATAAGTCGGTCCGCCCTGCGTCGGCCTGCCGGTCACATGCTGGGCATTGGGCTTGAGCTGCTGCCCACGTGGTGCGAAAAACAGTGGCAGTATTTTCAAACATGGCTGCACCGTGGCCATATTAAGACCGGATTCTCTTTGAAAGCCGTCCAAGTTATACAAAATCCCATCGGTGCAATGAACCTGTTTGTTTGAAGTGGTTGCGCTTTGAAATGCCTCATAAGAGAGTTTGACTCGAGAGCCGTTTCTGTCAGAAAAGCCGAGGTGAAGAGTTGAAAGGAAGTGGAAGTTTTTTGATGGGGTGTCTCCAACAGAATGATGTGAGTCCTGCTTATCTAGCTGGCATGGCTTTGACGCATGAAGACAGAGCCGTGGCCTTGATGAATAGCAGTTTGTATTTTTTAATGAAATCTGCCCTGCGTGGTTGTGTGCGTGCTGAGGTGATAGGAGGTTTTGTTTACCCCTTTATCATTATAAATATCCTTATAATGACTTTAGCAGTGTTAATTTCAAGCTGGCCGCATGTTAATCTTGAGCTCTTTTAAGTGCATGATTCGTCCGGTGTGCAAACAACAAAGTGAAATTAGGCTCTTGCACTTTTAATTATGCTTTACACCACTGCGCTCTGCTCACCGTGCAAGCCAAGAGGAGTGGCTCAGAGGTGGTGGCAGCCAAAGAGTCACTATCGCTGCCTTCAGGCCAAGATCTCTTCCCTCAGACAAGGTTACACAGTTTTTAATGCTCAGGGGTGTTATTACTCATTCAAAGTAATTACACAACTGTAGGAAATATCTCTCCCAAGAAAGGGAGGGAACAGAGGGTGGGCTAATGGAGCCTATTGTTCTCCTGATCCATGTTCAGACTCCAGGGAGGGTGGAAGCACTTTGGAGTAGAGCGAGTGTGTACGTGTGTGGTTGTGTGTGTGTGTAGAGCTTGCTCAGTCAGGAGGAGTTTAAGGTTGTGTGAGGTGCTGTGCGTGCCTGTGCCGAGCCTTGTCTTGGGGGTCAGGAAGAACAACAGGAGTGTGTTATGCTGCACTCTGCTGGAACCCAGCTGGGGCATTACTTAACCCACACACACACATATGCAAGCACACACATTCTTGTACTTCTATCTTTGTGAGGACCTTCACTGACCTCCTGCATTCCTGAGCCCTAACCCTAACCATCGTGACTAAAAGCCCAACCCCAACCCCTTAACCCTAAACCTTATCGTAACCTTAACCTCAAAACAGGCGTTTGAAGAAGTGAGGATCAGCTGAAATTTATCGGCCGCACATCGCTGTCAGCCAGTGATCGCCACAAATAAGATGGCATTCACCAATGTAGTAGCCATTTTTCCATTGTGTCACATCAGTTTGCACAGGCTAAAAAGCAGGGCTCGAGACTATCAGCGTCCTGTTATCCCAATAACAATAGAAAACATGTTTGGGACAAACAGAGATGTTCTCTGGGATGCTGTCGGGATGAAAAGACGCAGTAAACTCACTATTGATGTTGTGCTAGGTTGTGAACGACGAATCCATGTTGAAATCAGCCCCCAAGAACAGCGCCAGAATTTAAAGCCGATTTAACATAGTGGCCAAACGTTGGAATTACAGCTTCTGGATTCATCACCTGTTGCCCTTGGGCCCAAAAGATCTGTCTCCCGTAGACCGGCATTGTCAGAGAGGCGTCTTGATACTTTTTCTTAATGGCCACAGCCCCTGTGAAATATCTCTATTCACTATTGGGATTTAGGGCTGCAACGATTAGTTGACTAATTGACTATTAAAATAATCGGTTCGCTATTTTAGTAGTCGACTAATCGGTTTGAGTCATTTTTCATAGAAAAGTACTATAAAAGTACCCCAAAATACTCTTATTACAGCTTCTTGCGTTCAAATATTGGCAGCTTTACACACTCTCCCATGACGTTGAACTAAAACCCTTTGGCGTGAGTACGAAACAAGACAATAGATGACATAATTTTGGGGTTTGGGAGAGACAGACCGACATTTTTCAACATTTTAACACATTTTTCGATAAAATGATTAGTTGACAATGAAAGCAATCGTTGGTTGCAGCCCTATTGGGATTTGATACATTCGGTCCAAAGATGAAAGAGCTGCATGATTTAATTATTTTATTCTCAGTCAAGTTAGCGGAGGGCTAAACCAGAAGTTAGCCGCACAGCTGTCAGAACTCTCTAGTGCACCTGCTCTATGAGTTTGACAGTGCAGAAGATCCAGGTAATTATATACCATGGGAATTGAGTTTATTTGGCTTCATGTGCCACTGAGCAACTTAAATAGGAATAAATGGGGCCCCGCCTCCAACGCTGTATCCAGGTCTCATCATACATCTATGGTTCAAACTGGCAGACGGAGAGCTAGTTAACGTTAACTGTTCCTTCATTGCACTGTCTGTAACGTTAGCTGTTAGCAGTCGGCGGTTAGAACTAACTGCTGAAGGAGGTTACGTTAATATGTATTTAAGCACTAATCAGTAAAAATGGGTATTGGATGAATGTTAACAAAAACGTTTCCATGATATTTTCACATGTAATTTTGTAAAATGTAGTTATTTTGAGAAACTTGAATACATACAGTTGTCTGAAGGAGAAATTTGTCGTTGTTTTCGCCATAGTAAAAAATAGATACTAGAGAGAGAACTGTGAGATATTATACGTAGCAAAAGACCTTTGAAGCAGTTAATTAGAAAAATGTTTTACATGTTAAAAGTTATTTGAAAGGTTGTTTCATAAATGTGTATGATTGAATTTGTGGTCATTTACAGGCAGTGTAATGAAGGAGTGTGTAATGAAGGAACAGTTGAGGTTTTTTATAATGACGATTTTTTTTTTGTTTCTCTGGCACAGAGGTTTAGTTTAATTTTATTTGTTTGCTGTGAATATCACAGTAACATCAGAATAGTACATTTACGCACAAGAACCAGATGTACTGTGTTTAGTGTGGGGAAACGCTTATTTGCAACACCTGTCAACAGGAGACTTGTTTTTGTTTTTTTGTTTTTTAAATTGAAGAGGAAATGCAAGTACACACACAAAATACACCCACAAATACATCTGGAAAGATACCTTTACCAATAAACACACAAAATTCATCCCCAAACCCATACACAGAAATACACCCACACAAAATACTGGTGTGTCTACTGTGGTATTAAGTGAGAACAATGTTGTTTTTCTTTACAGTTCAATTCAGTTTTATTAATCAAACCCAATATTACAAATCACAGTTTGCCGCAGAGGCCATTACAGCATACAACACCCTCTGTCATTGGACCCTCACAGTGAATAAGGAAAAAATCTCTCTCCCCCAAAAATGGTAGAAACCTCAGGAAGAGCAATGGAGGAGGGATCCTTCTTCCAGAATGGACAGATGTGATAGATGTTTTAGGGGCGAATAAACAAGACAAAATAAACAAGAAAAACAGAGAAACGTCAGTATCAGCTATTTGCAGATTTGTTATTTTCAACATCAGTATCGGTATTGACCCAGTGCTTCACAGTCGGTGCTTCCCTATCACTTTGCAAAAATGTCCTCACTCTGTTGGATAAAAATGTGTTTAAGTCCTCAGTATGTAGCAAGTACAAGTACACACACACACACACACACACACACACACACACACAGACATATATACTTTGTTGTAGCCCAGTGAGCACAGTGCCAAGTCATTGTTAAGTGAACTATAGATCACTGTGCGTGTATATGTGTGTGTTGGAGGAAAGGGCGTAGACGTGTGTGAGTTAGTTGTGTCTATTTGTCGGGACGAGCAGCTGCATTTCTCCATGTTTCAACTATGAACCGTGCAGGATCTGAAGCATTAATGTTGCGTGCATTATCTCCGCTCTCTGTCTGTGTTTGTGCCTCTCTCATCTCACCGCTGCATTCGGCCCCCTTGGATTTTATCCTAATAAATCCCAAAGAGAGTCTACCGATGTAGAACGATGTAATGAAAGAGCCGGGCGCATTTTCACTGTAATCGTACTATAACAGGTGTGTGTGCACAGGTGCGTGTACGTGTGTGTTGATTAGATTTGTCTGCGGTGGAGTTTGGTGTGGTTATCTGTCGTCCGTGTGAGCTCAGCAGATGCAGCTGCTGCGTGTCTCCAGATTCCAAGTGATTTTTTTTTTCTTTTTTGTTTTACTCCATCCAGATTTTCTGTGTTCCTTAACAGAGCTCTCAGGCCATTCCCGCTCCGAGGCTTGCTGATTTCAAGGCCTTTATCCACGCATGCCTCAGTGCTGCCTCACTCTCTGCTCCCTGACTACTGTCTCTCTGGAGATGTGTTAAAAGTGAACGCTGGGAGTTTTGAATCCTTGCAGAAACTTGTGCAGGAACATTTTGATTCGTTATATTAGAGACGATCTCCAGTTTGTGTGTGTTTGCCCGCTGGCAAGTTTTTCACCGTGCATGTAAAGAGTGAGCAGCAATATGCAATGTTCTCCACACTGAGGAGTATTGATCAGTAGCGGTGCTTTTAAGTACTGACCAGAGTTGCAGTTACAGCTCGCTGATCAATACTGCATCACATTTTGGCCCAGCAGAATCCCTAACAGTGCAGATCTGCTGAACGGCAGAGTCGTCCTGTTGCACCTTAAAACACCCCAGTGCTGACCTCTGTGCAGCCGTGCCATAACATGATGCAACAAAAAACATACACTTGGTTTTTGTTTTATCATTATGCCCCAACACTCTGCTTGTCTTTTCTTGCCCTGCCGTCTGTTTCTGCCCATCTTCTCTTTAGTGCCTCCGCATCACCTCTATACTCCAGACATTCAGAAACGCTGAGCATTTAGAATCATAAAAAGCTCCTGTCTCCCGTCCAGCTTCTGTCAGTGCGTATGGAACCGCTCTGATATCTTTATCTACCTCGGCCCAGAGCTTCTCAGAGCTGTCAGCCCCCAGCTCAGCCGAGCCAGTAACCTCTTCTCTTTGTCCTCCCGCTGCACAGCGAGATAGAAGCAATCACGTCTGAGGCCTTCGCTCCTTTTCTTTTCAAACTTTGGATACTAACTTCATGACACCATGGTCACTTTGTGCTGTGTGGAATCCGAGCGCTGAGGGAGACAATCGGCGGGACAGGCGCTGAGCATTCCTGTAAGTGCATGCCTGCGAACAATAGTCCTTTATGTTTGTCCGGGCTCATTGTGCAGTCCGAGTGTCAAAAGAAAAATAAGGCCCTGCTGCTAGAAAACATTAAAATCAATCAGAGGCCTTGAGGAAATGCGCTTTTTGTTTTTCCAAGTAGCATTGATCAGATGTTTTGCATTGGTAAAGGCTCCTGTAGTTGCTAAGTGACCACTGAGAGACTATTTGAAGCATGTTCCGTAGTTGAGAGTTGAAATATTTCTATAATTCTTCACAGTGAGCGCTAAAATATGCAAAGCTTCGAGCACTTTAATGTGCAGTATTTCATTGATGAGGAAAAGAAGGGAAGAGCTGCTGATTTTATATAATGTATGCAAATGTGGCGGAGGGTAAACACAGCTAAACTCATTCTGACCTTGATTTTATGAAATAGAGTTTATTTACAGTGTAGTGCTGATGTAAATGGAATCAAAGTGGAGATGTGCATCATAATATAAAGTGTATAACTGTGACATAATGACAAACAGTGTGCAGATTGTGTTGAGGGAAAACAACATTAATGCTCTCTTTACATTTGCTCTTGCATTTGCACACGACAAAATGAAGTACAGACTTGAAAGGTTTTTGGATATTCAGCATGTGAGTTACAATCGACCCAGTCGCAGAAGAAAATGTTGTCATCGTACATTTCTACAACCACAAATATGTTACATTTGCATGTTTCGTACATATTGTTTCCATATTTCTTAAGTGACGTAGTGTATGAGTTTACTTCATCGTTGGGAAGTGCCTGCCAGTTTCCACAATTGGAAACTTGTTTTTCAGCGACCCTGGGCAGTGTTTCCAGCATCTTTTTAGCCGCCAAATGTGGGTGTTTCGTAGCGACCTGTCATTGTTTTTCTGTTGGGGATAGCGGCATAAGAAGCAGTTGTTTCTTACCGAGACATCACTGAGTTTTCGGCAGGGATTGTGCCATCAAAACAGAGTATTTTAAGCCAAAACATGAGCTTTTCCCAACCATAACCAGGTTGTTTTTGTGCCTAAACATAACCACACAATAACTACAGCGTCTTTGAAATGTTAAGTTTCAATTACGTTGGGTGGTATCATTCCGTAGCCATCAAATGATGCTGTTTTTTCAGTGTTTTCTGCATCAGACACCAACACCAAAAGCCACCTTTCGACAGGCTACAATACACCGCTGGGTGGTGTCAGTTTGTAACGTAGCTGGATGGAATGTTTTGCGGTGTTATGATGCGCCGCTGATGGCCAGACAGCACCTGTTGCAACAGTATGATACACCACAGGACGGCATCAGTTTGCAACGCTGACGGTAACGTTGTAATATAAGGTGCTGGAAAGTCCCTATAGAGTGGGCAGTGGTGGAAAGGTCCAACAAACCCTGGACTTTTACCTGGGGGCCTGGTGTTAGCTTCCTGTATGAATGTAGAGTCAAACCATGATGCTTTTTTCTAAACCTAACCTTTTGTACCCCGAACATAACTACATGCTTTAGATGACATCCCGGCATTTGTTGCAGCGTCCCAGAAGGTCAACAGCAGACGCAGGTAGATACCTAGCGCATAATATGTCGACATGAGAGTCCACTGACAAAGCAGCGATATGTGATGACTTTGGATGACAACGTCTCTGCATTACCAGGGTTTTAAGAAGGCAAGTTTATTCCTGGTGGTATGATTTTGGCAGGGTAGAGCCACACACCAGCACTGTCCTATACCATATACACCATTGAAGTTCTATGAAAGTATAAAGGTGTAAAAAAAAAACAAAAAAAAGATACCACCCATGCGGTAGTTTCAATGTATCCGCTACATGGTAACTTGCAAATGGAACGTATCCATAGTCTGCAAAAACATACAATGCCAATATTTATTCTGGTGATTGTGTTTATGTAGCGGATGTGTTGAAACTTTACAATTCAACAAGGCTATAGCTTATGTGTGGTTATGTTTAGACAAAAAACAACTTGGTTATGGTACAATACCTGCTGGAAATGCAGGGAGGTCTCCGTAAAAAACACAACAGTTTTTCATGGCTAAAAAGATGCTGGAAACTCAACAAAGAGTCACTGAAAAACCACCATTTTTTTTTTGTTTGTTTGTTATGATTTTGGTTAAAAAAGTCAGTTTTGGTGGCACAGTCGCCGCTGGAAATGGGGCAGTATCATGCTTAAAAAACAACCTTTGTTGTTTGTTGATCTCAAATGGAAGTCTGCAGCTTGGCAGCTGTCACACTCAGGTGTCACGCCATCCAACATCCCCTCCACCTCCCTATGACAAAGTAACCTCATTTACATGTTATCAGAAGGTCACTTTAGAAACCTTGACATGAAATGTTCAAATATAACCAATCTGTGGGTTGCAGAAATGTACAACGCCAATGTTTTGTCCTCTGGCGTCTGGGCTGGTAATGAATTTTAGTGCTTTTCAACTTTCTTTTAATGAGCAAAAAGTCATCTGCAAGCTGCACTTTGATGTCAGTAGATTGATAATTTTCAAACTGATTGAAAACCTCTGTCCAGACAGCGTGTCAGAAGCCCAAACCTCCCCGAGCTAAATTGGTCCCCAGACGCAGTGATCGGACCAAATCGATAAGCCGCCACCAAATGCTTGTTTTCTTTCTTTCTTTCTTTCCTACCTGACTTTGTGAGGTGGAAATGCAGTTCACAGTGCTCACCAAAGAGTTTTGTGCTTCGTATTGATTCTTTAAAAGTGATTGTTGGAGATAAACAAAGGGAAATAGGTTTTAGTACTTCACTACAGTAATCTTATCCACTGTATATACTGGCCTCTGTGCTCGAATTTCACTCTCTGTAATCAAAACAAGAAACACCAAGGAGATGATTTCTGTACGTGATGAAACCCACTTCTCTCTCCTCTCCCAAGTGTCACCAGCAAAACCAGATAATACTGTAACCTTCAAATCGTCAGCCTCAGGCACAGGCTCGCTTATCTTACCCTCCGGTGAACTTGCCCTCTTCGGCTTCACTCTTGGCCTGTCATTCTCCTGAATCAGCCTCCATCAACCCCGCCTCATCCCCCACGCACACTCCTGCTTAGCCAGTCAGGTGGCTGCAGCGCCCGGGGGCTTTAACCACGGGAGCTGATGACCATGAAAGCAGTGACCTCGAGCACTAGAGAAATTTCACCTGGGATTTGTGTGACTACTTGCGGATGGAAATAAATCTATGATCCACGTTTTGGAGATTTGTAGCCCGTTATAAGATCAAGAAAACTCTACCTGCCTCTGCTCTTGGCTTGGAGAAGATTGTTTACATGCGAGCTGGGAATATTCAAAAAAACAATTATTATTATTACTTTTTTTGGCCCTTTAGGAACCTGATAGAACACTGTTGAATCAATAACACCAGGAGTGTTGTCTAATAGAGTTCATCGACAGCGAAACAAAAGGCCCATTAAGTAGACATCCATCATCACCATCGCCCCACCTGAGACACAGATAAGATATCAGTCTGACGCCTCTACCGCATGAAGGTCACCATGCTCCAACCTCAGGGTGGCAGGTCACAGACTGCAATCTGTGGTGCAATCACCTGCTCGCCGCGCTCTGCCCGCCATGCAATTTGGCTTAGAGGTGGCTTTTATAACTGCAATGGCAGCTAGTAGTTTGGAAGGCTTGCCACATGAGCAGAGATTGCGGGGGGAAGTGATGAAAGAGGGTAGCAGGCGACGAGAGGAGAGGAGGAAAAAGTAGCAGATAAGGATAAAAAAGAGTAGACGCACTGAACGAGGGTGTGAGACAGAAGAAACTAAGAGTGAGAACAGGCGTGGATTTGGGACAATGATGATAAGAGTACTCCTGGTCTCTCTTTGGTGGTGTTGGGTCTGGTCTCACCAAGTAGGACTCTCTGTCCTCCTCTCAGTTCCCTCTCCAATAACACGGGGATAATGCACCGAGACTTGAACCACATCTCTGCACAGAACATACAGGTGAAATGAGAGCTGTGCTGATGACTCAGACGGGAAGGATCAGAGAGGCTCACTGTTTGTATGTCAGTGTGAAGAGACAGCAACAGCCCTCTTCCCCCACAGCCATGTTATTTATGCACAGCCCCTTCCATGGCAACACCTTTGGTCCTCCCACTCCCCCTCTGTCTTGTTCACCGGAGGGGAGGTGGTGTATTCAGCTGCTCCTCCTAAAATGGATCAATGCATCGCCTCAGGTGGAGGGGGACTGTAAATTCCCAAGATAGAACCTTTCAGTCATGCCATGTATTGATCTATCTTAAGACCTACAGGTGCTGCATCGCAATGCAACACAACGGATACTGCGAGAACTCCACACAGTCACGTCGTTCATGACTTTACTATTAAAGGAATAGTTTGGATTTTTTTAAGTGGGGTTGTATGAACTACTTTGACACTTTGGGGAAGTGGCGGGAGTACCAACACAGACGCTAAGCTGCGGCTTGGCGATATGGACAGAAATTCATATCTCGGCATTTTCAGGCTGACTGGTGATATCCTATATATATCTTGGTATTTTCTACAAAATGGGCTCCATGTTTTCAGCAGCAAGTCAAAGCCACATTTGAGATGTCACAAGCACTTTTATAAAAACAGACTGTGATCAAAACTGCTTCTCCAAACTTGGCGCGTGCTGACTGACATCTGCTGCTTGTAATACATTGTCTATGGAAAAGTACCCCCTACAACCCTATTAAAAAGATCTGAACTGTTCCTTTAATAAATTTAGATAAGAGAAAACTAAAGTTGTCAGAAGAATCAAAGTCACAGCCTGGATCATCGACCCTTTTCCTTCTCTGACTGTTTTCGTCCTTGTTGCTTTTTCCCCTCTCGTCATCTGTCATCTGCCGCATTTGGCTGCGTGGGCGTGGGGTCTGCAGCAGCGTCAGGAGACACAGGGGCATATGTCCTACTCCTGATCTCTTTATGTAAGGGGTTTTGCAAGGGGAGGAAGCGCTTGGTCAGGGGTTGGGTCATAAGCTGAGGCTAATTGGCAGCGGGCGACCGGTACCCCGTGGGGACAAATGAAAAGGTGAGGAGGGCAGGGGCCACGCCACTCTAAGGGAGGGCTCTAAGAAAACATATGGCAACACTAGATCTTGTGTTGTTGATTCCAATTTAGAAAGAGGAGGAGGAGGGAGCAGCGCTGAGTGTAGCAAGGATGAGAGGAGCAAGGAGAGGAGGAGGAGGGAGGTAGAGGCACAGATGCAGTGTAATTAACAAAGGTTGCCATGACAGGGGTTGATAACACCACCAGCCTGTTGCTCTGTGAGTGCGTGTGTGCAGACCTATATATCATTGATGAATAACCAAATGAATAACGTATTGTTACTCCAAGTTCTTTAATTTTTTACAGGTGAGCTGCACAGTTGAGATAAAGCCTTTTGGAATAAAACCATTTGAAGTAACAGTTAATCACGAGTATTGATGATGCCATCAAACTGACAGTCTATAAATTAGAATAAATCATGTGTTTAACTGATGTTATTCAAACAGAAACACTTTATCATTTATATGCAAGGGATTATTTATTTGGCATCTGTAACGCAGCTCTTGTGTAATCAAGTCGAGTCCCGGCTGGCTAACAGCGTCTGTTAGAGTGATGTCTTGAGGCCGCAGCCGGTGAAGCGTGACAACAAAAGATCTGTCAAACGTGTGGTTAAAAGGACAGCGGCCTCAATCAATGAATCACGAGAACACATCCCACTGGATTTGTTTTGGATTAGGCCAATTTCCTACAAGACGTCAGTAATCCCCGGAGGACGCAGGTTTTTAAGTCTTTTTCGAGGCTGCGGAGACGCAATCTGGATAACATCACTTCCCATCTGTGGCTCTGCATCAGCGATGGTCTGCTCCAATGCCGCGCAGAAACTGCCAGCGCGAGCAGATGCAAGCTGGGTGGTATTTACAACAGATACAACCTGCTTGTCATTTCCATTTCCTCAAGAGCATAGAAAGTAAATATACCTTCATATGTACGTGCTGGCTTTAAATGTCCCCACTGCTCTTTGGAGTGAGTGTGAGAGGAAGAGGGATTAAGTGAGCAGGCCTAGTGATGCTCTCTGTCCACACATTGGCCAGATTATGACCAGGCTCAGCTCCAAGCACGCTGTTCCATGCTAATTGCAATTGACTGTTATATAATACCATTTGTAGAGTCGGTTTAACATAAAATCACATCCGCAGTATTAAGATTGACATTTTCGTGATGTAAATTCTGCAGCACGTTTTTTCTCCTTTGGTGGATTCTGTGTGAGCCAGCTCACATTTTTCTGTTGCCTGCCCCCAGATTTATCTGTCCAATCTGTCTTTATCTCTCTTTCTGCCTGTCCAACTCATCCATGCATTCTCCTTTCCATTTCTTTCTCCATGCAAACATCCATAATCCTGTGCTTTGTCTGGCACCAGGGATCGATCCAGCATCCGTTCCCCAGCAGCTTCCTGCAACCTGGGCTTGTTTTCCAACTTGGATCGATACTACGTCAAAATAATCCTCCTTCTTTTTCCCCCTCTCTGTCCTCCTGACGCAGCAGCACCTCTTTCATACATCTCCGTCCTCCGGCATCTGCATTTTGCACCGCAGAGCGGCGGCGCATGGATGAGTCCCGTCTGACAAAGGGCGCATCGATTTCTCCAGAGCCACGCGTAACGCTTGGGAGCATTGATCCAGGCGGTGTTAAAGTGGTGTTCCTCATTGAGGCCCGATTACATGCTAAATGGGGTTGTCCATAAAGGGCCGGTTGGACATACAATAGAAAACTGTCATGTTGAGATGCTGTACTGCGTAGGAGCACTCCAGGGAGACGGTGTGTTGCCAGCAGTTCTGCTGAAAAAGGATGTTGATTTCCCACTCACTAAAGAACAACATACACTGACATATCAGTCTGAATAATTGATGGCACATGAGAAAATAGAGGGCGCAAGAACAGCTCAATCCTCCAGAACTTCTGTTCATGTAGACTCAAGGCTGGAAGTGCAAGTTTGGTACATCTGAGGATATCCCCCGGTGTTGGACTGGGATTGCACAACGTTCTTTAAAAGGACATTTCAACCAGCTCTGCATCAAAACAGTGTGAGTAGTTAATGAACTGTGGTGAACTTCCTTCCTTCTAACCAGGGCCGAGATATCCCTCCTTGGCCCCTGGTGAAACTCTGCTGGATAACATAAATTACATCATCAGGTGGAGTTTTGCTGGCCTTCAGGCTGTTGCCATGGATGTATTAAGACAATGTTTCCCAACTGGTAGGTCACGGCCCAAAACTGGGTAGTGGGTCCATTCTGAATGGACCGCAAATGACTTGCAAATGTGTCAAGTTTGTAAAAAACACATTTTATTCATAAGTACAATGAATTTCCAGCACAGAGCTTTTATTTTGAAGTGCTGTTTCCTGCTGTAGAGTGAGTGGCTGACGGACAGCTACTTACAGAGACAGCAAACCAGCTCGAACACGTGGCCAAATGCAAGTATGACGCTGAATACATTAAACTGTGGTCCTCAGCCGGAAAAGGGTGGATTGCCCACTCCAGGTCAGGGGAGAGGTCCTGCCTCAGGTGGAGGTGGTTTAAGTATCTCGGGATCTTGTTTACAAGTGAGGGTAGGATGGAGCGGAAGACTGACAGGCGGATTGGGGCGGCGTCAGCAGTGATGCAGGCGCTTAACCGGTCCATTGTGGTGAAGAGGGAGCTTAGCCAGAAAGCGAAGCTCTCGATTTACCGGTCGATCTACGTTCCAACCCTCACCTATGGTCACGAGCTCTGGGTAGTGACCGAAAGAACGAGATCGCGAGTACAAACAGCCGAAATCAGTTTCCTCCGCAGGGTGGCTGGGCTCAGCCTTAGAGATAGGGTGAGGAGCTCGGACATCCGGGAGGGACTCGTAGTAGAGCCGCTGCTCCTCCACATCGAGAGGAGCCAGTTGAGGTGGTTCGGGCATCTGGTAAGGATGCCTTCTGGACGCCTCCCTTGGGAGGTGTTTCGGGCATGTCCAACCGGGAGGAGACCTCGCGGCCGCCCCAGGACACGCTGGAGGGATTACATCGCCCGGCTGGCCTGGGAACGCCTCGGGGTTCCCTCGGAAGAGCTGACGGAAGTGGCTGGGGAGAGGACTGTCTGGGCTTCTTTGCTGAGGCTGCTGCCCCCGCGACCCGGACCTGGATAAGCGGAGGACGACAAGTACGAGTACGACCTTGAACTAATGACTAAAGTGAAATCTGGACCCTGTGGCTGGACCAGTTGGGAACCACTGTATTAAAAGCTGCAGCATCGGCCGTGTGACCTCGTTCATTCCTATGAAAGTTGCTTGTGGCACATGAAGCCAAAAAAAAGCTCTATTTCGGGTGTATGAAATTACCTGGATGATGGACTCGGTTTTCGCTGATATAGTGGGTGCACTCGAGACTTGTGGCCCCTGAGCATGACCGAGCACTGCCGAGCAGCCATCTTCCACTCTCTGGTGATTCCCACCCCTACTCTCTTCCTCCTCTCTTGCGCTGTGTGCGCAGGCCGCTTGTGGTGGGAGTGCAGTTGTAGTGAGGTTTTTGAGGTAATGTTGATACTTTTGCTCTAAAGCTCTGGATTGGAACTTTTAGAAGCACAAGAGAGTGATGCATTATGGTACTATAAGCACTGTAGCTCTCCTGCTATTCAAGATTTTATTCAGTTATAGCTAAAAAACAGTGTGCTAAGTAGACCATTACTGAAAAGAGAAACATTGATCATGTATTTGTTTTATAAGAAGTTATATTTGCAAATGAATTATTAGCCATGAGGAAAACTTGGAAGAACTAAGAGAACATAGAAGTCCTTCAGTTTCATTTTGTACTTTCTGTATGAACCCTGGTTGGATGTATACTGTACCATACAGACCGCCTTTACACACTTAAAGCTTCCCGCTGCTCACCTGGGGACCATCCTGTTGATGACGGGGTCAGAGAAGACACGGCTCTGCTCTGCCGACCGCTCAGAGCACTCTCACACCTCCTGCTCCTCCCATGAGTGCTGCAGAGAGGAGAAGGGACAGGAACACGGCGCAGCGGGTAATTGCTTCAGTTTTGATGCTCGCACCTTCTCCTCCTTTCTCCCGTCTTCTCCATCAATCTCTTTCTTATTCCTGCTCTCTCCTCTCGCTCCTCCTCCTCCTCTCTGGCTTTTGACTCGCCCCCCTTCTCTCACTGTTCCCTCACCTCCTCCGTCAGCGTCTTTGACATTCCTTAAATTAAGTTGTTTACCTGCTTCGGCCCCTCTCCTCCTCCGTCACCTCCCTGTCGCCCCCACATGCTCCTCTCTGACTCCTGCTCTCATGACGGCCTGCTGCTCACTCGGTGAAGAAGCTGTTGAATGAAAATGCCAGATGAGGAGTTAATTGTCTTATAACCAACGCGGTGTCTGGACCACCCTTATTAATTTAAGAGCTGATGAGGAAGTATTGATCCCAGTGTGCCCGCAGTGTGCATGTGTCATCTCTAGTGTTCCTTCCTGTCCTCCTCTCTCCTTGTGTATGTATCGCGGGTGCTTGTGCAGCGTCGTGTGCTGGATGAATTGAGGCTCGCATGAACCAACCTGTAGTTGGAAAATCATTACTAACATTTAAGACATTGGGCAATGATCAATAGCTCCTGCTCCTACAACAGGCACCAGTAAACAACTTCAGATCCTTCCCCGGAGGACACCTGGTTAATTCTCGCCACGTATATCATATTTCCTGAAAGGGCAAACATGTTTTCCTTCTTTCCTCATTTTTATGGAGGGTGTGTGCTGGTCGAATCGGTATCTCATTAAATGTGATCCTCCATTCACTCTTCATATACACTGCCCTGTTTATTTGCCTCAAGACAATATTTTCATTGGGGTTTGCCGTCTTTTCAGTGTTTTAATGTTGTTAGAAAATTTGAGAGTTTTAGCGACTACTAACAGAATCAAAGGATGAGACGTTTTCAGAGAGAAAATATCAAGAAATTTCAGCCTGGTGTTAAAGCTAATGAAAAATATATGTGCGTGTCCCTCGGGTCATCCAGGCTTAATTGTGTCTGTGAGAAATATTTGATGAAGATTTCATATCTCGGTGCTCAGATCTCATATTCAGGTCGTAGCTGAAGTTCAGAACATGAAGTACCATTGAGAACAAAGGTAGTTCTGCTGATAACACCTCAGTGGAATCTCAGTGGATTTTAGGGTGCAGTCAAAAGCGAAGTCAGATCATTTCAGTCGAGGGTCTAAGTAGGGGTGTGTCACATTATCTCGTTCACAATAATACCAAGAAATTCATATTGTGATACTCATGATATTTTGACTTGTTGACATATTGACATCATACTGTTACCCACAGCAACAACAAGCATGGCTGAGAGCGAATTATTTCCGACTGCAGTGGGGCTGCAACGATTAGTCGACTAATCGATGAGTAATCGACTATTAAAATAATCGGTGACTATTTTAGTAGTCGACTAATCGGTTTGAGTCTTTCTTCATAGAAAAGTACTATAAAATTACCCCAAAATAATCTTATTGCAGCTTCTTACATTCAAATATTGGCAGCTTTACACACTCTCCCATGACGGTGAACTAAAACCCTTTGGCGTGCGTACGAAACAAGACATTAGATGACATAATTTTGGGGTCTGGGAGAGACAGACCGACATTTTTCAACATTTTAACACATTTTTCGATAAAATGATTAGTCGACTAATCGAAGAAATAATCGACAGATTAGTCGACAATGAAAGTAATTGTTAGCTGCAGCCCTAGACTGCAGTGGTTCCAAAAAGAGGAGCAGCTTTAGTAGTGTGGAATAAATTGTGCCATCATTAGGCCTGGGCATTCTGAATGTCTTTTTTTTCTGTTTTAGCAAGAAACGGCTCAGATGAAACTCATTCAGAGGCTCCTCTGAGATGTTTTTTTTTTTTCCAAATTTGTCATATTGTCAAGAATATCATTATTGCAAAAATACCCTGAAATATCATGATATTATTTTAGGGTCATATCACCCACCACTAGGTCTAAGGAATCTGAGCTGTACCACATTCAGTGGATAGGTTTGGAAATCTTAGGGGGAATTAGTGGCATCTAGTGGAGATGATTGCAGATTGCAACCAGCTGAAACTTCTCCCGGTTAGAATTCCTTTAGTGTTAACTGGTCAGGAGGTTTTTGCCGGGAGCTGAATTATCCACAGAGGTCTCCTCCTCTCCAAAACAAACAGACCAGGTGATTTAAACTGGTAAAAACACTGAATACAGCAGCTATAGGTTAAAATAAATCTGTGTTTTTCTGATGCTCTTGTCGTGGAGGGGCTGCTAACTGTGGTGACCAGTGCATAAATATGAATGGCCCTATCTAGAGCCAGTGTTTGGTTTGTCCACTCTGGGCTACTGTAGAGACAATGGGGATCTCCATAGACACAGACATAGATATAAAAGGCTTATTCTCAGGAAATGAATGCACCACAGATCTTATTTTCAGGTGATTACAAACTAAAGAAAACATACTTATTATTCTCAGTTTCTGCCAACATGTTTCCCTAAATCCGACACACTGGATCTTTAAATGTCTCCTCACAACCTGCAAACCCTCTATTAACCGTTCCCCCCTCAGGTAAACAACTACACAGTATTAAGACCAGAACATCTCGCTTCCACAGTGGCAGTTATCCTAAAGCAATCGGTACCTTAAACGCTTCACTGCTTGTATAAACAAACATGTGCACTTTAACTTGTCACTTTGAGGGCTTGAGCCTTATATATGTTGTATTGTTGTTGTGGCAGTGTGTCTTTGTGGACACTGTTTGCTCCAGGGGCCACGTGATTGTATGTTCTGCTGTTGCAGAGCGCACCGAACTCCAAATCAAATCTCCAAACAGTTAAGCTTGATTTGGCAATAAATTATTGAATCTTGAAGGATGGAGGGCGTCGTGTGCTGTACAGATTGTGAAACCCTCTGAGATAAACCTGTGATTTTCTGCTATATAAATCAAATAGACTTGAGATAAAATGAGCACAGTGGAGATTTGTATGAGTCACCTGTTCCTGTCAAGTTCAAAATAGAAAACATATTTTCATGCTACTGTTGCTATATGAAAAAATACATATCTGGGTCTTGTTATTGGACTTGTAAATAGTTATAACTAACACAAAAATAGGTCCAGAGGACTCAAGCAGGTCTACATCCAACACTTCTGAACAGACTAGTTTTTACTTAGTCCAGGGATTTAACCAAGTGTTCATGTGGAAACCGGCTGTGGCATAGTCAAGTGTCGTCCCTGGCACACACTGGATGCTTTGCACTGCAGCTTATTAACAGACGACCACGTTGAGTTCTTACTACTTTTGCTGAAAGATCCGTACTTCCTGCACCTCTGCATTAGCTTAAAATCAATTGTTGACAACCCCTAATTAAACTTTACTTCTCACCTGAAGAGCCGATCTCCAGAGCTATGACTCTCTAGGAAGTATCTTTTTGGTCATTGTCTTTATAATGACGGGATTGTGAGTCGTCGAGCTCGAGATATTTCTTGACCTCAACAATGAGTCTCTCTTCATCCATTCTTTGTCACACACAAGACACAGCAACCGCTACGGAGTTCACTTTTTACATCAATGGTGAGGAGAGGAGTCGAGCTGCTATAGGAGCAGAGAGATCCAGCCACCGCCGGTGTGGGGTTGTACATTGGCTTAGTTTCAGCAATAGAGGTCTGGGGATCTTCCAACAGAAAATGTAGCATGTCAACGACTTAATTTCGACATCTCTCACTGTGAGAGAACTGACATCATCTCACCAAAGGCTGCCCCAAAACTCTGGAATTCTCTTTCTCCCGCCATCCAGTTTTCAATGGTCATCTTAAAAACACTTTTGCTACTTTAATGTTTTTGTTGGGGGGACAAATGACCGTGCTGTAAATATTGGCGGTGGAGTGTCCCCTGTGTTCCCCCTGAAATCTATGGTTGTGACAGTGGCGAGTGCCCCTACAGCTCATGTGCATATTGCATCCTGTGAATGTTTAGCATTAATTTATGAGGACGTACACAACCAACACTCCAAACGGACACAGGATATGCAAGGCAACCATCATGCACATGCAAACGCATAGTTAAAAGCAAGTATATCTCCACTCTGAGGAGAAATCATGTTTTATTCCAACAGAAAATGCACAGATCACAGATGAAAAACCTTTTGTGCATAAACTCAGTTATGCATGTTCTATATGAGCTGACTGACTCTGGTTTGAATCTATACAGTCACTCAGATCTGAAACAATTCACCTCATCAGCTCAGAGCAGTTGTCGCAGGGAAATATGATGTAATCTCATTAGCGTTGTACAACTATTGTTTTCACTTACTCACGTGGCCCAGATCCAGGTGCCTCATAGCTGCTCCATTTTCAGCCTTTTCCTTCCTGGCTTTGTAAGGAGCTGTTTTACTGCAGCACGACTTCTCTCCGAGGAACACGACTGGTACCGGCGAAGGAGGGGTCGGACGTCCTCCTGTTGCCTCATTGGTTGTAGCCGATGATTTCATGCACACTTTGTGGTTGTCAACAACTTGAGGAGCGTCAGAAAAGGACGTTGCTTTGTAAGGAATGTCAAGGCCTTACATCATTACCCAAGGTGGAATCAAAACATGTGCCTGCCTCCACACACATGAATGCAAAAGGCGTCATTGCAGATATAGTGATGGAGGCAACTTATGGTGTTGACCTCCAGATTTGTGGGAAAAAAATTGTCAAAGATATTTACAGCAGTTCTGCAATTACTTAAAAGTGTAAATCAGTAGATGTTATTCCCCTCTGTAACACAAGTGAGGCTGACTCCTCCGTCCTTGAAGAGGCCCGTCTGAAGTCCCTCAACAACATGGAAAAAGTCTGCACACTGTAGCTCCCTCAAGGCCCCTCTGAAGTCCCTCCCGTCAGGCTCATTAATGACATAACACACTGAAATAAATGCAGTTCTCTCACCACGAGAGAATTCAGTTGAAACTAAATTAATACAAAGAAAAATTATATATTCTGAGCATATCTTTCCCCAAACAATAAACTTTCTGATCTGCTGTAAAATATAGTTTTGCATAAAAATTAGGAATGTCACAGTTAACCCTTAAACACTGGTGCTAGCTCTGTTAGCTTCCTAAGCAGCATCAGCACAGCTAGTGGTGCTAACATAGTTAACAATGCTAAAGGGGTTTTGCGGCTCAAAATTAGGCTGCTTACTCATCAGGGGTACCTGGGGGGGACTGGAAGGTGACCACCATGTTTCAGCAGCAACGCCATCCCGCCAGGTCGACACGGTGTTACTAGTGCTAATCGCCAAATGAGTCAAGAAGATATAATTGCGGCTGAAGCAGCTACATGACCCAGTCAGTAGCTACATGACTCACGAACCATACCTTCATGTCAGTCCACGATCAGCCCCTTGGTGAAAAAGTGGAAGCCCCAACAAAAACGCTTAGTTAGCATTTAGCTAGCTATGAATTATAAGGTTAAAAGAGAGGTGGTTAATGTTAGGGTAGTTACCAGTTAATGTGTGTTGGACTAACAAAAGTAAAATTAACTGAAACGGTCAACAGAAAAATATTGTCATTAAATCTGACACTGCACAAAACTGAAAAATCATCAGTATCAGTGTTATTGTTAATCATTGTCATATCCCAGACTGTGAAAAAAATAAAAATCCCACTTAGTCAGGCACCCAGTAGCTCACCTGATAGAGCAGGCGCCCCATGTACCAAGGCCATGTCCTTGCTGCATCGGCCTTGGGCTTAATTCCAACCTGTGGCCCTTTGCTGCATGTCGCCCCCTTCTCCTCCCCTTTCACACTCATCCTGTCCGATCTAATAAAGGCAGAAAAAGCCATAAAAATAATCTTTCAAAAATAAAATAAAATTAAATTGAAATAGATTAAATTAAGTTCAATTAATTTAAATTAAATTGAATTAAATTAAATTAAATCCACTTAGCACAAAGTATACAGAATTTCTTTTTTGTTTATTTTTCATAAAAAAGTGGCATTATATAAACAAACTGGCACTTAAGGGTTGAATTTCTAAAAATTAATTAATATTTGTTTGTTGTGATCGGGACTAAAGTTGGTTAAAACTTTTAACTCAGTGAAAGTGGACAATATATTTATATAATATATTTTAATATCAGTTTTTGGTACAGACATTTTTGTCCTCTGACACCAGAGGGAACTTTTTTTTGAAGGATACACAAAGGTTAATCCCAGTGACGTCACCTGATGCATCCTGGCTACTGTACAACAGTGTTTAACATCAGATGGACAGTAGGTATTCAGACAGGAAAGCAGACATGTGGTCAGACTAAGACAGAAAAACCAAGTAACAACCAATTCCTTCACCCAGGAATGGAGGATGAGTGAATGTGCATCTGTGTGGGTGAGTGTGTGTGTGTGTGTGTGTGTAGGTGGTGGGTCCGCTCCGTCAAAGCGATTTCAAATTAACTTGCAATGTAACAATGAAATGAAAGAGGTCGGCGCCAACAATGTGGACTAACAGTGTGGAGTGTAAGTGAGGCCAGCGAGGCTCACCTCTCCTCCACCTCAGACGCTCACACAATAGAGCCTCATTCTGCTGCCTGTCTCCGTCTGTTTGCTCTGCCTTCCACAGGCCACTGCACCCACAGCTAATCACTTCAGAGCTGCTCCTCTGAACCCTTCAGATGACGAGGCAGGACGGGCCCTCTTGCCACAGGATCAAAGAGAATTCTTCAGTTCAGTCCAGTGTCACACAGTAAACATGTTGAATCTGTGCTCTGTGAAACGTATCATCCAGACACTGTAGGATGGTGTCGCTGCCTCTGCTGGTGCATTGCTGCATGTCTTGGGGCACCTTTACATTATGAATAGCGTGAAATGATTGGCAGGGATGTGTGCTGCATGACCTGCGTGCACTATGATGTACAAACAAAAAGGGGACTGACTCATTGACCCCTTTTTCCCCACAAAAATCAGCGCATATAGGAGAGTTTTTACATGTGGGAAAACCACTTAAAATTGCAGATAGACTCCTCGCCCATTGCCAGTAAACGAGTTTGCCTTTCTTGTGTTTTCCTGGTGTACATTCAATGTCATGAATGTTCTGAAAATTTCAGGGGACAAGAGCAAGACGGTAAAATTAGGTGACAATGACAGTCTTGCCGTCCTGCCATTCCATCAGGCAGTCTGTTTGTTTTTGCCTGTGCCGTCCAGAAGGTGTTGTCTGTCCACTGTTTGCTGTCTGTCTGATTCCTCCTGAACGCAGCATGAGTTGATGCTGGACAAGGACAGGGATTCAGTGAGGTGACGTCATTCTTCTTGGCCTTCGTGCATTCATTGTGCTGCAGATTGTAGTTTTTCAAGTGGTTAAACAAGTGAGTTGTGTTGCTTTGTCACCCAGACACAACTTTAATGCACTTTTTGCATGAGACCTATTCTCTCCTAAATCCTAAATACTTCCAAACAACAGATAATGATGCATGATGAATGGATGATTTTACCCGTCTGCAGTCGCAACATTCAGGAAAGTTCCTCCCAGGCTGTCGCTGCAGGGTGCGCTCGTAGCAGCGTGACAGCTCTTCAAAAGCAAAAGCTGGCTGTTAGTTGAGGAAAGGTTTGATTTTAATATGCAGAGGAGTTTACTATGAGCACGTTTTAACCTCAATAATGCAGTCGATCATGTTCATTTAATTACGGGATGTTATCAAGATTAATATTGGATTAATTGTGCAGCTCTAGTGGGTGTTGGTGGGTTTTTGGTCCAGTGGGAAAACGGCTATAGAAAAACATCTCCATAGCTCTACGAGAGGTGGGGAACTCCACAGGGAACGTTTTAATTATATTCCCCACAGTAACTGTATTTACTTTGCTGGGTGTGTGTTACTGAAAATGAGAGGACTCCAGAGTGTGTCTTCCCTGCCGACGTCAGGAACATGTGCCCCTTAATGCACAACTATAAGTCCAGCTTTATGTATTGTGCTCTGTGTGTGTAATGAGTGAGTTTGCTTGTATGTGAAAACCTACATGGCAGTGAACGTGTTTCAGATGTTGGTCTGAGTGTGTCCTCAGTCCAGCAAGTGCCAGTGATCATTATCTTTGCACCCTTCTGTACGAGTGCGAGGCTTCCTCTGTCAGATCACTTTGGCAAAACTGTCATATAAACCTCTATTATGATGGATGAGTTCTCTCAAATTGCATATTCCCGCTCTTGCCTCATCTTTGTGACAGTATTAACATAATTGGGCCTGTTAGAATGCAAGACGTTTGCCGCTGCTTAGCTGCTTACCTTCCCCACCAACCACTCATGCCCTTTGTAGTCTCACCCGCCACCCAAACCCAGCCAGGGCATTAATTACCAGCTGAGGGCACGTTCTCGTGTCTTATCTCGCTCCGGCACGAGGACTCAGACTCAGACAGACTCTGACATTTTTGGGAAGGTCATTGCTCAAAGAGCAAAAACAAATGAGAGTGACATCCTGTGAAAGGCCACGATATTACACGAGATCTACAGCTGACGCGTTTACAAAACGTCATTGTATCCCAATTACATGCGGCCCTTTGGTGCTTTGTGCGCCGCGTGCAGCCCTCAGGCAGGGCCCGGTCAACCTATGCAGAGCACACAGACGCGGCTGCGTGTGCTTGACCTTGACTCCTGCTGTCGATACGTGTCTGAGTGTGTGAGCAGATGCCCGTCTGTCATGAGCTGCACTTCACACATCTCAACACTTAAATGTGCATTTACATCAAAATGATGTGTGAGAGCAGGCTGAATAGTTGTTGACAGGCTGATTAGATGAAGTGTGTGTCTGCGTTTTGTGGGCACAGTGTATTTATTTACGTGTGTGTGTGTGTGTGTGTGTGTGTGTGGAGGTCAAGAAGCCTCGTGTCTAGTGGGGGAATGGGTGGAGGTCAAGAAGCCTCGTGTCTAGTGGGGGAATGGTCTTGGTTATAAAGTGGAGGTTGTTATGCAGGAGGGAGGCGGTTCACATGGAGACCTTGAATGTGTAACAATGAGTAATCGTGCAAGCAGCAGGTGCAGCCAAACATCCAGGTTCCTACGTGCCCCACGTCCTCTTCTGCAGTCATCCATCGCCAGCCTAAGACCCGTCCTCATCCAGCTTCCTCATTTAACCACGGCTTCATATTCACCCCGTGGCCTGGGATTGTTTTTAAATTACTCTCATGTCTCTGTTGGCAATCACATCTCCAGCCTTTGCGTTGAATATAGATTGCGAAGTGGAGAAGGCGGACAAGTGACGCGCTGCGAAATCAGGTGTGTGTGCGTGAGTGTGTGCTCACATCTCCTGTCACGGCTGACTCCGCTGAAATCACGCCTCTCACATTAAAAAATGGCTTGTGTTTATTTTTGGCTCTTATTCTGTTTTCTCTTCTTTACTCAAAACATCCCACCACTTTTTTTTTTTCTTCTCTCAGAGCCGTGTTTTGCCACGGTGAAATTTATTCATCGGCGTTTCCTTTGGGTTGTGAGTAGGATGACAAGAACATTTATTATATTTGTCATGTTTGTGGTGGTTAGTATTGTTGCCTCACAGCAAGAGGGTTCCTGGCTCGAGCTTGAGGTGGGGGAGCCCTTCTGTGTGGAGTTTGCATGTTCTCCCTGTGTCAGAATGGGTTTTCTGCGGGTGCTCCGGCTTCCTCCCACAGTCCAAAGACATGCAGGTTAGGGTAATTAGTGGAGTGGTTATTATTGTCTCCCTACTCAGAATTGGGGGAGCCCTCGAACCGCTGTGCAGAGCCTGCGTGCTCCTCCAGTGTCAGCGTGGGTTTCCTCCAGGTACTCCAGCTTCCTCCCACAGTCCTAAGACATGCAGGTTAATTGGTGACTCTAAATTGGCCTTAGGTGTGAATGTGAGCATCTGTCTCTACGTGTCAGCCCTGTGATAGTCTGGCGTCCTGTCCAAGGTGTACCCCGCCAGCTCCAGCCCCCCTGCAACACCCAACAGGATTAGCACTTATGGAAAATGAATGTTCTTAAACAGTATCCATAAA
The DNA here is from genome assembly GCF_006386435.1 of Epinephelus moara. Lineage (NCBI taxonomy): Eukaryota > Metazoa > Chordata > Actinopteri > Perciformes > Serranidae > Epinephelus > Epinephelus moara. The sequence goes on along the minus strand of NC_065521.1, from coordinate 39,606,445 downwards.
ATAAAAAGAAGCAAGCAGCCTTGGAGGGTGCGCGCTTTACACTCAAGATCTTTTGTGATTTCTTCTCTCGGCAGATATTGGATATCCTTGCCCTTTCCTCTCCTTGAATGTTTCATAGAAACACTGTGTGATCACAGTTACACCTATGAGGGCAAACTTATCACATGCTGCCAGATTACTTACAATGGAATAGAAATGGCAGAAGTTCACACCTGTTCAAGTGGTTAATTACCGCTGGAGTGTAACTCCTTTTCATATAAATACCTCTTCACCTGCAGGAACGTTCGGAACCTTTATGTATCTGATATCTACTCAGGAAACCTCCCTTTTACTACCAACCGAGGGAAAAAACACTCAGTGCTGATTCTTATCAAGCAATTTTGGGTCAACCTTTCCCTCCCCTGTTCGCCAGTGTTTGTGTTCAGCTGGATGAATAGAGGATGTTAGTCAAATACACCCACTTCTAAACCAGACGAGGAACAATGAGAACATTGTGCAGTAGTGGAGTTGCTGTAGCTCCTTGACCACCTCTTGTTTGCTTGGTCCTGTACACAGCCGAGATTGCTAATAAATCTAGTCGTGAGTGCCTTGTTTCAGGAAGTGCAGATAAAGAGGGAGAACTGGAGTGTAAATGCGCTGGCGTGAATCCACGTCTCCTCTCATTGGTGGGTTTTTTGTTTTACCTCTGCACCGAATGTCTGACTCATACTTTTCTCAAGGAGGAGGCGCCCTGCCAGCATGGGCGGATTATGAGACAATGGGCACCCAGGCAGAGATATGCAAAAGGCACCACCACCTCTCCTACAAAGGAGCAAGACACAAAAATTTTGTGGTGGTTTTCCTTTTTTTAATTGGTGGTTCTGTGTCTCTTTGTGGCTTTTTTTGCCCCTTTTTGTGGTTACTTTGTTTCTCCTTTAGGGCTGTACCAGTCAGCGTGAAAGTGAAGCGTGCTCCCCGCCATGTGGGGACCAAAACATCCTCAGAAGTAGCCTACAATGAACGCTCACTGAAAAACAAACAAAGTATGAGTTTACTTGAAGCCATCTCAGACGGCTGGATACATTTTCCCCACAAATACAACATGCTAATGTTTTTAGCACAAGCCTTTGGCATTTTACATTGTATAAATTAGCTAAGCGGCTAGCGCACTTTTCCTCTACTCATAAGAAGCCAGGGACAACAGCGACATTTAACAAAGGTAAAGCTACAAAATTGGATTACAACTCACAAGGTTCACTGACAAAACAACTCTTATACGAAACACTTTTTCCAAACAAATACAACATGCTAACGTTATTAGCACAAGCCTATGGCATTTTACATTGTCCTGCTCATATGAAACCAGGATAAATCACACACACGACTTAAAATGCCATTTTTGTGGAGGCTTTATTGTCTTCACAATTTATTGTTTCTTATCTGTGAAATTAAAGTAAATAAAAGCTTCGTTTCCACTGAAGGAAATGGTTTCAGCTTACAGAAACAGACAGGAGGTCTGCGGCGCTGCAACAGGTAGTTACATTTCTAGAGAGGTAAACATCAAGCTACGTCTATGTTGATGCAGAGCCTACGCCGTAGGTGTGGCATCGATTTGACACAGAAGTATAAATCTTGTATGAGATGTCTTCAACTAATGATTTGAATCTCAGACTTTCAGAGGGCAGCCGTAGTTTATTTGCATCTTTTTGTGTCTTTGTGTGTCAAGTCTCCTCCTTGTCAAGTTAATTTGAATGAAGCTTTGCAGGTGAAAGCCAGGGGGGCCCCTGACACACTAGGCCCCTGGGCCTGTTCCCGGTAGGCCCCGCTCAGTAATACATCCCCACCTGCCAGCATGTGTTTCCACCTCAGAGAATTAGTCGATTTAATTTAGGCTTTGTAACCTTGAAAACGCCATTCATCTTTCTGCTGTATGGATTTTATTTTTGACGTGACTGCTCGCCCCCCCGCACTGTTTTCTGCCCCTCATTTTTCTCCATAACACCGGCAACGCTGGTGGCAGCCAGGCACGGTGAAATACAGACTGCAATTGGATGAAGTGCAAGGCTCCCAGACAGACGTGAGCGGGGTGAAAGGATTTGGAGCCCCATGCCAGGCAATCTCCCCGATAATGGAATGTGGCTGCCTAACAACATTCATAAATATTCAGATGAGGCGAAATGAGGCTGCCCAAGAGATTGTGTGGCGCAAGCTGTCAGCGGCATGCGCAAGAAGACACAACAGTGCTGGTGTGCTGGAGGGAAGAGGCAAAGGATCTCATTCTCATCTCATTCTGCCATGTAGAGAGAGTGAGGAATGCGGGGGTGGTGTTGTTCCTTTTTTTTTTGTTTGAGGTTTGTTTGATTTTAAATATGAACCCTTGTTGAGCTGATCTCGTCTTTCTGAATGGGTAAAAACAAACATCCCGCTGGCTCCAAGAAGTGATGTACGCCGGGGCTGGTTGAGGCCCCGCTTCACCTCAACAATTAGCATACGCTGCAGTTTCCCGTCAAAGTATGTGTCAGAGCCACAATTAACATGGCAGTGGCTCCCCACATTTGGTTTAGCCCTGTGGGTCATGGATAAATACTGGAATCCTAATGACTGAAAGACTCTCTGCAGAGTAAGTGCAGCTAAAAAACAGAAGAAGCATTTATTTTATACCGGCTTAGTATCTGTGCTAATATCTGAAGTATCAACCCACATCCAAGGAGCTCAGTTTGGTTCTGTTGATCTTTAGCTAATATTATCACAGCACTCACTGTCTGCACAGTTGGCTCCAGCATTAAATATATCTGTCTAATTTCAGTAATAGAACTAAACTGAAATGTAGATTAAATATAAAGAAATACAGCTGAAATAACAAAATTAACTTCCATTTTCTGCCTTTCATTTGGATGAACTATGGTAAAAAGGGCACGAAATGTCGCCTTGAATAGAGAAAAGCAGAAGTAAACAATTTAATTGGAGACAAACAGCATGCACACCTCCTTTGTGCCCGGCAGAAGAAAAGGACACTATGGACTGGCTTTGCTTCTTTGCCCACAAAAGAATCTGACCTTGTATAACATTCCTTCTCTCCTGTCTGTCAGAGCTTCTGTCTGTCAGAGCCTCTCCTCTTTTTTCCTGCCAGACATCAATAGATGTAGAAGTTTGATTGAGCATGGAGCGTGGCTTGTCGTGCAGATGATTGGACTGTGCAGCACCTCTTTTTTAATCTCTTATTTATACCCAGTGCCAAGGACAAAGTGTTTCTTGTGCATTGAGGCACAGCGATTACATTCAGGCCATCAGCAGAAACAAGAGCATAAAAATGTAAAACAGTGTGAGCTTTTGTCACCAATATTTAATATTTTAATGTTTATGAGGCAACTATTCATTGTGTACTGTGGATGGATTAGTTAAGATCATCATCATGGGTGTCTGGGAGCAGACTGAGCAGACTAAAACACCCCCAAGATGCATCATAATCTAATCAGTCAAACCATATGCCATATGCGGAGGTGGTCTGGGTTGCATTTGACCACACATCTTTTGTAGTGTAAAGACTTATGCATCCCCAATAAGGATTACATCATCAGTGTAAGACTTGGTGGTGGTTTTGGTGACTATATTTTACAAAAATATTGTTCAACTCTACGGAAGAAGACATGTTGAATTTGGCCGACTTCGATATCTCCAGCTGCACCAACACAACCGCTAATGCAAGTAGCTTGAAGCTATCAAGAGTGTGGGGGCCCTTTTACTTTCAAGTGTAAGTGACTTGGGCAGTAACAAAATCTATACATAAGTGATCAGCTGGAGACGCATGATAGACACAGGTCTGAATCGCGGTGCATTTCGGCTGTCCACTTGTATTCGGATCACCGAAAAGCACTTTTATACCAGGTCTAGACAGGCTCTTCGAGTACTTTCAGACCTAGAGTTGTCTTGCTTTGGTCCGAATCAGGGACTAATTATGGTACAAAGTTGTATAATTGCCTAGAGTTGGTTCGTGTTCTCACGACAGCATTTACAAGCGGACCAGATCAAATGCCTTGTGTGAGAAAGCTGCTCTTGACTGGTCAGAATTTCCATGTGGGAAAAATCCAGGAAGTAAAGCAAACGTTGAAGAAGAGTACACTTGCAAGATAAATGTGACACTTTCTAATGTCACAATGGAGGGACAACTACGCAGGTTGATTTTAGCGCTGCTCATCGTGGACTATATTGCTGTCATTGTTCATTTTAGTCAAACCATACAGTTTGAAAACGAGGCGCGGCTCCAACTAGAAAACAATGTTTTGATGCATTGGATGTGCTGAATGTGCATATTAAGGCAGTACAGGAGGAGGTGCACATTAATAATCCTCCAGGACTGTAACATGCTCATGTTTAACCCAAACAATGTGTCATGTGACTGCAGTTGGTTCACATCCAGGTCGGAACACCTTCTCACCACAAACGAACCGCACCAGAGTTTGTTTATAACCGGACCGAGACAACCTCTTCAAGAAGGTCTCGGTCTGGTTGTTTTGGTGCGCACCTGAGTGTGATTGCTGTGTTCACACCTGCCCAAACGAACCGCTCCAAGGTGGCAAATGAACTTGAGTTCAGTTGAAGCGAACCAAACAGGGCAGGTGTGACAGCACCCTAAGGTAACACCATCTGACTGAGTGTATCTGTTCTGTGATTTGATTTCATTCCTAATGCCATTTCACTTTTTTGATTGGGAACAGATTCAGATTGAAGCCGTGTGATTGAAATATCAGTTCGTATACATTTTGCTTTGCTTCCCCCTGATGCATAATAAAAAGTTGAACGTAGCTGCTACACATGTGGGTGTAAACCTTTTCAGGACCACCCACAGACAGACTGTTTGAACCATTGATTCGAAACAAAGGTTGATCGATCACGCTTTGCCCTGAGTTTGAATGGAAATGCATGATCTCTGCGGAGCCTAATGTGCTTCAGTGGCACTGTTACTGAAAGCTGTTTAATGGAGGATTTATTTGACTGAGCCAGTCTCTCTCCCGGAACATTTGATTTAGTGAGCTGAATAAATCGGACCACCTTGTGTCACAAATCAAAGAGTGTGCACTTTCCTGCGCATGCAACTGTTGACTTTTTGCTGTACTGCTTGTTGCCCTCGCCTGTAACTTGACCCCTCACTGATTTTGTGGTATTTGTGGAACCTCAAACATCCAGGAACACATAGTGGCCTCGTTGTTAATAATATTACATATTCAATTGTCATCTAAAATCTGAACTCTAGTGTGAGGCGTTCTGACCAGAGGAAGTGCCTCTGCTGAACTAGCGGCTAAGGATTGCGGTCTTCTGGAAAAGTGAGCCATGAGGCGGGACTTCATCACTGCTTGTGTATATGTGCATGTTTGTGTGCATGTGGTTGTGCAAGCTGAGGAGGGGGGGGATATTTTGAATGATATTTTTGTGGTGTGGCTGTTCCTCTGAACCTTGCTTTAGATTATATGTTTAGTCAAACAGCCTCAACAGCTCTGCGTCTAGAATATCCCAAATTCCTTCCAAGGCAAACCATTGCTTAATCTCTGAGGGAGCAACTATTTCATGAAGCAGCTCCAAAGAAATAAAAAAATAAATCCAAACAGGCAAGATAAAAAAAACCCCTCATTCCATTTTCTTATTTTGTCAGAAAGTCCCCCCACTGTGGGACAAGCGTCGCTCTGTGCTGGCACCCAGATAAAGCGGATCAGCTGGCATAGAGGAGGCGTCCATGTCCAATCTTCGTTTTTGCCCTCCCCAACACTGTTTTGTTATTAACTATCTACTCAGCCTGCTGTAGGGAAAGCAAAAAGAGCGAGGAGGAGGAGGAGGAGGAGGAGAGGGAACAAGCTGCCAAGTGAGCTAACATGCCACTCTCTCAAGGACGTTGACTCCTTTGACTGAGGACAGCGTCGGTCAGACTGCAGTGTGTGAGCGCGTGCACGGGGCAGAAGGCGTCGGAGCCTTTGGGTCATTCCTCTGTGTGTTTATTTTTAGTTCCTAGCCACTATAACTGGGCAAATCCTGAGGCTTAGACCATCAGGGGGCCTCGGTTAGGAGGAGAGGAAAAAAGGCAAAGCAGCTATTTGGATGGGCCGAGCAGCGGCTTCCATTGCATAACGATAGGTCAGTAGTCACTCATTAGCTAATGATGGCTATCAGACCGGGAATTAAAACCCACTTAAAAACTTAATAGGGATATGCACTTTTGACCCCCGCAGTCGTGATGATGTTGCTGTATCCCTGCAAAAATCCATTCGTGTCTTACTATTCATAACAGCGTCTCGATCATTAGGAGTCATTTTAAACAGCAGAATGTAAATGCGAGCGGTCGCAGCGACGTGCCAACTCGTGATCAGATTAACACCTCAACACAAGCTCCAAACAAAAGCTGCAGCAGGATGCACAAGCTGACAGAAACAGGGAAGAAGTTCAAGCTGCGGACTTTGCGAGCTGTGATTCTGCAGTGTTATGACTTCTTAAGATACCAGTAATGAGAATTTTTGCATTGCAGATAAAGACTTTGATTGATGTTTGGGAGAGAAGTAGGCGGGGGAAAAGGGCAGGAAAAAAAAACCGAGGAGTTAAAAAAAAGCTCTTTGAATGCAACGGACAGGAACAAGATAAGTGGGGAATGAAAAAGCTGGGGACATAGAGGAGGGTAAAAGGAAGAGAGGCACATCATAGAGGTGGTGAGAGCTCTCAGTGCTGCCACAGTGCGAGCTGAATGACAGCATATCAGATAGCAGCCGAATCGTGGCGCCCTTGCTGAACTCCTCTGCCAAGGCTGTCACAGCCATGACTGGAGAGTAAAAGACACTATTGCATGTGCACATGAATGGAAGGCCTACGTTTTTACATGAACACAATGCACTCTGGTAGCACAGGGGCGGGATGATAATTGCTATAATTAAATCTCTAAATAAAAACAGTTCTCACAGTGACAGGCTCATATTAGTGTATTTATGGCATCTTTATTGCAATGACTGTCTTGGACCATCAAGGGGAGCACTTCTTATTCACTGTCACTCTCATACAGCTTCACAGCAGCACTAGAGAGTACATGGAAACATTATGTTTTCATTTAGGGCCTTAAGGTCCTGTTCGGTGCTGTTTCCGTACCAGGCAGTGATGTTCCACAATGGTGCAAGAGTAGAAACACCTCTGTATTTGCCGGAATTTCCTCAGGCCTCTCAGGTAAAACAGTCTCTGCCTTGCTTTGCTCACCACCGAGTCAGTGTGCAACGCCCAGGTCAGGCTCACAGTGATGTGGGCCCCAAGGTATTTGAAGCTATCCTCCCTCTCCACTGAGGACCCATTGATGTTAAGGGGGGCGTAGTTCCTTGGCTGCTTCCTCCCAAAGTCCACTATCATCTCCTTAAGCAGGATTTATACTTGTGCATCAGCTTTGTGCAGAGCCTATGCACGTTGTGTACGTCTTTTTGAGCATTTATACTTGTACGGTGGTTTGTCTGTGTCACTCTGAAGTTACACCTCCAAAAACACTAGTTGGCGGTGGGGTTTCTGTGAAGTGCTGTAAAGTTGATTCAAAACACACCCAAAACACGTTACACATGGCTTAATAGCAACAATTTCAAACACAAGTACACAAATCAGCTTCACTAAAACTCGCAGCATTCACAGACAAAGCACTTGTCTTAATCTGGACACATTTTACCCACAAATACAACGTGCTAATGTTTTTAGCACAAGCCTATGGCATTTTACATTGTATAAATTAGCCTAGCAGCTAGTGGACTTTTCCTTTACTCATCTGAAGCCAGGGACAACAGCAACATTTAACAAAGATAACATTACAAAATTTTGCTCCATTACAACTCACAAGATTCACTGACAAAACAACTGTCTTATACTAAACACGTTTTCCAAAAAAATACAACATGCTAATTTTATTAGCACAAGCCTATGGCATTTAACATTGTATAAATTAGCCTAGCGATGAGCAGAGATTTCCTCTGCTCATATGAAGCCAGGATAAATCACACACAAGACTTAAAATGCTGTTTTTGTGGAGGCTTTATTGTCTTCACAATTTAATGTTTCTTATCTGTGAAATTAAAGTAAAAAAAGCTTCGTTTCCACTGAGGGAAATGGTTACAGATTACAGAAATAGACAGGAGGTCTGTGTCGCCGTGAGTTGTAGTTAGATTTCTGGGGAGGTGCACGTCTACAGGCTACAGCGCTTGGTACAGTGAAGGCTCTATGTTGATGCAGAGCCTAGGTTGTAGGTACGGCGTTGATTTGACACAGTAGTATAAATCTTGCCTTAGTTTTGCTAATGTTCAGGAGTTGGTTGTCATCCTGACACCACCACTAGGTCCTTTTCATTGTCATCTGTGATCAGGCCCACCACAGCTGTGTCGTCAGCAAACTCGACGATGGTGTTGGAGTCTGAGGTGGCTACACAGTCGTGTGTGTACCAAATAATAGAGGTGAGAAAAGCAGCCTTGTAGATTCGAAACCAAGTGTGTGTATCCCACTGCAGTAGCTATAGTTCTGCTCATTTCCTCCCATGTCCTGCTCATCCCCCGTTCCTCCACCACAACTGCCTGATACACTATTGACAGGGCCGAGAAAACAGTCTAATGGTGTGTATAATTCCAAAATGGTTTCCGTAATTAAATAGCGTCTTGACACTAATTAGTTCTAGCTGTTGATAATACAGCCAGCCCAAATTCTTTTGCAATGCCTTCTATTTAATTAACCAAATGGACTGATAAATAAGGAGCCACTTGCTGTCAGTCTCGCAGTGCATCTGTAAACTAATGCATGTTCCTCAAACCGGCTCCTCCTGACTCTCCCTATTGTTGGCTAATTGCTGGTTAAACAGGGCACTTGGCCCATCGAGGGCACTGCTGCAACACAGCTCACACGCATTTATAGCACTGCTTCTTTATTCGGCCCACTTACAGATTGAAAAACTGGATTGGGATGTTTCACAAGGCTTTTTGGCCATGCTGGTGTCATGTGGAGGGAAATCTCAGTCTGTCTGTTGGTTGGTCCACCACTTCCAGTTGTTTATATGCTAACGACTGTTGAATGGATCGGACTGAAATTTTGTGGACATTAATGGCTCCTAGATGACGTATACAGTATGTAGACTTTGGTGATCCCCATAGACTGTATAAGACAATGGACATGCTAAAAACATCATTTTCAGTAATTAGTTTATAGTCAGAATGTACAAACCTGTATGTCTGCACAGATATTGATTTGAAATAGAGGGAGTCAGCCATGCCCCCTTCCTCCACCTCACAGCCGCTGTCTTTTCCTCTGTATCTCTGCTCTCTTATTCTGTTTCTTATGAGCTTATTGGCTCTCTGTCCACATCTCTCAGCTTACCTTGCCCTTCTATCTCCCTCTGCCTCTTTCCTCCCTTCCCCCCTTTTTCTCCACTTTTTTCCCTTCCCACATTTTACCTCTCCTTTTAGAGATTCAGCTCATGGCCACCTCTGACGTCCGCTTGGCTCTTGACATACAGTATATGACCTTTTAAACCATTTGTCTCTAGGGACGCTCCATCTCCAAGCCCTCTCCGCTTACACATCAACCTGGAAACACTGCTGCTGTTTCTGTTTTCAGTTGAGCATTAACATTGCAACAGTGCACCTGGCTGACGCAGTTGGCTGGTTTGGATTGAAAAACCTCCTCTGTGTGTGTAGGGATGAATGATTCCTCCCTCCTTCGGTTAATAAACCAGGGTAAATTTTCCACCAGTCTCTGTTGCATTAAAATGAAGTCATTTGTGCTGTTTTTCCCATAGTATAATTAGACAAGGCAGCTCTCTGCGGAGCCCATTCTTTCGGTGGAGCTCAAGCGAATCACTAGAGGTCCCCGAGGATGCTGCTGGCCACCACTACACCCCGCTGTATGGGAGTAAAATATGACTGCATCACTGAGGCAGCATCTACAGCCCCTGACTCTCATCTTCACTACTGTGAAGCCTTCTGCAGGCTCTGGAACATAAGTGATGTGCAACAACAGCAAACAGCACACATGCGATAATTTAAAACCCTTCCACAGTGCCTTGCGGCAGAGGCGGTAGCATACACTCCTCCTCTGTGACGGATGGTCTTAGACAGGTGTTGGAAGCGCTCAGGAATGTCCGACCAAATGTCTCACCCACATGACGAGTGTTGTGAGCTGTTTGTGGAGGATGTGTTGTAAAGACAGTGCCTTTTGTTCAGAGCTACAAAAAGTATATACCCAAAAGACTCTCTTGAGCAGAGCTTGTCACAAGAAGCTCAGCAACTGGGATCTTATTGCATCTTAAAGGCAAAAAAAAATATGGCTCAAAACAATCATTCTTACCTCATAAACTTGTTGGGTTGATCCCTCTGTTCGGCTGTTGTTGACTGAAGTCCAAATCAGCTGAATTTGTCCAGTCACCCCAGAAAATGAGGTGCGATTAATGATGTGAGGTAATGACTGGTATTCATCAGCATCTAGTTAGCATACCGTTGCTAAGTAGAGACCTGAGATGAGGGCAGCAATAACCCAGCACAAAGGTGATATTATTACTAGCCCTCTGGCCTCTTGTAAAGTACTGTCATCACACAAAACACAGATACAATACACACACTTCCTGCAAGCTCACACGAACCCATGGACAAATAACTGAACAGGCAAACTAGGCCCAGGCCCAAAGTGTCAGTGCCCCCCAGCCCTCAGCTGCAAAATGTTGCTCAAATTAACAACTACCATACAGGGAGAGAGAGATGCAAAGAGAGACATTACAAAGAGACACAAAATCTCAAAGAGATGCAAATGGACTACAGAGAGACACGAAACGACCAAGAAAGACAAAAATATACCTCAGAGAAAATGACCTCAAGGAGTCACAAAATGACCACAAAGAGATGCAAAGAAACTACAAAGAGATACAAAACAACTACGAAGAAACAAAATGGCATCAAAGCAACACCAAATGACCCAAAAGAGATGCAAATGAACTACTGAGAGACACGAAACCACCAAAAAACAGGACACAAATATATCTCAAAGAGACACAGAATGATCTCAATGAGTCAAAAATTGACCACAAAGAGATGTAAAGACATACAAAACAACTATTAAGAAACAAAAATGACAAAAAGCACAAAATGACCACAAAGAGATGCAAATGAACTACAAAGAGATACAAAACAACTATGAAGAAACAAAATGACCAAAAAACGCCCCCAAATGACCCCAAAGAGACACAAAAGGACCTCAAAGTGACACCAAATGACCTCAACGAGATGCAAAGGAACTACAGAGAGACACAAAATGTTTATGAAAAGACCAAATGACCAACAAAGACACAAATATGCCTCAAAACAACTACAAAATTGCCACAAAAAGAAACAAAAGAAACCAAAAATGCATAGCAGCTGCAGAGAGATGCAAAACAAAGAAAAGAAAAACGAGGCAAACCACCTGAAAGCCTGCGTGTCCTGCTCCTGTGGAGGAGAGGTGGTGGGGCCTTTTGCATATCAGTGCCCAGGGGCCCATTGTCTCATAATCCGCCCATGCATGAACCCCTCAAAAGCATGTAAGCATTTATAAGGGATGTTAAACGTGTGCATTTGAACTCTTAACACCATGGTGTGTGATTTATAGCAGGATGGGTCTGTATTGGTGCAGGTACGTGCTCTCTAATCCACAAAGGTCAAGTGTCTTGAATGAGAATGAGTCTCTGCAGGATCTGTTCAAAACTCATCCTTTGCCTCATCAAACCACACTTCAGCTGAGCATTGATCTTAATGACACAATATATTCCTAATGCAGCTGCGTGTGCACTTCTGACAAATGAACACTCCGCCTGGCTCCGAGCAATCTGATTCTCTTCCTCGTCTTTGTCATGCAGGGACTGATATTCATTTCCCACTTAAATATTTGGAATGTGTGGAGAATTTCTCAATGCGGACAGGCTGGCCCTTCCTGCTGCAGTTTCTGGCATGCCTTGCTCTCGTCCAGACCGGTTCAGGTTTCATGTAAGACCGGAGAGGCACATGGGCGCATCCATCACACCCTCAGGTCCTTGCTGATGAGGACAGCCTGGGGAGAGAGGTCAAGGATTGGTGCAACAGTGTAATAATGAAATGCAGCCTGCTCACATTGCAGCTGGGAAATCTAGGCAAGGTGACAGCCACTGCTGTCAGAGAACAGGCATTTCACACAGCAACAACACATGACGGGACCGTGATACATTCCATTAGAAGAATTCCTCATACATTGTGTTCCTGTGCTGCAGGTGTGCTGTTTCCCAAGCTGAAAGGCAACATTACAAGTATTCTGTATTGTTACATGAGGCTCATGAGGGATCATCCAAGCTGGGGTGCACATACATCTTTGCTGTGTGCTAATTGCCTGCCTGCCCTCTGCTGTACAGCTACTGTCATACATCTCTCCTTCACTGGAGCAAGCTGGGTCAGCTCTCCAAACTTAAGTTTTTTACAGAAGTAAATCACATCCTGAAGCATGAAGGATTTTTTGGTATCACATTTGTCCTCATGATAAATAGCTGCACTCTTGTCTTTCTTTGAGAACAGCAGCTGATGTGAGCTTGACTTTATGTCCATTACATTAGTCTCCAAAGTTTACATGATGGAGGGAAAACAAGACTAGGTCACAACCAGATATATACTGAACCGTTTATGAAACACTACAGGGCTTTTGATTTGAAACAGGAAGCGGCGGTATTCACTCAGTCACAGACTTTGCCCAGCTGTTGCTGTGTAGCCAAAAAAATAAAGTAATACATCTTAAAATCAGGAGCCTGCTTCCTCTGGAGCTGTACCCACTGATCATTTAACACAACCCTTCATCTCTTCAGCCCCAGTCGAGGATGTACATCTTCATGTGACTGGTGGAGGCCCCACAACCATCAGCCGGTATTTGAGCCAAAGTCTGCCGGTAACAATAGCTAGTAAACCGGGAGCGTATCTATGTTTCCCGGGTTCTATGTTCCCCACTTACACAAAAAAGATTCTATGTTTCCCGGGTTCTATGTTCCCCGCTCAACCAAGCGGGAAACATAGAACCCTTTTTGGTTGAGTGGGGAACATAGAACCCGGGAAACATAGAACCCTGGAAACATAGGGATGACCCCAGTAAACCATCCAATAGTTGACCTGGCGGGTTGTTCCTAAGGTGGCGGCACCCGTTTCACATTGTAACACGTAGGCCTAATATTCACTTTTATTCACATTATTCACATTTAGTCTACGTCTTATTTCTGCCTGCTCCTTATAACAGTGTCGCCACCTGTTCAGACATTGTAACCTGTAATAGACAATAATATTTAAATCATTTTAAGGCTTACAGACATGGCTGTTCTTAAAACATTTTGATGAAGTGATCCTCTTTCCTCTGTCCAAAACTGCTGTGGCTGGCTAGTTAGTTAGCTACCTTGCTAATTCCACCATGCTTTTATGCTAACGTCACAGTGGTTACAGAAAATGTGACAAAATGTCACTCCTGACGTTAGCAATGTGTTTTCCTACTACTGTGACAAGAGTGTGTGGACGCAGCTCTTAGCTGTTAAATTGTACTGCAGTTAGCTAGTTAGCTATCTAGTTTGCTAATACCACTATGATTTTATGCTAACGTCACAGTTTTTACAGAAAATGAGCTCAACGAATTTGTCACTCATCTGAATAGCAATGTGCTTCTCTATGGTGTGACAGGAGTATGTGGACAAAGCTGTTAAATTGTACTCATCTAGCAGCTAGCTAGTTAGCTATCTAGTTTGCTAATACCACCATGCTATCATGCTACACTGGTTGCAGAAAATAATACAGGACAGTCAGCACCTACTCATTTTGAAAGATGGGGAAAGACTAACACTCATATCATCCCTCACCCTGACCAGAGGTGTAACTTCATCACTCACGAAGTCACGGACAGACTTTTTAGCTGCCTCACGTGCTGCGGTCCAGCTAAAAAACATTAAAATACACATAGCTATGAAGACTTTTTGTCGCTGCCTTTTATTAAATCAAATATTTATTAATGTTTTGGCACTGCACTGTAACTTTTGATCTTGTATTTTATACAATAGCTTGCCTTTATCGTCATTGTGCAAAGAGTATACAATACGATTAGGAGTGATATCTGATCAAGTCATCAAGCAAGAATAAGCACTGCAACAGAGAGCCAAGAGCAGCCACAACTTTGCACGCCACCGCCATCTTTTCTACCATCTTTATCATGCCTGTCTTACCTTTTTTCTTCTTCTATTTTCTAGCTCTTTAATGGCGTTATGATGTGTTTCTTACATGCTTTGTCTCGATGCTCTTGATGTTTTATGTGAAACACTTTGAACTGCCTCATTGCCAAAATGTCCTGCAGAATCCCATGTATCCAAACCCTTGTTTAGCATGTTTCAAGAAGTCAAAAATACCTAACTGCTTTTGTTTGCCACTGTCAGTTGCTCAACAAATATATTCACAAGTGACAGACCTAAAGACATAACCACAGGAAACACAAGCTATAAAAGAAGAAACCCTTCTGGGGACGGGTATTTGATACTGACAGGACTCAGAGTTTTTTAGTTTCACTTTGACTCTGCAAATCTTCCTTCGAATCCCCACAAGAGCTGCAGCAGAATTTGAAATGGATGCCTCCAGCTCTCAAAACTACAACAGATCCTAAACTCAGAGTAGACAGGTGGATGTCTTGCTCAGCTCCCGAGCTTTCGGGAATATGACTTCACAATGTTGCAATGTTACGTACTGAATTTTGCACTACGAAAGTGGAAGCATTAGGAACAAAAACGGTCAGCAAACCCTTGAGTTGATGTAAATGACGTTTGAAATTTTCCCATGCAAACTCTATAATAAAATCTGTACTGTTATTGTGCAGTGCAGCAGTTTGAAATCAACTAATCTTGATCTTATGGATTAGGATGTCACCTTATGTATAGGTTGAACCATGCTAATGTGCCTGGTAACCTGCCTCTCTCATTTGACTTTACAATCAGACTGGCTCAGTTTGTTCTAGACTTTATCCATTTTTAGCATGTCTAGCTCCAAACCAACCCGTATGTGCCAAGCCTTCACAGAAACTTCATGCCCAAAACTGGGATCAAACTTGTTCATAAATGCAACAACATAGTCCAGAGGCAAACAGACCCAGATGGCTGTGGTTAGGAAAACTGGACCTGTGGGGGGAAAAAAAAGGCTAAAGGGATGATCAGAAGTCCTGGTGGAGTAAGGAGGAGGAGGAGGAGGAAGAGGAAGAGAAGGAGGTCAGCATGTACTAATATTGAGAATCCTGAGTGCTGCTTTGGAGAGCAAAGGGAAAAAAAGTTGGGATGGACATGCAGTATTGAGTCCCACTGAGTTCAGAGACAGGTTGTTAAAGTCACAGATATCATACCTCTCATTATCTTTCCTGGGGGGGCGTTCTGATCACAGGTCCATCTGCGTTTTAATGATGCTCCTGTAGCTGAGGCGGTGCTGTTATGCACTCCCTCGTACGTGAGGAGATAGAGTTGAAACAAGCAACATAAATGAAATGTAATTAACTAAAGACCTTGGGAGGAGATGCCTTTTGGGTTTGGGATGGACCCCTTCCATCTTTTCAACCCAAGTTTTATTATTATTATTTATCAGTGGAGAATGCAGAAATGCTTAGTTACAGGCAAACAAACATGCCAGTTTTTTATACCGTCTTTTCATTAAGCCCCTGCAGTTGGCATCTCTTCTCTCCATCCAACAGTGAGCACAGCTTTTTAACATCACCCTGAACATCATGCTTTTTGTTCAGGTTTGTAAAACCATGCACACAATAGCCAACAGAACAGATGGACCAGTCTTGATTGCATTTCTCTATGTAGGTAAATATGTTGGAAAAATGTCCATGGACTTGTACATCCACTTCAGAGGGCCAGTGCAGTATCTGCACACTCAGGCTACATCGACATTAAAACAATTTGGTTTTAAAGTATATTGCTACATTTACGCTCTAGCATGCACTATACTATGGTGTTTTGGATCCTCAAATAAAAAACCTTTGAAAGCACTGTTGACCTTCTTTTAGTTTGATACTTAGGAGTTGTGTTTAAGGGGACCGGTCTCGTCAAAATCCAGTGCTTGAGCAGTGAAAAAAGCCGTCCTTCAGCATCGGCATGATACGTGGCCGGTTGCTGTTATAGTTTAACGGCGCCCGATGGTGTCGCGGGGGAATGCGCCGGGACAAGAACGAAAGTTAAGGCAGCAAAAGTGTGAGTAGGGTGGGCAGAAAGGGTGGTGGATGGGTCCAACAAACACGACCTTCACCCTGGAGAGCGGTGTTCGCGTCCTGTAAAATGATAAGGCCAAACTCTGCTCTTTTTTCCCCAAACCCAACCACGTACGTTTGTCATTGGAGGAAAAAAACGTCAATTGGCGTTGCTGTACTGACGTAGTGCCTTTATTTTGAAAGAGACGGTATGTAAATTTCCTGTGAAAACGGAAGACAGTGCATGTAACCGGAATAACTTGACATGGTTTCCCAGAACATCAACGTCCAAAGCATCCAGGGTACCTTTCACATTGTATCTGGACGTGGAAGGTCCGTGACCAAACTTCAAAATGTGACAAGGTCGGAGTGAGAATGTGTTGGTTTTTGTCTGGATCGGCAGAAACGGAGACTTTTGAAAACAATGACCCAGATAACCACGTCGTTTTCCAATTGGGTCTTATCGGTCGCAGTGTGTCAAGCAAAAAACATAGTAGTCAGGTCCATGAGCGTAGATTTTGGGGAGGCATAAATGAAACTTGTGGTGTAAATATGCTACTGCTACTTTCGTGTTTTTATTGGGGGGGTCAAAGGCACATTTTCTAAATATTCAGGGGGCCATGTCCCCTGCATCCCCCCAGAGTCTACGCCTATGGCTATGTACCTTTTATGGTTTCATCTTTCTAGTGCGGATACTCCTTTCCCATTGCCATGGCTTCCTCCAGCATGGATAATGCTCTCAATGTCACTGTAATATGTTGCTGTATTTGCTTTGCAGCAACTCCCAAACTGTTTTTCTCCACTTTGACTGCCTTTTACTGACATTCTACTTCCAGTAACAGTCTCATCTCGTTGTCTGTCCAAGCAAAGAAATTGCTGGTCTTACTTGTCAGCATTTCTGTAGTATTTTGTAACTAAGCAACCATCGGGGTGTTAGTGTGGACAGGGATTTATTTCTGAAACAGTGCTAAAATGCGTATGTGTATGGAGATTAAAAAACCCTGTAATAAATATAATGAAAACGTATTAATGTGGATTTGGCCTCAGACCCTGTTGGGCTGAGACGCCTGACTCATGTGGCCCAGCCACTCTGCAGACAGCTTGTCAATACGCTGAGTCACAGGAAAGAGCCGGGTTGACAAGCTTTTTGAGAGAGCCCTGAGCAGAGCAGGCCCAGGAGAGAGGAGGACAAACGTTGGAGAGCCACTCAATAATAGTTCTCATAGAGAAGTGCAGAAATAGCTCAGTGGAACATGGGTGGCCGGCAGGAAAGAAAAGGTATGACATGTGATGAGCATCATCTGGCCAATCAGTGCGTGTTTGTCCAAATATCAGTAACACAGCTGTCAACTGCACAACTGTCTGTAACGACAGATCATACAAGCAGGGCCAGGAGCCAGGACCGAATGCCATTTACGATATTTGACATTTTAATAACGTGACACGTGTCAGCGGATGTCACTGTTAGCTTGCTGCTGCGGAGTGCATGTGTCCCTGGGAAACATTTTAGCACTTCGTCTTGTATGCAGTTTGGCATTAGTCATGAAAATATACTACATGTATTCATGGATGGATTACGAGACAAAGCGCCCTCGGGCACAGACATGTAAAAGCCCCACCACCCCCACACACCTCCTATATAAGAGCGAGACACAAAACGCTTGCAAATGACATGACTGCTTTGTGTGTTTTTGCGGTCATTTTGCATTTCTTTAAAACCATTTTGTCGTGCTTTGTAGTTGGTTTATATCTCTCTGTTGTCATTTGGTATCGCTTTGTTGTTTTGCGTCTCTTTATGACCATTTTGTGTCTGTTTGTAGTTATTTTATATCTCTTTCTAGTCATTTGGTATTTTTTATAGTCATTTTGCTCGTCTTTGTGGCCATTTTGTGTCTGTAGTTGTTTTACATCTCTTTGTAATTTTTCGGTATCTCTTCATTGTCATTTGGTATCTGTCTTTTTACGTGTCTTTTTACGTCTTACTCACTTGTTTATATCGTAACCTATCGTTTATGTCTCCTTAACAGTATACAGCTTGGTAGGTTTTTGTGGTTTTGTGTCTTTTTGTGGTCAGTTTGCTTCTATTTCTGGCAATTTTTTTTATCTTTTAGTTGTTTTATATCTCTTAGTAGTCATTTGATATATATTTCTAGTCATTTGGTATTTCTTTATATTTTTTTACTATCTCTTTGTGGTTTTGCATCTCTCAGTTGTCATTTTCCTTTGTGGCTCTTTGTAGTTGTTTTATATCTCTTTGTACTTGTTCAGTATCTCTTTCTAGGTGTTTTGATTCTCTTTGTGGTGATTCTGTGGCTTTTTTAAGTTGTTTCATATCTCTTTGAAGTCATTTGGTAATTTTTTTTTATAGTCGTTTGCTATCTCATTGTGGTTTTGCATCTCTCGGTAGTCATTTTATTTGTCTTTGTGGCCATTTTGTGGCTCCTTGTAGTTGTTTCATATCTCTGTGATTGTTTGGTATCTTTTTACAGTCATTTGGTATCTCTTTATAGTTGTTTTGGTTCTCTTTGTGGTTTTGCATCTCTCAATAGTCATTTCGCCCCTCTTTGTGGCCTTTTTGTGGCTCTTCATAATTGTTTTATATCTCTGTGGAATTGTTTGGTATCCATTTGTAGTCGTTTGGTACCTCTTTGTGGTTTTGTGTCTCTTCATAGTCATTTTGCTTCTCTTTGTGGCTCTTTGTAATTGTTTTATATCTCTTAGTAGTCATTTTATATCTCTTTCTAGTCAATTGGTATTTCTCTATAGTAGTTTGCTATCTAATTGTGGTTTTGCATCTCTACGTAGTCATTTTGCTCCTTTCTGTGGCCATTCTGTGGCTCTTTGTAGTCGTCTTGAATGGCTTTGCACTAGTTTGGTGTCTCTTTATAATTGTTTTGATTGTCTTTGTGGTGATTTTGTGGCTCTTTGTAGTCATTTTATATCTCTTTGCAGTTGTTTGATATCTCCTTATGGTTGTTTGATATCTCCTTATGGTTGTTTGATATCTCTGAGGTTTTGCATCTCTTTGTGGTTTTGCATCTCCTTTGTAGCTGTTTTTCTAACAATCACAGTGGCCTAAGAGCCAAAGAGGTCAGGGGTTCGGCCTGCTCAGTAATCTAACCATGCACGTATATCAGTATTTAAGAAGAAGATGAGACTTAATTTAAACAGATTGGAGGCTTAGTCATACACTAAACCCAGTTGGCACTCAAGAGAATCCATTTCTCTAAAGATTTACCTCAGCCTCCAATTGGCATGACATGTTTACGTGATCTAAACAGGCTGTGTGACTGATGCATCTCAAAGTGGGTTCTGAGCTTGAACAGGAAACACATGTATTCACCAAAGCACCTTCATCAAGGCTGTTGAGTTTAATCATATTCTGAGCAGCTTCTCTCACCATACCTCGTCTTTCTTCAAGAAACCCTTAAAATCAAGTTTGCTTCGCAGTCAGAACAGTTTATCGTTGGTTCGGTGCCCACAGAGACAAACAGTCCCTCACACCTTGTGATCAGAAAGATCTGTCAGCGTTTTCTCTTAACGCTCTCTCCCCGGTGTCCTCTGAGGGGCTCAAGCTTCTATTTATTCCTGGTGGTTCATTTGAGCTTAATCACATTGCACCAACTAGCAGCCACCTGGGGACGGGCAGAATTAATGAGTGTGAGGGACGGCCAGCAGATGGATAGGGGACCAAGGACCCTGCTAGGAGTGTGCAGAGAACGCCTGCTGGTTAGAAAAAAAAATTCTCTCCCTCTCGACTCAGTCACACGGAGAGTAATGACAAGGAGAGGCTGTCTGCAGGCTGACTGATTGTTCTGAGCCGTCCACACCTCCGAGAAAGTCTACAGAAACCCTTCAGGGTCTGAGGAAGCTGGCATCCAATATCTATCTCACTAGTGGGACCTAAGAAAAACCACACTGCATAATGAAACATGACTGATATTAGGCTTAAAACCTGTCTGACACA
Source organism: Epinephelus moara (assembly GCF_006386435.1). NCBI lineage: Eukaryota > Metazoa > Chordata > Actinopteri > Perciformes > Serranidae > Epinephelus > Epinephelus moara. Next base: position 39,586,275 of record NC_065521.1, on the reverse strand, counting down.
GACAGGGGTCACCACCCCAGGGCTGGACGAGTCAGAGATGGTGGCTTGGACTGTGTATTGTCTTTGATTTTTCATGGATGTATTCTGTGATAAAACACTAGGTTCCTTGATCTCTGTTACAGAGCAAGGGACTGAGAACAATTTAACCACTGGAGATGACAGATAGCAGCTCGGCTCCACTCATTGAGTTGAATTCTTGCAGTAATTTTTTAAAAACTTGTCATAAATAAACGGAAGTTGAGTTATCTTACCTTCCTTTGTACGTACAGTTTGTGACCAACAGACAGTTCAAGGTATAATATTACCTCGTCCAAAAGAAATTTCACCATGTTTGCTTACAAAATCTAAAATGCTGTGCAATATTACTCAGATTTTAATGTCATTGCAAAGGTAACCAGTGAAATTTAGAGCTGACAACAAGATTTTACTTTTGTTTTTAAAGCACTGAACCGGCTCCGGCATATCTGAGTGACCTTTTACACTCCTGCTGTGTTCCTTGTCACTGCGGTCATCTGACAAGCTTCTGCTTTCCATCCCATTTGAGGCGTAAAGGTGACCTTGCTTCTTCTGTGGCCGGGCCCAAGTTGTGGAACTGCTGCCCTCTAAATGTTCGATTAGCTGCCAACATCCACTGTTTTACTGCTTGTTTTCTCTGGACTGTACCTAAAAAATCTATAGCGCCTGGTCTAAAGTGCATTTAGGGTGCGTTCAACTCCACTTTGATAGTTAAATGGTGCATAAATCCAGGCCCAAAATGAAGCGCAGCAGGCACAGGGGTTGTATTTAGTCCTTTAGTGAATCATAGATGTACTTAGGTGTAAACATGACTTCAACCAATCAGAGTGTCATCTCTCACTCCCTTTAAAAGCCAAGTGTGCCTGCACCTGGCACATTGCTATTTACATGGCAGATTTGGCAAATTGGAGAAGCGAGCGTTTTCCTACTGAGAGTAATTCAGTAAGAGCAGTAATGGCACTGCAGCAAATATCATGGGTCCTTGAAGCAGCTAAACTAAAAGCTGTAGATTTAAACTTGACAGAGGAAACAGAACGAGTCCTAGCTTCTGAAATTATCAGGGAAATTATGCTGCTCCTTGTGTGTAAACATGTAAATTGTCTCCCTTAATATGGAGTCGGACAGTAGCTCTGCTGTACTCTCTGCTATGTTCACATTTTACAGAAAGTTATTAATATTTTCCTTATTGATGATGTAATGTTTTATCCACCCTGTGTGTGACAGGTAGAGTGTACGGGTGTTGTGAACCCGTCTATGAAGGCGCATCTTACTATCTAAATAATGTGCCTTTAAAAAGCAGGAAATACTGCGTCATTACGACTTGAGACCAGGTTTTTGTTGCTCAGTGGCGCAGTCACTTACTGCTGCCTAAGAACAGGAGCTAGGGCTGCCCCCGACTAAGAATTTTCCTAGTTGACCAGTAGTTGTAATTCAGAGTCCTTAGTAAAGTCGTCGCCCGCATGTTTATGATATTAATGTAATTATTAAATGATATATTTTGGGCGGGGCAACACAATGGTTTGAGTTGAAGGTGTGAGAAAGAATAGTATCAGTAACATTGTTAACACTGTGCTACATTACAGAGAAATACAAAACCGTACTAATGAACCTTCATTAATATAGGCCTATATTTTATCTACAAGTGCACGTCACACACTGAGCGAGCCGCCTGTTAATGACGCTGTGGGCTAATGGGCATGTAGCTACTTCCATGTTTCAGATGATACGTCATGTTTGTAGTCGACCAATGAAGATGAGTTTACATATCACCTTGGGTTCGTCCTTCACCTTCTCAAAATGATCCCACACTTTGGATTTCCTGCCCGACATGTTATTAACTAGCCTGTGGAATAACCGCAGGTACCAGCCCTGGAAATTAACCTGACTCCTGTCTGACTGCTGAGCGTGGACACTTCCTGTGTCTGTCCTTTCAAATTAAACTCCCACATGGCCATATAGGTTTTGATTTGTTTTACAAGGTGCAGCTCCTAAAAGAGTCTCACGTTTGTTTGTTTGTTAGTTTTACCAATGAAATCTTGCCGATTAATGACCTTTCTGGTTGACTAACATTTGGTCGACTATCTGGCTCTAATAGCAATACACCTGACCACACCTCACTTTAAAACCTGCTCTCCCATGGGTGCACAAATAGGTAAAGATACATTTGCTACTTACAAAGCGTGGGCACTGGCTGTAAAAATGTCAACTGCATCGCTCTGAAATGAGCAATGTGCCGCGCTCTGCACTGCTGTGTGTGTTTTAGGTGTGTCAATACATGTTTCTGTCAATTTCTGTACTATTTTGTTTTTATCCAGTGCCGTGACTTGACTAAACTACACCAGCCACACTGTATGAATGTATATATGTGGTATAGAAAATCCTGCAGATGTACTGTCACTGCGCTTTGTGTTTTTAGAAGTGAAGGACAGTTTCAGCTGGAGAGAGACTCCTATTGAGAGAGAGTTTCTGTGCAGCGGCTCTGCAACAATACAGCATGTTTTTATTTTGATATAACGTTAAATGAAAAAGAAAATAGGCCAGATATGTACCGAGGCTCTTCTTCACTTTTTCTAAACAGTAGGAAGAAGTTTTTCGTTCACACAGCTTCCCAAGGTGACTGTTTGGATTCAGTTTGCTGTCATAAAAGTATTTTATTTACTCACACGTAGCTTGAATTGATTTTGATGCAGAAGATTATACACAGCGCCTTTATTACTGTACCTGTTCACTCTAATATATATCCAGTGGTAGGCAGCCTGACACTTCAGTGTAATGAATATGAATAGTATTCTTTGGTAATTTGATTCATGTTACCTGTCGAGAGGCCTCGTCATGGTTTGTGCGCACGTGGCAGATCTCATGTCACATCAATTCACGCAGGTACAGAAGGTATTATGTTCTCCGTCATCATTTCAGGAGGCAGAACAGCACGATATAAATTCAGCCCATTTACCAGACAGAGTATCACCTGTCCTACTTCTGTCTCTGTGTTAGGGGAGCTGTTTTAAATATCGTCTCGAGATGGTTCGGCAAATGTCTTAAAGTCATTTTTACTGTCTGACTCACAGACTATAATAATTTTATGAATTCCAGTGTCATTGAATGTAATAGGTCACTTTGAAACTTGTAATATAAAACAAATGTTAAACTTTATTTGATGATTAACTTTACTTTTTTTCCTTCTTTTTTCCATGTGGATCCTCGTCCTCCATCACTTCATAACTTGCTGTGACTGAATCAGGTAAGAGCAGTGTGTTCCTCTTCTCTGCCTGTTGAAAATACATCATGTTTTTACTGTTTGTCTGCTGCGGCCTTGTTCACATTGTGAGAACGGAGCAAAGTTTGAACTTCAAACAGCAAAAACCCAGTGGATTACGTACGATAAGAAAATGATTTTATGAGTTACAAGTTTCTGAAATTGTATGCTTCATATGCAGTGAGGCATTATCTAATTTAATATGTGCTAATTTGCAGGCATTTCTAAAACAGAAATATGAACGTTGCATAAAACCAGGTTTAAAACTCTTGTGTCATTTTATTGACACATTAGAGTCAGAGGTTTCTGTAGAGGGAATTTGGATATTTCTTTTTAATACCCAATATATCTGAAAATACTGTTAACAGCCATTAAAAAAATCAATTTTCGCCATGTTTTAAGTAATAAAATGTGATATAAATCTGGCTATGAATGAGATATGAACAAACCCCTCTATTAAAACCTTCAGAACACAGACATGAATAGAACCTGAAATGTATGGTGTATGTTGGTGCTACTGAAATGGAGATTTCTGGCTCAGAGTTATGAGACAAAACAGAAGAAAATTGATTTTAAAAGATGTGTATTGCAAAGCTAGGGTAAGACACTTTAGGAGAATAGGGTTAAAATGTAACTTATCAATTAGAGATGCACTGATTGTGAAAATGTGTGTCAATACCGATGTTACAAAAAACTAGGTATGCAAAATAATATCGGCACGTTAACAGTATCGACCGATATCGGCTTTAAAAGGAAGTATTTGAATCGGCCAACATTCCTTTTCTTATTTTTGCACAATGAATGAATATTACATGCATTGAAAAGTATTGTATTTCATGTCTTCATCTGATGGTGGGCCATCACGATCAGAGTAAACATGCATAACGTGATGTTAATTCCACTACAGAAGAGACTTGATGATCACTAAAATTAGTTTGGGAAAAAGTGGATATATTGATATAGGTATCGGTCATCGGCTATAGCTGCTTTAAAAGCCTTTTTATGATATATGATACATCATAATTCCCTCTCTGATATCTTTTTTTAAATTCTTATTATTATCTTTTTATTTTTGAAATGCAGTGTTACCATATCTTTTGTCAGTGCAGATCAATATACAAACAGTGAGAGAGACATTTGTATTGATTCATATTCTATTTCTGTCCATTTCCAAAGGATGGCTATGAAAAAGGGGATATAACAAAACTATAAACAACCAGAGAGGTAGAGATGAAGGCTAAAATGAAATAAAACAGAGTTAATAAAATGTTTGTAGCAGTGTGGCGTCACAATTTACACGTTACAGTGCAATATCTGGACACAGAGGAGAACGCAGTAGAGAAAAAAAAGAAAACTTAATTAATAAAAAGTTAAGGATGTTCCTTCAAATGATAATCTTAATAAAGTCAGGTCGCAAAGGTTTGACATATTGCACCCATTTTTCCCAGGGTTGTATGAAAATGTCCATCTTAAGGTGTACAGAGAAAGTGACCTTTTCCATCATGTAAATCTCTGTTGTCCCTCTCTAATCTGTAATATCTATTTCATGTTGCTGTGACAACATCAACAAATGTCTCCTTCAAACAGCTGGATTTATTCAAGTAGCTCACCAAAACTAAATTTTACAAGATCACATTGAACACATCATAAAAATGTTATAATTTACCTTGCTCTTTTTTACCGAAGAGATACTGAACACATCATAACGTAGTTAAGTGCAATCTCCATAATGAGTTAGTTCCATCCATCAGCTGCTAACAGCTAACGTTAACTAGCTCTCCTCCTGCAGAGTACAACAAGGACTTGTTTTCCACAACGTAGCATTATTAGGGAAACAAAGGGGTGCGTCCCCTGATGCTTTGATAGTCAGTTTATGGCGTTCTTTAGTCCTGACTGCATCCTGGGGAGGATCACTGATCATTTTAACCTGTGCAAAAATGATGTGTCACAGCACAAAACCCGGGAGCACGTGTACTTCGCGGCCATTCGTTTTTCGTTTCGAAATAACAAATTGAAACACGGAAAACCAACCATTATCCGTTTTCGTTTTGAAATGACCAAACGAAAAAGGAAACAATCTGTCTCCCATTTTTTATTTGACAATAAACAAAAGAAAAACGGAAAACGAACGTTATCCATTATCCGTTATCCGATTTAATTTGGGAATTTAAAAAAACCCTGTGGGAAACTCCTTTCTCTATTTATCTAAAACAGACTTGACTGAAATTGACGTCACTTTGACAGAAAACTGGCGGATGAAAAGGAACGTTTGGTCCATGGTAATAAAACTTTTTATTAATTATTTATTAGCATAACATGTCAGATAAAGCAATATTCTAGTAGTTATAGGAAATGTACATGCTCTGTATGTACATTTCATAGCTCTTATGTGCTCCACGAACGACCCGTCAAGAGATGTGTGTCATCAGAGAGCGTCAGGCGGCACTGGGCCCCGGTGGCAATATGTCTTTGGATGAATATGCAGGTTTTATTGCGGAAAATAGAAGAAATGGAATGTTCTGTGTTGATATCACTGCTGCGTTATGTACCCAGTTTGGAACAAGACAGGGGTTTTCTAAAAGGAATGTGCGGAGGTGGTGTGCTGAGCAGGGGCTTACAGGTCACAGAGAAGAAACGAACAAAAAAATAGAGAAAGGAGTTTCCCACAGGGTTTGTTAAATTCCCAAACGGGAGACGGATCGTTTTTTTTCCTTTTTCGTTTGGTCATTTCAAAACAAAAAACGGATAATGGTTGGTTTTCCGTGTTTCAATTTGTTATTTCGAAACGAAAAACGAATGGCTGCGAAGTACATAGCCCCCACTGCCATCAGTGAATGTCATCTTATTTGCTGATAAGCCGGTGGCTGTCAACAAGGTGAATATCGGCTGATACCGATGTGTGGGTGATAAATCGGTGCATCCTTGTAACAAATTTCACCAAGAAACTTCCCCCTGCTGATTACTTAGATTAAGACTATTGTTATTTACATTGCAGGTTTCAGAAATGTAACGTTTAGTTTTGCAAATGAGGCATTTTCTTATTAAATGTGCTTCTTTCATAAACTTCCAGAACAGAAATCTGAACTAAAATAAACCTGTGAGTATTTTGGATGTTTCCTCTCCACTAGTCTGAGAGAAGACATGTTGTGGCTGCAAAACAGCCTAAATCTCAAAATTGACCAGCGCATGAAAACAGTGTTTCCACCTGTGGCGTCTCCCCTCAGTCGTAGCACGGCTGTGTGTATTTTCTTCACTGCCTGCCTTTTTGCCCCTTAAAAGCCAGTGGATGTTTTTTCTAAGTAGGTTACCTCAGCATGCTCGCCTCTCTGAGCTGCGGCGCTGTGCTGGAAACGGTTATTTCCCTCTCGTAACGTCCTGTTAGGTCCTGTAGTGATTCCACTGTCTAGAGCAGAACATTGGCGGCCTGTCTCAGCCCTGCTGTTCCCTGAAAGGGAAATTTAACAAAAATCTCCCGGGGCCACCGCAGCCCATTGCTCCGGAGACCGCTGTGGGGTTGTGATCTCAACCTACTTTATGACCTGTCTACAACCAATTACATACAGAGCTTGACAGACTACAAACCCCAGGGACCCGAGGGTGCCTTATAGCCTGCGAATGGAGGCCTTTTGCAGATGCTCTCATCCAGCCAGTTAATACGGCGCTGTAGAGGAGCATGGTGCCAGTTTTCAAGGACAGTCAGAAGTTAACTTGGCCTCTCTGCGTGCAGGCAGGCTGTCTGATTGGCCTCAAGTGCACCAACTACAGCCTCTCCACTGTGTATTAAGTACAGCCACTCCAGCATCAATCATACTGCCATATACAGCCGGGGAAATTAGGCCATATGGTTATACATTACATTAATATCTTGGTAATCATATGTATGAATGGCAAGAGTTGTGTTTGCTGTGTTGTGTGTGACATTGTGCTGGACGTCCTTGTGCTTTCTGTGTCACAGTCAAGTTGCTGCTGATGGATAAAATGAGCAGGTTTCAGTTTCACTTTGTGAACTGTTGCTTTAGCAGCATTAACGGTAAATCCAACCCTCTAAAGTGTACTTCCAGAGAAATGCTGCTCTGACATTATGAAAGTGGCAAACAGCTTTTTGTTTTGTGTGTGTGTGTGTTACACACTTTATAAACTTTACAAATCTGGCAGCCCCACCTGCTTCCTGTAGTGTTCGGCCAGGTGGGCAGAGCTCACAGCGCCCTGCAAATTCTTTTCTGCAGATGCCAAAAGGCCTTTTTCACGGGAGACACTTTGACATGTCACAGTCGCAAAAGCACAGGTGTGAATAATAAAATTAATAATGGCCGAATTCTATTTAGCTGCTTCGGTCTCAGGGTCCTGTTATTGTGCTCGTTGGGCCACTGTCATGCCTCACTGCGACACTTGAATAGACCGGAGCCATTGTTAATGTTATTAGCGCTTCTCCTACTATGACAGGTCAGAATTTCGACTGTGAAAAAGACCTATTACCTCCATGTTGGCAGTGGTGGAGAGGTGCAAGGGTGGAAAGTGTGACTGAAACTGGGATCCAGTTCTGAGAACCAGCCCACTCTGCATTTTCAAATCAGTGTTCAGCACACACTCTGGGAAATACTGCTGCTGGTGTGCTGCCTGTAAATGCAATATTTTATGTTCTGGAGGCTGCTCAGCTCAGTCACCAGAGGAAAATGTTGGCATTGTACAAACCAAGAATATGTTTCATTTGCACATTTCATATGTATCTTATCAAGTGTGACACCAAGGTGAGATGCTGCCAAGTTGCCGACCACTGTTCAAGATCAACAAACAGCAAATCCAGTTCTGATTTAGTGAGTTGTTGCTGTGTTTTCAATGGCTCAAGGCACCAAACGTGGATGGTTTGCAGCGACCTGTGGCTAGATTTTCAGCAGCTTTTTAAGCATGAAAAGCATTTGATTTTTTTACCAAGACGTCACTGCTTTTCCTGACAGAATAGTGCCATAAGATGCCGCGGTTTTTTACTGAGACATTACTGCCTTTCCTGGGGGGATAGTGGAATGAAAAGTGGACCGCGCTCACGTGTGTGCACTTGCGCGCAAGACCAGTGAAAGCACGTGAACACACATGAACGCGGTGCCCATGTCTCACGGTCTCGCGCAAGCGGGCACACGTGAGCGCGGTGCACAGAGAGGTACTTAGAGCTACAGGCTACAATGAGGCTAAAAACAGAGTTCAAATTACGTTTTTCCAAATAACTTTTTATGTCGGGGCTTCAGGACACTTGGATCACTACGGACGAGCAGTATGGAGATATTTTGTGGTTTCAATTATGTGTTTTTGGACATTTGAATCTGGGGCGCCGTCAGCCTGCATTAGGTGGAGTTGTGTTGCTACCCACTCTCCCCTTGGATCTCCGCAAGGGATGTGAGGACTCTAAAACTTCACCTGAGCCTCCCTCGGCATATGGGTGAATAGATAATGGCTGAATTTTCATTTTTGGGTGCACTGTCCCTTTAAGCCAAAACATGTTTTCCTAGCCATAACCATGTGATTTTTTTTTTTTTTTTTTGCCTAAACCTAAAAACACATTAACCACAGTGCTACATAATAACATGCAAATGTGTCTGTGGTTTGCAGAAACATACAATGCAACTTTAGCTCTAGCGATTGCCTTTATAATTTCATTTCTTGCACCAAAGACCAACTCACTTTAAATTCAGGGAAATGTAGACGCTCTAGAAAATGTACATTTTATCTTTCCTTGACATTGCGAACGTGTTGTGTTCTTCTGTCTGAGTGTTTTTTCCACCCTAAGTTCTTTGCAGATACTGTAATGTGGCTGGTTGCAGTTAAGTAAGAACCTTGTTGTTGTTGTTAGAGAGGTTCAAAGAGCCCAGTTACACCCATGTAAGAGCTGAAAATGACTTCTTCTCCATTTTCCGTAAGAAACTATGTAAAAATCAAAGGATGCATGTGTGGAAATACCTATTTCTCGGTGCTGGCGTCGAGTCGGACATTAGCAGAGATGTGTGTTAGGAAACAAACCCCTTCAAAGAGCAAAGAGTCCGGTAGGATCATGTGTTGCAGCTCTTTGCATCATCATCACGGATAGAGCTGTATTCCAGAAAAGTGTTTGGGGATTTAAGAAACACAAAACTCGCCCGAGTTAAAACAGATGTTATTTTCTAACATCGTCACTCTGTTTGAAATGGAATAAAACACTTTGAGTCACACAGCAGCGGCAGCAGCAGCAGCAGCACCATATATTCCCAACAGAACGAAGAACTGTGTGTGACACTGCTTTTACTTCTTGACAAAACAACCTGCACAGTGTATCTGCGCAGTCACCAGGATTGAAATCCCCAGAAGGCGTCAGGATGATTGATGCTTCTCTCTGCTGATTGCCTTCCTCTTTTCTCTCTCTTTCAACCAACTCAGAGGCCTGAATGCAGCCTGGAAATGAAAAGACAAGCCATTGGAACCACTCCGACACTGATCTGACGTCACGGCTCTGCTTCTCTCTGTTTCTGAAAGCTACCTTTTCTCAAAAATGTAGACAGCTCTGACGTCTCTATTTTGACTCAGCCTCTTCCTTTTGTTGCGTCTGACACTGTGTATGTCTGTCTTTGTTCCATCAGACAGTTTTGCAGCACGGTGAACCTCTCACATGTAATATTTATGCGTAGTATAAAGGCTGATGGCGTGTCAAGCGGCCAAACGACATGTGAAAAGAGTCTTGTGTGAATATATGCAGCGTTTGCAGGCTGGATTTGACACACAGTGATATCATGGCACAGAAGATGCAAATCTGTGATACCCCGCTTCTCGCCTCCTCACCTCTGTCTGTTTTCTATTCTTCTTCATTATTATTCTCATTCAAAAGCACCCTACAGCGAGCTGCATTCAGTATGGGCCGGCGTTCCAACATTTATCCTTGCAGAATTCAATTACTGCTCTTCCTTTTTGCCTTTCATTCTGGCTCTCATTCATCCAAAACCTTGAAAACGCTTTTATCATTTTTCATAACAATGCCCCAATATCATAAATCTGAGCCCGTGTGCATGTCTCACCGTGCTCGGCGTGATTGTGCCGGGGGGCAGGAGGATAGGACAGATATAAGTGGCATCAATCACAGGCTGGTTCATCACTACGCTCACCCTCAGACAAACGGCGTTTACAGCAGCGCTGTGCAGCCCCCACCAGTTGTTAGTGTTTACAACCTGCGTCTGCTTTTCTTTTACGGCAGGCTTTTTATCTCCTTTGTGCTTTATCAGGCGGAGGGACCCTCCTGTTGGCTGCTTTCTTATCTGACCCCGGGGTCATAAATGAAAACTGTTATCCCTGTTGACACAAAGACAGCTTCATCTCAGGGTCTGACTTAAAACATCTCAGTCATTGTTTTGATGGTATTTCCTGGCTTTTATTTTTAAATTGAGTTTTATTCGTTGCCCCTCTATCTCAGTATTCTGGAGCTGGATTTTAATTTAATGACAACAAAACATTTTGAACTTTTCAAAGTAATAGCTGCTAAAATGTGGCTGTAATTTATCAGAAGTTATAACAGAAACAAAATATTACAAAATACAAAAAGGATTATCCCTTTTTACATCTAGAAATATATATGTGGATATCTGTATTAGAGCTGCAACAAATAATGAGGGAAACTATGGAGTGCTGCACTGTGTCGTAAAACAACAACAGGGAGTCCAGAAATGCATCTGAGGCACTCTGACTGTAGTTAAAAATCCTTTATTAATACATGGATAAACCAACGGGTTTCAAGTCTCCATCAGGGTGTAAAATGCACAGGAAACAGGTGTGCAATTTAAGAACTCATGTAGTGGTCATGTGACACAGATCACAGGAAAAATTGATGAAGCTCTACTAGACAAAAATCACATTAAAGGAAACTGCAAATGAAAATGAAGTAAGTGTATACTATGAGTAATCCAAATACCTAGTAACAAGAAAAAAGAGGTTTGATCCCAAATAAGAGAGAAAGAAAACCACAGTGAGTGCAACTGCAGCAATTAGTATTTTAATTGATTCATTGTCAACTCCTGAATGAACCGCCTGCTGATTTAATAATTGATTAATTGGTTTGAGTACATTCTTAAGAAAAAAGAAAGTCACAATTCTCTGATTCCAGCTTCTTAAATGTAAATATTTACTATAGTTTCTTTACTCATTATGGCAGTTAACTGAATATCTTTGAGTTGTGGACAAAACAAGACATTTGAAGAAGTCATCCTGGGCTTTTGGAAACACTGATCACAATTTTTCACCATTTTCGGACATTTTATAGATCAAAATCTAATCAAATCAAGTTTATTTATATAGCACATTCAGCTGAACGAGGTGCTGTACAAAATAAAAGAATGACACACAAATATAAAACAGAATAAAACTGGTAAGAACAATTACAAACCTGAAAAGATAAGATGAAATGCTAAACTATTGAAAACAAGTTCGTCTTAAGATTTGTCTTAAAAGTGTCAGAGGAGGATGAGCATTTGATTAAGAGGGGAAGGCTATTCCAGAGCTTTGGAGCAGCGACTACAAAGGCACGATGTCTCTTACCCACCAGCCTCGATCGTGGAGCGGTTAAAAGACAATGTTCGGAGGATCCAAGAGGTCGAGAGTTGGAGTAGGGGCAGAGACGTTCAGCAATGTACTGAGGTGCCAGCCCATGTATGGCCTTAAAAACAGATAAAAGAACCTTAAAATCAATCCTGTATTTGATGGGTAGCCAGTGCAGGGATGCTAGCACTGGTGTAACACTTCGAATAATAATCACCAGATTTGTTGACAATGAAAATTATTGGCGGTGAAGATTCTCAGTCATCCAGGTCATGGTAATCGTAAGTGCTAATATCGTAGGCAACTGGACTTGCTTGTGTTTCTTGAAGACGTTTCGCCTCTCATCCAAGAAGCTTCTTCAGTTCTGAATGACTGGTACAGAGTTACAGGCTTTAGGCTTTGAAAAGTATTGTTAGTTTCAGCCCTAATTTGTATGTTAATATGCAAGTTTAGTGCGTCAAATGCATGAATGTGGAGTCTATTCATGACATAGTCAAAGGTTTTTCGGCTACGCTAGCAACGTGGCTCTAGGTATGGCAATGTCAGTCAGTCCACCAGTAATTGAAATAACTCATCCACTGTTGTGTGGATTGTCATGAAATTTGGAACAGACATTGATAGTTTCCAGAGGGTGAATCCTAATGACTTTGGTGATCCTCTGACTTTAACTCTCACACCACCAGCAGGTTGATCTTTTTGGATCTGAATGAAAGCTCAAAGCGCCACCACCGCAAGTTAAAAACCAAGCCTTTTTCTAGCCCAGCATGGCCACACATGTTGATAGATGCAGTTTTAGATCTCTAATGATATGGGAATGTCTTGCATTAGCACTTGCAAGCTTGGTGTTGGTGGAGTTTTTAGAGTGTTTTCTGCCCTATAGTCCCCGTGAAACAAAGTTAGTGTCTCTAACTTGTGTACTGTGACATATTTCCCAGTAAAAAATGAATGTCAACAAAGGTTTTGCACCGATATCCAAACACACATCTCTTCATATCTCTTTCCATATTGCTCTGTTAGCTAGTAGCTACTACGACCCACAAACAGTGATGTGTGGTTTTATCGGACCAGTGTGGCAAACTAGTCGCCTGAAGTCTCAATTGATTGGATGAACTTCTGTAAAGTTCCCTCAGTGCAGGATGAATCCAAAAAATAACGCCACCTCACTTGGTTTTACAGATAAGGAGTGATTCTGATGTAAAAATACTGATTTTTTTGGACATACATTTGGCACATACAAGCGATAAATGATCAGTTAACACAGGATTAAAACTGGGGAAAATAGACTTGCACCTATTACAATTTTTTGGGCCGATACCGATTTCCAATTTGCAGAGTGTTTGGATGGCCGACTCCGATTTTGGCCAATTCCGATTTCATTTTTTTCAAACCACTTTACAGCACACAAGATATTGCAATATTTTCTATCTTTACTTTATTAGAACATATTAACCAAGCTACAACCAGCTTTTCAATAATCATCTCGAACAAACAAACAAAAACAGTGACACAGGCTAAGAAACATTTTCCTTTTTGCTCAAATATAACTTCAGGTGCAGTATTAAAAAAATAAGTAAGAAGGGCATAAATAAATAAAAACATAGATAAATGAAATAATAATCTTGGTGTGTAGCATTTGTGGGTAATTTCTTGAATAGACAAAAAAGTAAAAATATCTCCAGTGGAAAATTCACGCAGGTCTTCAGGACGCGCCTGCCAGTAAGCGCGCGGACACACGTCTCGTCAGTTTCAAGCGGCACCGTGCAGCAATGAGAGCTCTGCAGTTTAGTTTAACACAGACAATTAACAACTTTCTCCTTCTCTGTCTTGATGTGTGTGCATGAATGATTAAGGTGAGAAGCCGCCCATGTTTTACTTCCTCACATCGCCCAAGCCGTGAGTTGCACATGTGCGTGTGTGCACGCTGCTGATGTTACACGATGTCAATCATGCTGTGCGCCGGGAATTTGACTGGCATTTTAAATCGGCATATTTTAGACTGACTGGCCGGTTGCTGGTCACAGCCGATCACGTGAAAACCGGCCCGATTTCGAGCACTGCCGATAAATTGGTGCAAGTCTAATTTTTAACTGTCTTTAACTGTGTATTGTGTCTTATTATTGCCCCAAAAGTTGAGCTTTCCTCTCATCTATTAATAGAAAACTGTTGTAACAGCAACATGAAAATCTTGTGTTATAGTCTTTAAACTAACTTGAAAGAGACACAGATTTTAGCCAGAATCAGTCTGTGTTGTCTCCCGCTGAAGATTATTCTTTTAGCAAGATAAACAACACTGCTGAATTTCCCTCAGTTTCCTCCATATCTCCCTTGCTGACTGATGGAGGCCCAAACTTTGAGATGAGCTTTACTTCTCTAACCCTTCTCAAACTCTCCTTCCGAGGTCCAGGGAAAGTTTCAGGTCTTTAACAACGTTGCCTGACCCTTCCCAAAATGTTTCCTGCCGTAGGGTTGCTGAATATTTCCACGTCAGCCATCTTGATTTAAAAAAATGTTGTTGTTTTTTCTAGATTTCTAGTTGTGCTTGGATCTTTTTTTTTTTATCACCAGTCACAGCCACGTTTTGTGTTTCATTTATCTGTTGCTTTGACTTAGGCCAGTTAATTCAGTCATTCAGGTAATTCCAAAGGCTTTAATAACATGTTTCACTCACAGTTGTTGGTATCCTGGCTGTGTGTGCCTGCCTCTCAGACCTTTATCACTTCATAATGATGTGTATTTTGCCACCATGTGAGGACAATATCAGTATTTTAGTGATGTATTTGAATAGAAGTGGAAATGTGTTTTAATTTTGAGTTATTGTGTCAGTTTCTGAATGAGACACTTTATCATCCACACTTTTCTCCCCTCCCACGTGACGCCTCTGTACTCCAGAATAGAAGAGGTCAAGGGGTCAGTGACCTCATTTGTGTGTCTTAGAAGTGATAATAATGAAGTGAAATAAAGTAACTCCAGTTGTCTCTGACGGGGCCGGTAAATTTCATGCTAAGATAATTGCAGTGGTTTACACTCTGGCAGCCCATGTTCACTACAGTGCAGTTTCATTATCTGTGTGTATTTGATCCAAAGATGGTGAGCAAAGTCAAAGCTGGCCTGAGGACAACTGAGGCAATTAGTTAAAAGTCGTTAACACAACAATGAGTGATGCCTCAATCCGAGCCAGGCTGTGTGATGAAAACTGGACTGTTGGGTAATGACGTTTCCTTCAGCGCCTCTTCTGTCTAATTGAAAATGTATTTATTCCTCTGAATTAGCGCCCGCTCTCAGCCTTCCCTCCCTCCCTATTAAGAAGATTGGCTGTGAACGTTTAACTTTGTCCGTCCACTTACAAGTGAAATGGTTTGAAAAAAAAAATCATCATCGCCACGGGTTTGTGTCGGCTTGATTAAGTGGCAGAATGTCTTTGAAGTGCCAAAGTTTGATTTCCGCACATGTGCCGGCGTTTCCCCAAGAGGGGCTTTGCTGGGGCAGAGCAGGCCGAGATGTTGTGTGATGTCAGGCCATTTCAACTGAGCAAATTTAGTTTGTAATTGCCTCTCTCGCTTCTTCCCTCTTCACTGCTGATTCGAAAGAAGGGAGTGGTGAAGTTACAGATATTACAGTGCAGTCAAGTCTCCAGAGGAAAATATTGGTGTTGTGCGTTTGTGGAAACCACAAATATGTTACATTTGAACCATTTGTACGTGAAACATCAGCATTTTTGAAGTAATGCTGGTGGAGGGGATGACAAATGGTGTGCCACCAAGGTAAGACACCTGCCAAGCTGTAGACACCTGCAGACCACTGTTCGAGACCAACAAACAACAAAAGCGGTTGTAATTTAGCAAATGCGTGTTTTACAGCGATTCATCACTGCTTGTCCAGCGGCTTTTTAGGCATCAAACACAGGTGTTTTGTAGCCACCTGTCGCTGTGTTTATTTTCTGTGGCTTTTTAGACACCATACATTGGTGTTTTTTTACAACCTTTTCCACGTGGTGGAGTGGCTTCATAGGCACCAAACTTGGGTGTTGTGTAGCTACTTATCACTGTTAATCTAGCAGCTTTTTAGGCAACAAATGTGTGTTTTGTAGCAACCCATCACTGTTTTTCCAGTGCCATTCCAGACATCAAATGTGGGGGTTTTGTAGTGACTCATCACTGTTTATCCAGCAGCTTTTAAGGCACCAAACGCAGGTGTTTTGTAGCAACCTGTCACAGTTTATCCAGTAGCTCTGTAGGCACCAAATGTGGGTGTTTTGTAGCAACCTGTCACAGTTTATCCAGTAGCTCTGTAGGCACCAAATGTGGGTGTTTTGTAGCAACCTGTCACTGTTTTTCCAGCAGCTGTTTAGGCATCAAATGTGAGTGCTTTGTTGCCACTGTGACTGTTTTCCAGTGGATTTTTAGGCACCAAACATTGGTGTTTTGTAGCAAAGTGTCACTGTTCATCCAGTTGCTTTTTAGGCACCAAATGCAGGTGTTTTATAGCAACCTGTCACTGTTTTTCCAGCAGCTTTATAGGCACAAAACATGGGTGTTTTGTAGTGACCCATCACTCTTTTCCAGCCCCTTTTTAAGCATTAAATGGGAGTGTTTTGTAGCTTCTGTCACTGTTTTTCCAGGGCCGTTTTAGGCACCAAACGCATATGTTTTGCAGCATGCCTAAACATGACCACATGCAAAACACAATGTTGTTGAAACATAGTTTTAATGTTTCTGTTATGTAAATGTAACATATCTGGGGTTTTTTTTTGCAAAAAGTACAATTCCAACATTTTTTCCTGGTGATTGGTTTGCATAGTGTGACCTTGTGTGTTTTACAATTCAGGACATTTTCACAATAAGCATTGTCTCGTGGAAGTATGTTCCTCTCCCCTCCTCCTTTTCCTCCTTTGCTACCTACAGTATGTTAACCAGGGCAGGCGAGCACGAGGTGTGGAGTGGAACAGATGTCATTATGCATGCCTCTATAGATTAGCTAATCACAGGCACCACCTGGGTGTGCTGATTGCTATTAATCCACTATTGTAATTGAAAATTAGGGGTTGCACCGCAAAAGCATGCTGTCTCTTCATTGGCCCTAATAGAGTCCTTACACCTGCCTCCTGACAGACTTGTCATTCACGCTGAGAGCAGTAATACAGCATCAACCCCCCGAGGCGCAAAGCTATGGAAATACCCAGTTATTACAGACATAATTGTGATGGCTGCTATCTCTTATTACAGTGGTGCTACTTGATCTTTAATTGACCGTTTCACATTTGGTACAGCAGTGTTAATGCAGGATGCAGCACATCTACAGTTTCCCGAGGACATACAGTGTAACTGCACAAACCTCGCCTCCACAGTTCAACCATGAATATGAATCAGTGTGTACAGTCATAGATCATTAAGTGACAATGGGGCTGTTGTGGCAGATGCAGAATGAAATATCTTTCATAAACAGCAGCACAACACAATGTGTTTCCAGACAGTGTCAGCATGTTAGCAGGCAGCACCCCTCCATGAGTTACCCACTAAAGGGAAACCCTGCATTCTCTGAATGATGCCCCGCCACCGAGCCTCAGCCCTCGTTCCGCTGCCAGCTCTTTGCTCCTTCTGCCATTGATAATCCTGTTCAGAAATGTTCTCAGGGAAAGCGGATTATGGCGCATAGTGGTATGAATTTCCCTACAGTTGTATCTCACAGTTAATTAAATTTATCATTGTCTTTGGAAACAGTTGGTGTCGTCGTTCTCTTGACTCTCGCTGGGATGTGTGCTCTAGTGAAGGGACGTCCTGTCTGAGTAATTAAGCCTAATGGATTCCCTTCACCTGGGGCTTCACGCCCTTAATCTGCTCATTCACCTGTGGGTGTGTATGTGTGTGTGTGTGTGTGTGTGTGTGTGTTTGTGTGTGAGTATGTAAGCTTAAATATATGGCTGATTGGTGTATCTGTGCTCAGGCATTTTTTTAAAGGTGCAGTCTTTAGAATTTTATGGTATCTGGTGGTGAGGATCACAGATTACAACCAGATTAAACCTCTCCAATGTGGAACGTGTGAACGTGTGGTTAAGCGGGATTTATACTTCTGCGTCGACGCCTTAGCCTAATGTGTGCCTACCCAGAAATGTAACTACACGTCATGGTGACACAGACCTCCTGTTTATCTTTGTAAGCTGAAACCATTTCCCTCAGTGGAGACGAAGCCTTTATTTACTTTTATTTCATGGATAAGAAGCAATAAATTGTGAAGACAATAAAGCCTCCACAAGGCTAATTTATACAATGTAAAATGCCATAGGCTTGTGCTAATAATGTTAGCATGTTGTATTTGTTTGGAAAACGTGTTTACTACAAGACGGTGAACCTTGTGAGCTGTAATGGAGCTGAATTTTGTAACATTACTTTTGCTAAATGTTGCTGTTGCCCCTGGCTTCATGTGAGTGGAGGAAATCTAGCTAGCTGCTAGGCTAATTTATACAATGTAAAATGCCATAGGCTTGTGCTAAAAACATTAGCATGTTGTATTTGTGGGTAAAATGTGTCCAGATAAAGACAAGTGTTTGTCTGTGAATGCTGCGAGTTATAGTGAAGCTGATTTGTGTACTTCTGTTTGAAACTGTCTCTATTAAGCCATGTTTAATGTGTGTTTAATGTGTGTTTTGAATCAACTAAACTTTACAGCACTTCACAGAAGCCCGCCGCAGACTAGTGTTTTGGAGGTGTAACTGCAGAGTGAGACACAGACACACCACCACACAAGTATAAATGCTCACAACAGCGTAGGCCACATGTGTAGGCTACAGCCCAGGCTCTGCATAGAGCTGACGCACAAGTATAAATCACGCTTTAGAATTCCCTCAGTGTTGTTCAGGAGGCGTTTCTTTCAATGCTGTTGGGCATGTTGCAGACCCAGCACCTGGGGCGGCTGTGGTTCAGGAGGTAGAGCTGTCTTCCACGAGTTGGAACGTTGGGGGTTCAGTCTCAGGCTCCTCCAGTCCACATGTGAAAGTATCCTTGGGAAAGGTCCTAAACCCCATATAGCTACCAATATGCAAGTGTGTTTAGGTTGAGTAGCACCTTATACAGTGGCCTCGGCCAACAGTATATGAATAGGTGAATGTGACATGAAGTGTGAAGCACTTTAAGTGGTTGGTAGACTAGAAAGGCGCTATACAAGTGCAGGTACATTTACCATTTAATGTATGCACACCTTTTTTCTCTGATAAAATAAGATCCAGGGGCCGTATTCACAGACATTGTGAGAACACTCAGAGAGCTCCTAACTTAGCCTAAAAATATTTAGTAAGGAGTCCTAGCTTAGAAGTGATTTAGGGAAGTTCTCAGAGCAACTCTGAGCAAGGAAGGGACAGAAACCTTTACCTTAGTGAGGAGGTGTGGTTGACCCTGTTGCTAGGTGTGATGCATTCTTTTAACAGATGTGATTGGTTGTCACAGACACACCTCTTTGTGAGCCTGCAAGGTGTGGACACCCAGTGGAAATTAAATGAACTGCTAACTGTGAAGGTGTTGCCATAACTGTCGGCTGATGGAAGGTTGAGACAGATCCAACTCATCACTGCTGCACTGTTGCATTTTTCCAGTTTTCCAAATATCTTAGTGCTGTGATTGTTTCATTTCTGATGTTATATTGTTATTGTGTTGGGTGGGAAATGTGAGCGTATCCCTAATGAGATGGACCACAAACATTATCCCTGCGCAATGTAATCTTATCGGATTTCATTCACTCAGTGTCATTCAGTGGAAAATACTGGAAAATATTTCTCTTAACTCTGTCTGGCTCTGCAATTTTTTCCTCTGATTAAGAAACTGAAGCCTCTTAAAAGTCCTCCTCCCTGCTCCTGATAGTTTTTCACCTCTGGAGCTCCATAAAGGGATGAGATGAGTTGTAAATAACTTTTATCTTTACAAGGACCTAGTCTTAACTTTAAGGAGAATTTCTAAGAAAATGTCAGAATTCTAAGAACTTTCTTAGAATTTCGTCACTAGGAGCAACTCTTAGAACTGGGACGCTTTGTGAATACGGCGCCAGATGTTCAAGAGGTTTTTACCAGGAACCGAATTATCCGCAGAGGTCCCTTCCTCTCCAAAACAAACAGATCCAGTGATTAAACTGCTAAAAACATGAATAAATGTGATTGGCCCATTCTAGAGCCAGTGTTGGTTTGTCCGCTTTGTCCATTCTGTGGGAAGGTGGCCGTGCAACATGGCCGACTCTGAGAGCGTCCCTGCTCCGTATGTAGATAAACGGATCAATGGAAGTTGACGAAAATACAACAGTTCTTATTTTCGGGTGATTATACCCTTAAGGAAAACATACTTATTGTGTTATATTACATTTTTGCTGATATATCCCCCCTGAATCCTACACACTGGAACTTTAAGCAGTTTTTGAGTTATTGCACAAAAGAACACGGGGTAATAATCCCTTGCTTCTGTTATGTAACATGTTAAAAGTGCACCAACACCCACTTATACAGACAAATACACACACACAGAGTACAGTACACTTTGTACCACCGTGCATAGCAACCCCTCCATACAAACATGCACACACATACTTGTGAAGTCGACTTTTTATGAATGACAGCCCACCTCCACACTGCATGACATTTTGTCCACAGACAGTGCTATTGTTAAGAGTTTTTATTTTCAAGGAGACATAAAAAAAAAATCCAAATGCCAACAAGACATTTACAGCAGTGCCTCTCTCGTGTGACAAGGCAACGACTTACTGTTGCTATAGTTATTCTGTTGGACTTCAAACTCAAAAATCTTTTTTTGGGTCATCTTTTAAGAGTGTTTATAATAACTACCATTTTCCTCTCAGGGAGCTCTTCTGAAGAAACCCTTAGTCAACAGCACAATAAGTTCCCCAAGTACCTGCTGCGAGTCCAGAGATGGAGTGAAACTCATTTAGAGAAAGTAAACTAGAACAAGTAAAGCTGGCGGTATCTGCTTGTGTGGCTTGTGTGTGCAGCCGTCACTCCGTGCTGTCACGCCGCTCCCCTCTCTTCTCCTTCAGTGCTGCCAGCGCCAAACTTGTTTTTCATCGCTCTCGACACATAAGAGCAGGGTTGTTTTGTTGCAGAGCGAGACACACTTCTCCACGCTAAGAGATAGCAAAGCTTTCAGCTGTCAAAAGAAACCTCGAGGAGTGTGTGAGGAGAGCACAAAAGAGGCTCGTCTCCAAATTCATCGCAGTGCACCTCCAGCTCGAGCTGTGCAGGGGGGCGTTGAAGATGGACACCAGAGTGCATCTACTACATATGGAGCTGTATTGAGTCTCCGTCAATGCATGCAAACATCTCCTCGTCTCACCCTCCTCTCTGTTTTTCCTCTCGTCCCACATTCTTGACCATGTGTATCATTCGCTGCATTTTTACTGTCACATTTCTTTATTTCTCTGTTTTACAGTACAGTGAATCTCCAGTGTATCAGAGGAGCATTTGTGGCGAAATAACCCAGATAATTATCATCGAGTGAGTCAGTGGGAGTGAGTCAATGTGTTTGTGGTCAGGGGTGATCATGTCCTCAAGCATTTATTGACATTGCAATATGTTTCTGAAATAATATCTCTGTGGTTTTGTGCTTGTACGTGGAGCTCGTCAGGGGAGGCGGCATTTTGTAGAGTTGTGTTTCAGTTGATCCTGGTCCACTGAATCAGTTAAATTTTTATTAGGCTTACTCACAGATCTGGCTCACCCCTGAGCTCCATTCTTCTGTCATGATTGAAACCACCCTGCGCTTGTTAAGGGTAACCTCTCGGGGGGGTGACCTCTCCTTTTGTTTGTTTGCGTGTGACTGCATGCCAGCGTGAATGAGAGCGAGTCTCAGTGAGTCAGCTGGAACCATCACACATGGAATGAATCACTTCAACATAAAATCCCAAATCCCCGCGATGGAAAGCTCCGGCGAGCTATCTCTCTGACATCATACTAATAACAAAGACCTATGGACCAACAGGGAGAGGACTCGACTCTATTAAATCACTTCTGACGGGATCGGTCCCTGAGCAACTCAACACCATGACTCACCCACTCAGGCTGGGTGTCGTTACTGCCACGCTCTCCGTGCACGCTGTTCAATCCTGACAGAGAGCCCCTCATATTTTCAAGATGCTAATAAATTGTCTCGGGGCTTGGTGGGACCATTGTGACATTTTCTTGTGGATCTAATAAATGTGTATGTTTTCCTTCAGGCATATAGTCACAGCGTCTTTCTGCTGTGCACCCTATAGGGAGCACTTTGAATACACATTTGCAGAGTTGCTATTGTGCATGTGTGTTCTCTGTCTAACACTTTCCTACAAACATATCAGGAATGCAAACAACTTGCTTTCTGGCAAATTTTGCCTTTTTCATGCATATTATGGTGACCCTTCACCGTTTATCCAGCAGCTTTTTAGGCATCAAATGTGGGTGTTTTGTAGCGACCTGTCACTGTACATCCAGTGGGTTGTTAGGCACCAAACATAAGTGTTTTGTAACAACCCGTCAGTGTTTTTCCAGCAGCTTTTTAGGCACAAAACATGCGTGTTTTGTAGTTACCCATCACTGTTTATCCAGCCGCTTTTTGGGCATCAAATGTGGGTGTTTTGTAGCAACCTGTCACTGTACATCCAGTGGGTTGTTAGGCACCAAACATAAGTGTTTTGTAACAACCCGTCAGTGTTTTTCCAGCAGCTTTTTAGGCACAAAACATGGGTGTTTTGTAGTTAACCATCACTGTTTATCCAGCCGCTTTTTGGGCATCAAATGTGGGTGTTTTCATTCACTGTTTTCCAGCAGCTTTATATGTACAAAACATGGGTGTTTCGTAGTGACCTATCACTGTTTTTCCAGCAGCTCTTTAGGCATCAAATGTGGGTGTTTTGTAGCAACCTGTCACTGTACATCCAGTGGGTTGTTAGGCACCAAGCATAAGTGTTTTGTAACAACCTGTCAATATTTTTCCAGCAGATTTTTTGGCGTCACACATGGGTGTTTTGTAGTGACCCATTACTATTTTTCCAGCAGATTTTTAGGTACCAGGTATCGGTGTTTTGAGGCAACCTGTCAATGTTTTTCCAGCAGGTTTTTAAGCACAAAACATGGGTCTTTTGTAGTGACCCATCACTGTTTTTACAACAGCTTTTCAGGCATCAAATGCGAGTGCTTTGTAGCATCAAAATAGAACACAAAAGTCTGCCCCCAGTGTCATTCTAGTAGCACCCAGGGTTTATGCAGGGTTAGACGAATCTCTTTAATCTCCACCATATTGGAGCAGCAAGACAGGCCTGTAAAGAAATACAAGTAAACAAGGAGGGGGGGGGGGGGNCAAAGAAAAGAGGGGGGGGGGGGGGGGGGGCAGTAAGCACTATGACTTTTGTATTTCTCAACCAACTTCAGTGAGTCGTTTTTATATTTAAGGGTTTATGATATACATGGAGAAGAAAAAAACGTTTTGTCTCCAGTTACTTAGAATCTTGATAGTGAGGTCATAATAATCTTAAATGCTATATTGTAGGCAACTGAACTCGCCTGAGTGTCTTGAAGGCATTGTCTACAACATGGCACTTAAGATTACCATGACCTGGCTGACTGAGAATCTTCACTGACATCAACTGCATAACTTACGTGGTGGAAAATAAATTCTTTTCATAAGGAATTGTAAAAAATCATGATTGTCAGGCATGGGTTTATTTTCCTTGGTTAATACTTGTGCAGACATCTTTATAGTATAATTTACTGCACATCAAATGTACAGAAAGATTTGTGAAAATGACATTTTCTGTCTCTGTCCTTATGATTTTCTAAATTATGTGGTAGACAGAGGAACAAGTGAAGTGATAAAGAGAAGTGTGACAGTGTTTGAATTAGTATCCAGGGCAGGTAAGACCTGGGCAGCCTTTGTGTTTGAAGGAGAGGACGTTGTCGGACATTAATTGAACTTCATGTAGTTAACTGTTCCCTCCCAACACTGCAGATATGTTACCTTTCTTTTTTTTTTAAGATTATTTTTGTGGGCTTTTGCCTTTAATGACAGGATAGAGAGTGAAATGGGGGGACAGAGAGAGAGAGTGGGGACTGACATGCAGCAAAGGGCCGCGAGTCGGATTCGAACCCACTCCTGAATGTGATATTCATGTCCTGTAAACACACTCATTAAAGACGGTTCTGTGCAAGACCACATCGTCTCTTTCCAACCTGTAGAATATGACACGCCCACTGATGTCATCACAGTCAAAACTTGAGGTCACAGGAAACCTGCTGTTTCTTAGATCCAGCTGGGAACTAACGTTTCAGGTTCTGAACCAATTTATTTTTGGTCAAAATGCTCCAAATGGTTCAAAATTAGGTGTGGGAACTGGAACGGTAGAGCCTGCGCCCCATGTACTGATTATGATAGATTGATTTTTATTTTGTGTCATGCACATTAACATGTGTCCAACCTTCATGGGTTTACAAGACACCATTGAACTGACATCGCAGTAAATCATCCAAAGTACAAAGTATTATTTTACTGCTCAGTCCAGAAACAGAATACTCTGTCTTCTCTCCCAGGCTTGGCAAAGAAATTCAGCCACAAAAAAAGGTTCCTCTTCTGAAACAAAACTCAAATTTTTCATGATCATTCAGTCTCTAAAGCTAATGGCAGCGTTCCTGAGTGCAACTGTGCACATGGGGATCATTGAACTCTTTTTTTATGAGACAATAAGTTCGTAGTTTTGTAGCAGCCTGTGTTTTAAATCCAACCCAGCCCTTGTCAGTCTTCATCTGTATCAAGTCAAAGCAAAAAAAGGCCAAAAACATCTTTAAAATCTGTCTGTCTCATATTGGTTGGATATATATTTAATAGAATTTCCTATTTATTCAGCACAGGCCTTTCTCACATGGTTATATAATATTACACTGCCATATTTTTTCTTCCAGCAGCTCTCTCATTTTTCACCATTCATGCGTTTACATCGCTGCACATACACACAGATACACACACGCTGCGCTGCCTCCACACACACTGCAGTGTTATTACATAGGGTGTCGGCTGACTCAGCCGAACCCCATTTCTGTCCGTCTTGTAACAGCAAGCTCACAGATGTTCATTTTGATTCGCTCCAGTTCACCCCCCCTTCACACTGAGAGTCCATCGGTCATATGGAAGAATTATTTATTAAACATAACGAACGTCTGCTGTGTGCTACTGCAAGAATACAAATTTGAGTCATCAGAGAGAGCCTCGAAAAACAGCATGAGGTAAATACTCGGTTGACATTCAGCAGTTGTAGAGAGGTTCTGCCTCTGATTCTCTTCATATCTGCTCTGTGGCGTCTGGCTGCTAAAGCCTTTTCATCTGCTGTGAGTGACTGATGTGGCTGCCCTCTCCTCCCTGGGCATGTGCCCAGCTTATTGAGCAGCCCCTTGTGTGCGCCTTCAAAGAGATACAGATAAATCATGGACTAAATGTCAGTATCCAGTGGCCGAGCAGTGTCCATAGGCTCCACTAAACCAAAGTCACACACCTACCTTTACGCTCAGCAACCCGTCCTTCCACCATAACTCTCTGCGCACACACACACACACACACACACATCTATCAGCAAGAGGGATGCAAGGTGGACACAGGGCTGAAACGACTGAAGTCCAGCCAGCTGACTCATTTCGGTGATAGGCGAGTATCCTGTTCTGCAGCCAGAGGCTCCAGCACATGATGGATGGATGTAATGCAGGAGAGTGGTTTCTCTTTATGCACACCATCCCTGCCTGACCTGGAGATGGACAAGAGGGATCAGGTTGTGACTGCATGTGTGTGTGTGTGGATACACCATTTCCTGGACCTGGAATTGCTTTTTGAGCTGCGGCTACGTGTGACAGCACATGGTGAGGAAGTAAAGTGAAGGACCGGCCAAAGACCTCAGAGGTGAGGTCTGGTTTTTCTGGTGATGAAATGTTAGAGTACCTGCAGAGGTTAGAATAACTACAGTATACTGAGTTTGCTCCTCTGTGTAAAACACACCCTTAGAATGAGTTTCTCTCGATGTGTTCTCAATTAAAATGCCCTCTTGTTCAAATATTATTTTCTTCACCACAGTGTCCGTTTTGAAGCCGTGCTGGAGCTTTTTGATCGTATCACACAATCTCTCTCAGCAGATGGAGTTTGCTTAGTTGTTGTGGAGTTGTGTTTGAATGTTTGAATTCCGGAGCTTTTTAACGGCTTCTCGTCCGCGTTGGCCTCAAAAGTGGAGATTGAAAGTTCATTCTTGACTTTGAAAACAGCAGCTGACAAAACAATCTCACTTTAAAGTCCAGTGTGTAGCTGCTTTGGAGCCTTTCGATCAGCAGATTGGGTTGATTCAAGATTCAAGTTTTGGATCTCAACTTTTAGGCAAACTTGGAGAAAAGTCCTCCGAGTCTGGGAGGACTGTACTAGTAGTTAAGGTGTTATATCTTAAAAATGTCAAGATATAACACATCAGATGTCTCTATCAGCACCTTTTATTGTATGTGGATTTCCACAGTAGTTCTGTTGAGCGATACATTTCTTAGTGCAGGCTACATTAACAGAGAAAGCTCAGATCTTCTGCTTGCAACGCCTTGCAGGCAGCACATACATGTACCACTGCACACTTTCCTCCTGCACAGCTCATGCAGCTGCAGCTTCAGCCTCTCTCTGCTGCATTTCTTCAGCTGTTTACACTGGCTCGAATAAATATGGCTGAATATCAGAGTCAGCCAAAACACTGTAACATGTATCGTCGTCCATAACATCTAGAGCTTAGATCAGGCCCAAAAATCCAGTCCAGTGCATGTCCTGTCCGAGTCCGGCCCGTCCCTTTAACTGTAATTATGAGCCCGAGCCCGGTTTAAACGTGTTCGAAGGATGCGAACGTGGACATTGAAGGCTGACTCTCGTCTTTCTTTCCATGGCAACCCTTCGTCATGTGTCTCTTAAGTGTCGAGGTCCCCGTCTTTTTGCTGTCATATACCGGCACCGTGCTGCACTTGGTACACTCGACGAAGCCGACACACACGTTGTCACCGTCGACAACTGTCCACGGGTTGGGTCGGGTTCGGTCTCGGGGAGAGAATCTAAGCTCTAATAACATCCTATGCTCTAACATTTTGGAATGCCCTTTTCGCTGTTGGAAATGTACGTTTGCAGTACCACCAAAGAGAACAAGAAGTTTTGTTTCAGAGCTGCAGCTCCAGGTTGCCAGGGGGTGTACTCTAGCTAGAAACTAGGGCGGGGCAATAACTATATACAGTATATGGACATATTTTCAATCAAGATCGAAATTTAGACAGCGCTGTTTATATCGACATAGGGTCAAGTTGCGTTACATAACACACACCCGTTTGCATCTGTCCTCTCTGCCCCACTCACTCACTCACAAGTTCTCCATCAACACTCAGAGAGACAGAGCTGCTCCTCTGTTTAATCTGTCTGTTAGATAAGATAAGATCTTTATTGTCTTCCTTAGAAGAAATTTGTTTTGGACCTGCGAGAGACCGTCCACTGTCCAGCACTGGGCTGCTAGTTTGTGTGTGAGGTGGATCATAGAGCGTCAGGCGACAGATGTGTTTTAAAAAATGCAGCGACAACACAGACATTTCATATACAAGACGTATAAAACGAGGACAAAGAGTCTTGTTCCTTCCCTCCCTCTGCCTCTCTGTTGATGCTCTGTGCGTAAAAGTTAAAAGCCTAAATAGTTGTAATATTTAAACAATTTTACATTTTTCATTTGAAAGGCCAACAGATGGAAAGCAACTTTTTAACTCGCCCTATAAAGATTTTTAATTGTTTCAAATCTACTTGATACTTTTATACTCAGGTTGTAGTTTTGTGTCCTGTGCTGCAAACCTTTAGACCTCTGCCGCTCCAGTGCTGTGTGCAAAAAGTTAACGTAGAGTCCTGCTATTTATTTTAAATCATTTTTCATTTACATGTTGTGCAGCTGTATATTTTAAAACAGGAAATAAAATCTTTTGTAGGAAATAGATTCACATCAAATTCATTTTTACATTTTTTTCCAATTAAAATGAAATTGCCACTAATATCACGACTCACGCAGCCCTAGTGTTTTGTCAGCTGATCACATATGTTGTATTTACAATTCTACAATACAATCCAAAAATGTAGTGGAGCAGAAATGAGATGTAGAGGTGAAAGTGCCGCACTGCTGTAGTACAGTACAGTGCTGCACTTTGGTAAATGGACTTAATTACTTTTCACTGGCTGGTCCAGAGTTCATGTCGGGATAACAGAAGAAAAAACACAACCAGCAGCCTCTTGAACACAAGCGGAGGGAAGTAACATTTATTCAAATAATATCCTCAAGAACAGTTTTGCGCTTCTTTCTTTGCTTCCTCGATCTGACCAATAGTCCAAAACCTTAATGATCCTGAAGAGGGAATTACATCAGCCTGAGAAATGCAAGCAAAATGCAAATATAAAACAGCTTGGCATTCTCACCAAATAAATGGCTGCAATGATTAATAGACTAATTGATTCATGAGCTAATTGTCTCAGCACTAATGTATGCAAACACAGCGCGGGCGCGTGCCTGTGTCAGCATCATGCCCTTTGAAGATGAGTGTGAGTCAAGGATGGAGGCAGCATCTGGGTCAGCGCGGCAAAAGATGCACATGTCAAATCAGCAACTGCAGCTCCTCGGGCTGTGCTTTCCAATACAATGCCTTCTGCTCTGTTGTGCATATTATTAGCAGACGTGCCTAAAAACATCGCTGCTGACTACCCAGGGCCTTTGAAGACAGCCTTATGAGAGCGTCGCACAATCCCACAGCAGTGAGCCGAGGAACAGAGCAGACACCTCAGTAGGTACCTGTCCCATGTTAATATCTCCTGACACATTTCATACTCAGTGCCGCATTGTCACCGTGACATCAAATCTTTGATCTGTGATATGTAACAGCGCCACTCGGGTGTGTTTTCAGACCTCACAGCGTCCCTTTTTTTGGGTTTAAAATGTTGGCAGTGTTTGCGTGAGTGTGTGTGTGTGTGTGAGAGATGAAGGGAGGAAAAGAACAAGATAGAGAGACTTTTGTGCCCCCTGAGGTTCTCTCTGATGCATCGGGCAGCATATTGTCAGTGACAGCCCAAGTTATTAAGGCTAAGAGCGCATCACTTTACTTGCTCTGCAGAACCGTAAACCACAGAGCTCCAGAAGCTCCCGCTGCTGCTCCATCCATCTCTATATGGTTCCTCTCCCTCCGATCCTTCAATAATACTCTGATTGATCTCTCCCCATGTTGCGTCTTTCATTCCCTCAGATCCACTGATGACAATGAAACCCTTTGTCTCCCTCTCCATATGATGGGATGTAAAGATGAGCCTCTATCATGGAGATGAGGCGAAAAGAAAAAAAGATTGCTGCACTCTTTGATCTCAGTTTCTCATTCAGTCTCTCCGGAAGCTATCGTGCGTGAGTGTGTGTGTGCACATGTATGCTCACGTGCAGTGTGAGTGTATATCCGTGAGATTTGTGCGTGTGTGCGTGCACAGCAGGTGTTTGTGTGTGCAGATAGACAGACGGAGGTTTCAAACCTCGGCGATGGCAAACAGCAGCAGGCTTTTGATGATGCACAGTGCAGAAGCGAGCTTCTTCTTCTCTGCATCACAACCAGACGGCCTCGGCACAACAGATCCGCCAAAGGAACAGCAGGGTAAAGAGGAAATGTACTCGGAGGCTGACATGCATGTGCACACAGGCACACAGATAAGACCTGCACACACAGTACTCCTCCCCTGCTGGACTCTGCAGCATTATGTTAGCCTTTTTATTATTTTATCGTTTGTATGACTCACACGGGGGTTAACCTCACTGTTAGAGGTGTAGAGCTGTGCACCTTAGAGTGGACGAGAGCTGCTGGGATATTGGAGCCCAGAGATGAAAGAGAAACAAGTAGCTAAAAAAACTACAGCCTAAAGACACCTTATTAAAGATCTCGCTCTTTTCATCCTTCCTCCCGCTCCTCTTCCGATCGGTCTGCCTGCTTATAAAGCTGGAAATGCACGCTTGAGCAGCGCCCTCAGCGGTAGTGGACAACAGAGGTCTCCATGGCTCGTTAAAGTCTGTCTTGCTGTATTGACCTGTTTTTTCTTGCTGCTGTTTGTTGGTTTCTTCTTCCGCAGTGTCTCTCTGAGTGACTGCCTCCACACAGGCCTCTGGCCACAGCACTAGTCTCAGCGTATGGTTCCATATTGACTCTATGCTGCCTGGAGTGGCAAACAGAACCTACATGAGGAAACTGGATCGTTAGTGTCATTGACAGAATCTGTAGATTTTAGCAGTGGAGCTCCACTCAGTACTAAATGAAGCCATCATTATCAGCTCAGCCGTAATGTACATTATTTCCTGGTTAACGGCTTTCTGAAGGACCACAAAGTCCACAGAAACGATCATGATGTGATACCTCTGAACGTGGAGCTGTTAGCTTTAATAGCAGAGCTTATACGGGGATAGTTTTGTGCCGAGAGAGCAAAACAGTTTGGACCAGAAGAAGCTGGAAGTGATGACTTACTGATGTGGACGCCAGACGTGTCGGTCAGACGCCATTGAGTCTCATTTATAAAACAGCGTGTAGGATCCATACTAAAAATGTGCGTACAGACAAAGCAAAAAATGGCGTGGGCCAAAAAATATTTGACAGTGTCTACAATCAGGTTCCACCCCACCATCTGCGTTGCCAATTTCCTGTCTCCGAAATGTTCATAAGCATGGGTCAAAGTTTCTCCCACCAAACCTGTTTCTACAGATCACAACTTTTGCGTGGGAAGTGGTGTACACCTCTTTCAGGCCTCCTTTTGTACGTACGCAACGTCTATACATGAGACCCCTGGTCATTGCCATTGGCTTCATAATTAACTGAACTACATAGTCATTGACTAGGAGACCAGGATCATTCAGACCGGCAGAGCTATTCCTAATTTTCCCCTTTATCATCCTAAAAGTCAGCTAACTACTGTAGTGCTGGTGTCGACTGAGCTGTACTGGACCTGACAGACTGCAGGGCAGATAGCAGTGCTCAGGGAGGTGGTTGGACATGGATACTGGGCGAAGGAGAGGTTAATGTCATGATCTGTCAGTCTGCTCCACATCACAGGAAGTGAACAGAAGAGGAGGGCGAAAAAAGCCCCGCCCGCTCAGGTT
Organism: Epinephelus moara; assembly: GCF_006386435.1. Taxonomy (NCBI): domain Eukaryota; kingdom Metazoa; phylum Chordata; class Actinopteri; order Perciformes; family Serranidae; genus Epinephelus; species Epinephelus moara. The sequence continues at coordinate 39,555,308 of NC_065521.1, read as the reverse complement.
GACTGCGGGGTGGCTGTGACTGTTCTTTCACCTCCCTGCCCCAGCAAAGAATCCAAAAGGGACAGAGGAGACGAGAGAGGCTCGACCTGAGCTTTATTTTAGCTTTTTGTTAAATGTCTTCCTCTGAGCCACAATGGGATTAGAAAGGACAATTTCAAGGTTACTTCTCACTGTCTGGAAAAATAAAGCTTGACAGTTTCGTCACATGCTGCAGCGCAGTGATTGGGAAGGACAGGGTACCTTGAATTAATGTGAACAATCATCCATTACACCCACCAACACGCCCTGGCTGGATGCTCCAAAGTTGAAAGATACGAGACACACATGCTCCATGTATCAACAGAATAGGTGTGTACTATTAAATGAGCCAAGAAAGCATCGAGCCAGTTTTATCTCAAACATGTAACTAATGGATATTTAGTACAGTCGGCCAACAATAGCAGGCAAGCCATCCGAAGCCAAGAATATATTTCTGAATGCTGAGTGCTTTGGGACGCCACCTGTGTCTATTGCCAAGTGCGCTGATGATTATCACATTGACTATAATAAGCCCGCAACATTAAGCCTGCACGCAATGTGTAGCAAGACCATTCCTTTCAATTATCTGCTTAAAGAGTTGATCGTGCTATGCTGCCAAGGGTGCGGGGATAATGCCATTGTCCTTGTGGCACAGCGAGCCCAAAATAGCACCAGAAAGAGTCACACCCCCCCCCCAGCATCTCATAGGAAGCTGAAACTCACGCCTCATGAATTCTGCCATTAAACACAATGAAACGTTTGATTTAAAGTTGCTCAGCATAAACTTTTTTTTAAAATTCTGTTTAACAAGATACAACTGGAAAATTGGATGGTGTATTCTGGGGTGTTCAACCTGGTCATTAGCCATGTTATGGCAAAAACACCCAGCCTGTGCAGACTGACCTTATGTCGAGATACCATCCCACTAATTGGATTTTAAGAGGCATGTATCTAAACTCTGGGGAGAAGGAGGCGATGGGGGACATTGATTTTCTCCACGTAACATTTTTCATGCCAAAGCCCACCTCCATCCACAATTAATCTTTTAGGCTCTGGAGCCACTAATTGACTTCACACTGACTCCCTTTTACCGGACAATTACAGCTCTCGGCTTTAACAGTGGCAATAAGAGCAACGAAGCTTGTCCGAGGTGGGAAAACAATCCACGCCTCCCCCATTTCAAGGGAGAGTGTTTAAGGGGAGTGGTGGTAGTTCTGCTGGGGATGTGCTGGTGTACACATTTTCAAACCGGTTTGATAATAAGCCAAACGCCTGACTGCACAGGTATGCTAAATTTTACCAATAGGTGTCACACTTGACTCAGCAGCCATTCCCAGATGGAGCATATTGACCACCACCCACCATGTCCCAACAGCAAACAAGCTACCGACTGTTGCGTAACATTAGAGCTCTCTTTCCACATTGAATCCAATAAATACGCACTTATTTTACCACTTAAAAACATCTGTAAGATGGGTGAACAGCTTACTTGCTACCTTCCTATGTTTGTAATGTTACTTTTTAAACAGAAAACGCAAGTTTTATACTGTCATATCTAGAGGAAATGACATACAGTATAGCCAACAGCAAGTATGTTGTTATTAGCGATGGTCATTTAGCTTAAGCGGGATTTATGCCTCTGCATCTAATCAACGCCGTACCCTATGCCATAGCCTGATGTGCACCTTCCCAGAAAATGTAACTACATGTTTGTGATACAGACCTCCTGTTTATTTTTGGAAGCTGAAACCATTTCCAAGTAAAGCCTCCACAAAAATAGCATGTCAGGTCTTGTGCGTGATTTATCCTGACTTCATATGGGTAGAGAAAAACTCCGCTAGTCGCTCGGCTTGTAAAATGTCATAGGCTTGTGCTAATAATGTTAGCATGTTGTATTTGTTAGGAAAACGTGTTTAGTATAAGACAGTTGGTTTGTCAGTGAACCTTGTGAGTTGTAATGAAGCCGAAATTTGTAACGTTACCTTTGTTAAATGTTGCTGTTGTCCCTGGCTTCATATGAGTAGAGGAAAAGTCTGCTAGCCACTAGGCTAATTTCTACAATGTAAAATGCCAAAGGCTCGTGCTATAATCATTAGCATGTTGTATTTGTGGGGAAAATGTGTCCAGATAAAGACAAGTGCTTTGTCTGTGAATGCTGCGAGATATAGTGAAGCTGATTTGTGTACTTGTGTTTGAAATTGTTGCTATAACCTAGCATCTGGGCATCTGTCAAAAGCTCAGCCAGTTTGCATGAAATCAAACCAGTTTAAGCTTGTACACTGGACCGGACTAGCAAAAACGGAAATTGACCCACCTCTAAGTTTTACCACTTTCATTTTAGTGAACGTGAGCTTTGAAGAGTTGAGACCATTAGTGGTTGAACCCAAAATGTCTTTCTGTGTGTGCCTGTTTGAAGAGAAAACCAGACTTGCCATTTTAAGGAGAAAGTGGAGAAACTGGGTGTCTCTTAGATGCCAGTACACTGTTGATTCTCTCTCTGCCTGTCACACAGAATGAGGCAGGACATTCTGTTACCCTGAGTTGCCAAATGAACCTAACAAGGTGGTAATTAGCAGATGGCGGGGGCTTTCTCGCTGTTTCCGGAGCTGCACAACTGTCAGAGAATTGCCTCATTAGACGCCCACTGACACCCCTGCTGGTGACATCTCTGCATTGCTTTCGCTCTCATTTAGTGAAAGCACAGTGTCTATGCGAGCCCATTGTAATAATTTGACTGCCACTTTACTGGGAGCGTGGGTAAATATCTTTACTGCTATAGTCAATTGTTTTGGCCCTGGTGAAGTGAGGGCATGCTGGCGCGCCAAGAAGAGAGCCAAGCGGCAGGGATTTTACAGAAGACAGGTCTCTTTGCTTTTGGCAGAGTGGTTCTTGTGCCAAATTCATGAAACACTGTGGCTGATAGTTTCACCTGAGTGCTCAGCATCTCGTGTGCAGGCCTATGTGCCAAAACGTTGGTTTATTTCAATATTTCTCTCTTTGCCAAGTGTTCAAAGAAATTTGGCCTGTGTGTTATTTTTGTTTTTCATACCATCATACACCTTCCAGTCATTCCTCAGGTTATAAGGTTTTTGTAGAAATAAAAAATAACGGCCCTGACACCCCACCACCCTGTTGCAGTTCAACAAGCTCTGTTAGCTTTTTAGTTGTCTAATAAATTCATACAAATACAACTGAACAACTTCTGAATTCAAGTTTCTCTAACAAGACAAGAAGAAGAAAAATAACTAAGACAAACTTTATTGCCATGTTAACTCATCGTAAAATACACTCATTTAAAACTCACCTAAGCCGCCTTGGTTTGTCACTGTTCCAACAATCACCAACTCTGGTTTGGTTGGGGAAAAAAAAACTTAATTCACCAAGTTAGATGTGAAAATGTGCTTTTCTTCCCATGCTGTCTCTCTGCACATTTTTACTCGTCCTGTAACGTTATCCCCACCACTCAGTCACCACCTTTCTCAGCTCAGTTGCCTGCCTCAGACTGACCTCTAGTGGCACATGTTGTGCACTACATTTCATCAACCATCTCTGTATCAGTTTAATAGAAAAAGGAGCATCTGTATTTTTGACAGTATTGAAAATCATACTGTCAGGATTTCTAAATACCCTGGTATACCGTAATACCATGAGACATACATACTTAAATTCTATCCATGAACATGCTAGCAGTAAGGCTGTAGAGTTGGCAGTGGTGGTCCACCATTTTGGTCCAGACTATAGCCTGTACAATAAAGATCGAGGACATGACAGCTCCCCAGTAGTGAAGCCAAAACATGTCCATTGTCCCCTTATGGTTGGCTGCTGTACAGGTCATAATCTGCCCCCTCTACGTAGCGGTAGGGGATGTGGGCCAAGCTAAAATATTAAAGTACACATCAATACATTTGTCCCAAAGATGGTTTTTGTCATTTTAGGTAGTTCTTCTCATGCTACTGTTTGTGCTTGTGTTCATTTTTCGGATCAGTTTTTTTTTTTTTAGTTATTTGATGCTATAAAAAGGAGGTTTAACGTCATGATTGACAGCTGTGTTTGCCAATTGGTGTGCTTGTGATCAATGGCACTGCTCGTGACTGGTCGGATGAGTGTATGGGCCCAAATGTGATACAATTGAGAAATGGCAAAATGGCAGCAGCAGTGTCTGGAATATTTTGACTTCATTTTTGTACAGTGGGAGTCACTGTTTTTTACAGTCTGCGGTCCAGACTGAAACTTCTCAACATCTGTTGGTCAGAATTCTTAAGTTGAAAACACACAAAACAAGAATGTTTCTCTGTGAGAAAAATTCAATAAATAAACTCAAAAACACGCTGGCATTGCAGCTTCTTCTACCTTTGCATTAGCTTAAAATCATATTTGCACACCCACCAATCAAACTTGATTTCCCACCTGAAGAGCCAATCTTCGTGCTGTGGCTCATGTCTGTCCTCATCCATTCTTCTACACAGGAGAGACGGGGACAGCAATAGGTGAGAGATCTCTTTACAGATCTATGGTGAGGAGAGGAGTCAAGCTGCTACGGGAGCTGGGATGTACAAGCAGGGAGGGAGTGTGGGAAAATGTGCTTTTTCAGGGGCCACAGGGCTGGAAATAGAGTAGTAGTAGGAAGTGTTGCGGGGTGGCTTGTTCATAAGCACCAGGCGCATCTAGCTGCCACCAGTGTGGTTGTACACAGAAAATGATAAAGGGGGCCGTTTTAACAAAAGATAAAAGGAAGGTGCCGTTCACTGTTTGTCGCTGCCCTTTATTCTTGTTTTCACTGTGTTTTTCTGTAAATTTGGCAGAAAAAAAACCAAATTCCGTTATTTCCCCAAAGGATTGTGGACATTTAAAAGGCGGTGTGCTGCAGCCTGCAGAAAGGTTGAGTTGAAAATAGTGATCCATGCTGCTCAACCTGTTTTATAATAGCAGAAGGACTGAAGCTCTCGTCCGCTCCTTTGGCTGAAAAACAACTTGTCTCTGAATGAAAGACTTTTTACAAAGCGCTTCAATAGTTTTGACATCAGTTACAGAAAATGACAGATGGTGAGGTGAACTCAGAGTAGCAGTTTCCCATGGCAGATACCAAAATCTAATTGTCCTGGGGGACTGGGAGAAGGATGATGGGCAGCAGCATGTGCTTTGTTTTCATTTCTGTGGATGAACGTGGGATACTGTGAGAGAAGGACAGGAAGTGTGGGTTTTTGTTCGTACATCCAGACAATAAGTTTACTTAGACTCTTACTTAGATCTTTTACTATTGATCTAAGTAAATCCTCTCCTGTCTTTTCTCCGCCTCCTCTTTTTATTTGTAAATACTGAAAACTAAGAGCAAATTTTCGACAGCACCACAGCAAGGGCTTGGTTTCTGTTTGTCTTCATAGCAACTGATCTAAGAGGACAGGCAGAGAGAGGCTGCGGTGGAGGCAGTGACAGGTTGATGCACGCTCCACTTGAACGCAGAGGCTGGTGAAATTAAAGAAAACTAAAGGTTAAGTGGTGAGCAGTCGGAGAACGAAATAGGGGAAGATGCAGGGAAGGCGGATACCTATTCAGAGAGTGATCTCAAACATAGGTACGAGGAGCCCTGTGGGGATCTGCCAGAGCTGATGAATCTCCACGGCGAGGGAAGCAAAGACGCACAGTCAGAGATGGAGCGATTGAATGATGATGAAAGGGCAGGAGGAAGGAGGCGGGGCGGGTTTCCATGTGTGTTCCCATGCATCATCATTACTCCCCTCTGCAAACACCCCCCCTTCTCCCTTCACCCTCGCTCCCTCTGTTTTTAATGATTCGCCATCCTTGAACTGCAGCCCCCCCGTTTCCCCACCAGCTCCCCCCCTGCATGAGAGAGTGTCTAATAGCCAGATGACAAGGCACAAAGGCTTCCATTGTGTCCCACATGCCTCGTACTACCAACCCGGCAGGCCAGTGATGCGCTGCCTTGTAACCTAGCGGGAAGCTGAGAGTTGCCGCTCCCTCCCCTTCTCTCTTTCTCTCTCCGTCTCTGGAGATATGATGCAGCACGCTAACGCAACCTGACAGGCGGGCCACAAAGACTGCCCTGTTAGAAGCACTTGAATGGGAGTTTGCTGTGGGCCGAGGAGGTGATTTGCATGTGTTTGTGTGTGTGTGTGTGTGTGTGTGTGTATGGGAGACAGAAAGAGAGAGATTGATTTTGTTGACCCAGTGGGGTATCTACTCTGAGTTGCAGGAATCCTGTGGTAACAATTAGCTCCATCAATTGTCCGTACTGAAACCAGCTGATCTTTAAATGCAGTGCCTGAAAATGGATCCAGAGAGGCAAATCTGAGCATGATAAAAGCCCCTTGTGAATCTAGAGTCACTCCCATCCCCTTGAACATGGGAACAGGCCCGACCCGGCAGGGGAGGGACCGGGATGTATATTGTTTGTGTTTGTTTTGGGGTTTTCATGTCTCATAGCTTCTGGGAACATGCACCGCAGGCTTGTGGCTTTCCAGCTGCAAAGCGTAGCCAGACCCGGCTTTTGTTTCCTTGACCTAAATTCCTCACATTCATTGTGCCAGTAAAAAGTCTATAGAGTTACATAATGAAGAGCCATGCTTCTCTTGGCCCCGGCCCTCACTCGTACCTCTGCCATGGTGCAGTTACTGGACCGATTCAACTTTGAGAAATATTTCACCACTGGAAAGATGGTCACAAAACTGGCCTGTCTATTCAGTAGAGAGACTTAAATACTTTTGAACGTGATTTGCTTTTGCTCAAGAAGTAAACCTACAACTACAAGAATGCACTGCGCCACACCGAACCAATAAACTCTTCAGCTGGTGGGCGACATAATACGAGCTTGGTCCTGATTACACAGGAAACAATATGTCGAACAGCTGCTAACAAGTAATCTCGAATTCCAAAAATATGTTTCTGAAAATATTTTAGGCAATGCAGAAACAGAATCATAGTTTATATTTGAACAGCACTAACTATAGCCAGTGCAGGCAGTGTGGTTGCACTGGGGCCCGTGGGGTTGAGGGGCCCAATTGCCGCCTGTGCAAGATTTAACAAGATTTAATGGTGAGAACTGCAGATTGCAACCGGCTGAAACTTCTCCCAGTTAGGATTCCTTCAGTGTTCATTGTTTAGGAGGTTTTTTACCAGGTGTTGCGTTATCCACTGAGGTGGATTAAAACAGGTAAAGACACTGAATTTAAAAAAAAAACGATTTTTTTATAGATGCTAGGGGCTGCTAATTACAGTGTCTGACACGAAAATGTTAATGGCTTTATCTTGAGCCAAAGTTTGGTTTGTCCATTCAAGGCTACTGTAGAAACATGTCAGTTAACATGTTGGACTCTGTATACAAGGACCTGCTTCCTATGTAGACATAAGCAGCTCATTCTAAGGTAACGGAAACACAGCTATTCTTATTTTCAGGTGATTTTACACCAAAGAAAACATACTTATTATATCATATTCAGTTCCTGCCAATAAATCCAACCAAATCCTACACACTGGACCTTTAAAGCACATTTCGTCTCATCTGGCGCATTTAAGCTGTAGGATCTGAGCGCTGGTGAGATGCAGGGAAGTTTACCATAGTTCATTTACACACACTGCCCACATTGGTGATACAAAGCTGGTTGAAAATCTAAAGCGTATTCCTTTAAGTAAAGCAGCAGGCAACCTTGTAAGCTCAGTATTTCAGAATCACTTGAATTATTAGCTTATGTGTTTGCCTGCAGAGCAAAAGCATTGCTCAGAGAGCTTTTCATAAAAATATTTTCAACATCATTTTTGGCAGATGTTAAGGGGGGAGAATCGACCCCCTCGACCCGGCTTCATGATGCCGCTGATCTGCCGTCCCAGCGGGAGTCGTTTTTGTCCCCTTAGGGGCTGAATGAGAGAACTTCATTTAATTTACAATTTTTTTTAATTTGGCAAGCGATAGCTTTTTACTCCCCAGCAGCCAAGTCCATCCTTCAATACTTCCTGCTGAAAAGCATGAAAAATACTGTTGAAGTTTCAGAGTAGAGTTCTTGTTGAGTGTGGGATGCGTAGGATGCTCCTCACTCTAAAATGTTCTTTTACTTTTACTGTGGGAATATTTCTCTTTGTTACTACGCAGTATGATTATGTTTTATTCTGTTTCCTTCTGCAATTTTCTGCTTGTTTGAACCCTGCCACTCTTTTGAAAGACAGGATTTGTTTTTGTGTGTGAGTGTGTATACATTAGTAAAAAGATTCAAATGGAGTTTAAAAATGTTTCATATTGAAATCAAAGAAGTCTTCAATGACTTCTGAGTGCGTGTGTGTCTGGCACACTGACTCAGAGTAGTGTAGTATGGTAAAATATTAATCAGCAGATTAGCCGACAGCAGAATTAGTCTCATGATGGCAAAGTCGTGTATTAACAATCTCTGTAGGTGTCTTGCTGGGAGAGGTGTGTATTATCTTACTGACTGATGTTCCTCAGAGAAGCTTGATGCAGATCTCACAGCCTGGCTTCTGTTTGATTTTGATTTTTCAACATTTTGTGATCTACAGAAAATCTGCAGGATCTTAACACTTGCGTCAGAGAAGCTGGCAGACGTTGCCAGCAAACAATAGCGTATTCCAGCCTTGTAGAGACGTGTGTGAGACCATAGGAAAGAGAAAAAGCAGATGTAGAGCACATGGATGGATGACTGAACGGGCCTACCAGCCACAGGCCCGGGGGTCCAAAGTGTTGCCTTACCTTGCAAAATGTCACTCAAATCAACATGTACTAACCAGGAAGAGACCAAAACAACTACAGAATGACACAAAACAACGACAAAGAGGCAGAAATGCCTACAAATTGACAGAAAAGCCCAAAAGACTTAAAATGACCTATAAAAGAGACCAAAACAACTATAACATGACAGAAACAATGGCAAAGACACACATAATGACTACAAATGGACAAGAAACAACCACAAGGAGACAAAAAATGGCTACAAAGAGACCATAAACGACTACAAAGACACACACACACAACAACCACAAGGAGACAAAAAATGACCACGAAGAGACAATTAACAACTACAAAGAGACACACAACAACTGCAAAGAGACACAAATGATTACAAAGAGACATCAAACAACCACAAGGAGACACAAAATGACCACAAAGAGACAATTAAGGACTACAAAGAGACACACAACTGCAAAAAGACACAAAGGACTACAAGGAGACACAAAATGACTACAAAGAGACACCAAACAACTGCAGAAAGACACAAAGGACCGCAAAGAGACACAAAATGACTACAAAGAGACGCCAAAGAACCACAAGGAGACACAAAATGACTACAAAGAGACACACAACTGCAGAAAGACAAAAGGACTGCAAAGAGACACAAAATGACCACAAAGAGACAATTAAGGACTACAAAGAGACACACAACTGCAAAAAAAGACACAAAGGACTGCAAAGAGACACAAAATGACTACAAAGAGACACACAACAACTGCAGAAAGACACAAAGGACTGCAAAGAGACGCAAAATGACTACAAAGAGACACATAACAACTGCAGAAAGACACAAAGGACTGCAAAGAGACACAAATGACTACAAAGAGACACCAAACAACCACAAGGAGACACAAAGCAACTAAAAAAAAATTACCTCAAAGAGACAAATACCAGAAGATGCATAACCAACACAAAGAGACACAAAACCACCACAACCACCTTTGTGTTCTGCTCCTGTGTGGGAGAGGTGGTGGGGCCCATTGCATATCTGTGCCCAGGGGCCCTACTGTCTCATAGTCCGCCCATGGTAGAACATGATTTTGACGAGATGCATTACAGATATAGTTGTGAGTCACTCTGGTAACTGTCAGAACAACTGCAACATGATGTTTTAGAGATAGCCGACTCGTAGTGCTCACGTCCTCACTCGTCTGTGTGAGGTTAATTGTGTACACCCTGCCAGACAGTTTCAAGGAGTCAGCGCTGGTTTTTGATGCCGGCAGTGTAACTGAAGCCATATTCAAAGCAAATCTGCGTGTCCCTTCCCGAGGAAGGAGCTCCTGCCCCACACAGCTGGAGTCCACAGAGAGGAAGAGCGCTACTAGAGCAAACACAAGGGAATTCTTTTTCTGTTTCTTCTTTCTCTCTTTATCTCACCGTTTCCTCTCTGTCGCTCAGAGGAGAATGGTAAATTTCCTTCCTCCTTGAAGATGACAGTACAGCCACCTTCACTTCCTCAGACTTTGCTCGAAATGCTGTCGTTCCTGAGAAGCAGCAGTCCTTGATTCATTTTCCTGTTTTTTGTCATTCATGCATCTGGGTTTTAATGAAAGAGCCCAATTAATTAATGTTTCATCACATAATACAGCTTCAGTATCTTTACCACTTAGCGCCCAGACTCCTCAGGTACAAGTAATTACTGTCTAGACAAGGACCCTTTTTGATTCAGGGCTCGTAGCACATGTTGTTGTCCGTCGGTGGAGTTGTTGTAGCTTGTTATGAGTATTAAATTTCAGCATGTCCTTTTGATTGTCTCAAAATCAAATCATCAGAGTGGGCGTTTTGTAAACGAGCGGCGTGTAGATAGACGCCCGCCTACGTGATTTAATTGTTGGACTGACCCAGATTTCTCTTTCCTTTCTACTAGGTAAGGTGTTGAACACTGATTTGCGTCACTACCTCAGCCTGCAGTTTCAGAAGGGCTCCCTGGACCATAAACTCCAGCAGGTGATCAGAGACAACCTGTACCTGCGCACCATTCCCTGTGAGTACCCTCTGCATCCTTGGGCGCCTCCTCTCTCTGTCTGCTTGTTGACCTCTGACCCATCCAGATGGAACTGCTCTGTTGTCATCTGCAGCTCTGCATGCACCATTCTACTTAATTGTCTGCCTGCATTTTCTGTCTCTAAAAAAATGTAACTTATTTTCCACTCAGTTCCCTCCTGTCCTCCTCAGTGTCAGTCTTCCAAAACGGCACTATTCACTTCATAATCTTAAAATAACTATTAAGAAGCACCCAGTCTCAGGCTTAAAGGGATAGTTCAGATTTTTATGGCTCCATGCCGCCGATCGCCGTGGCCTGAGGCGTTGTGTTTTAGGGTTGTCTATCCAACCATCTCTCCATCCCATTCTTGTGAACATCTCAAGGTTTTTTTCTCCAGTTTGTTGTTGGGTTTATTTATTTATTTTCAGATTTGGCACAAACGTCCACTTGGACTCAAGAATAAACTTGTTAGATTTTGGTAGTAGAGGGTCAAGGTCACTGTGTCCTCTTTTGTCTCATTCTTGTAAATGCAATACCTCAAGAACACTTTGAGGGGATTTTTTTTTTTAGATGGCACAAACATCCACCTTGACTCAAGAATCAACTAATTAGATTTTGGTGGTCGGAAGTTTAAAGGTTAAGGTCACTATGACCTCGTTTAGTTCATTCTTGATAATGTGAATATCTACGGAACACCTTACTTTTTTTTTTTTTTCAAATTTGGCACAAATGTCCACTTGGACACACGGATGATCTGATTAGATTGTGGTGGTCAAAGGTCAAGGTCACCATGACCTTGCGCCATTTCATTCCCATTAACATGATATCAGAAGAACACCTTGATGTAATTTCTTCAAATTTGGCACGAACATCCACATGGACTCAACTATGAACTTATTAGTATTTGACGGTTGAAGGTCAAGGGCACTAAGACCTCATTTGTTTTATTCTTGTGGTCGTGATATCTCAAGAACAACTTGAGGCAGTTTTTTCAAATTTGACACAAAGGTCCAGTTGAACTTAACGATGAATGGATTCGATTTTGGTGGCCAAAGGTCAATGTGACCTCATCTGTTTGACTCCCGTGAATTTAATTTCACAAGAACGCCCTGAGGGAATTTCCCTAAATTTGGCACACGCATCCACTTGGATACAATGATGAATTGATTAGAATTTGATGGTCAGAGGTTAAAGTCACTGTGATTCACACAGTCTAATAGGATAAAACAATAGACTGATGACATTTATATCCAAAAGGTCAAAACCAGCTTCACCCTGACATCACAATGTTCTGCATAAACACGTTTCTGGCCATTATTCAAAGTCATAACTCAGGATTAGAGTTTACATTTGGTCAGATACTGAATTGGTGACACCAATCTTGAAACTGTGCTGATTGTATAGATCGTGAAGTAGCCATGTTTTCACAGACACAGGTGTAAACTATAACTGCAACTTGACTGGTGCGCAGAGGCATTCAAGTGTGGGGTGGTAATTCTAGTTTGAAGCTGGGTTGTATGTGGTACTTATCCATACTCAGTGTATTACCTACATGCACCTGCAGGCAGAAAGCGAAACAATGTACTGCTGTGGACAGGGGCAGCACCAAAACGTATTTTAGCCACCTAAAAAAAAGTCCCACCAAAAAATAAGTAAGTATTTTAATGTTTTTCTGTGACTTTGTTTTTAAAGGGTCATTTCGGAATCATCAAAGTCACAATTATACAAAAAAACTAACCGCCCTTGGCAGCCGTAGATCAGTCAATCCCATGTTCTGCAAAATGAAGTTTCATGTTACTTCATTAAGGACATGAAAGTCATACACCCCAGCTGTAATCAGCTGATTTGATCATTGTTTCTTATCAGTCACACACCGATCACAGCCCATTCCAACACAAGGCGGTCCGTTTAAATACGACTTCCTACTCACTGATCCCTGGTACACCAATGCTGCCAAACACCACTACTGCTGCTGCTGCTGGCAAAGCCTTGCTCCATCACCCCAGCCTCCACCTTTCTTATTCAGAGTTCTAACATGGCTCAAAGGTCAAAATGCTATTTAATGTCTTGCTTGGGCCCATTCGTGTATCCCCAGGGGCGGTTTTCTGCACTGTGCTCACTGTTTTGGTTCAGCATGCTGCTTGTCTATTCCAGGGAGCATCTTAAGAGCGGAGCCATCAGCACTAAACTTAACTGTATTTACATTTGTTGGGATAAATGGTTGAATCTATAACGAGAGTGTTCCTGACTGAAGTAAAATTACTGTTTTTGTCAAAGGAGTCTGGTGGCGTTAAAGAGCATTGCTAAGCTTCCGTGGTGGTATTCCCTCCAGCATCTCCATACTTGAGGTGTGCTAACTGCCATCTACTGCAGGAAGCACACTGACTATGGAGAAGTACCTCATACAACCCCACTTAAAAAAAAACCCTTAGAGAAACTCTGATGTCCTCAGAAAACCTGAGTAGACTTAACACACAGACTAACATTATCTACCATGAGTGAAATATGCTTTAAGACTTCAGGGCTTCGACAAAAGAAACTGTACTAGGGTGGAGGAGAATGAACTTTCTTGGTTTTTATGTTTAATTCAACAAAAATGAGTTTTGAGACAGAATATGTGAAGTATTGAATTAAGAGAGACGTTTATTTTCTGGTTCTGCTCAGACCTCGCTTATCTTAAAATTAAAGGTGTGAAGGAGTGCTGCTAACTTTGTTCTCCGCCGCTCCTCTTCAAAACAGAAGAATAAATAACCAGGACGGAATGATTTTGTTTTTATACCCGAGTGATTTTAAAATGGACATCAAGGCCAACAGGCGTAAATGAAAGAGCAGCTGCAATTCTCTGAGCTGCACAGCTGAGTTTAAAAAAAAAAACAGAAAATAAAAGCATAGTTTTTGCCATTTATCACCGCTCCAGACGTTGTTTATTATCTGTGTAACTCTCAGTTAGCATTTTGAAAGCTCTCATTTCTGACATTTTGCATGGAGTGAAAGTCATTTTTAAGGCATCATTTGAATATGCATTCAATGTACAATAAAGCAGTAATGATTAATTGGAGATGATGGCATATAATCAGCAGGGCTCTCCACTCTCATCTTGCTGAGTGAGTCTGCCCACTGATTCACTGTAGGAATATATGAAACAATTAACAGCATGAAGCACAAAGCCTCAGTGCTCCGCAGATATTTAGGTGCAGTATGTAGAGTTCAAAGCAGCAACTTCTCAATAAGATTATTACAGTTGTTTCAGCACTTAGAGTACACAACCATGGATGGATTACTGAGCAGGCCTGCCGGCCACAGGCTCAGGGGCCCAAAGTTTCAGGGGCCCTTTGGCTGTCACTTTCAAAGTTTCTCTCAATTTAACACGTACCAACCAGGAGAAGACTCAAAAAGCCCACAAAGAGACACAAGAAGACCACAAACAGATGTAAAAGAGCTGCAAAGAGACATAAAACAACCACATAGAAGCTGGAATAACTGTAAAGAGACACGAAATAAATAGAATTACCTCAAAAAGCCCCAAAATTACCCCGGAGAGTCCCAAATGTCTCTTAAAGGACACAAAACAACACTGTAGGACACTGTAATGACCACAGAGTGGCATGAAACAGCTGAAAAAGACACAAAGTTACCTCAAAGAGATACACAATGACCTCAGTAAGTCACAAAATGGCCTCAAAGAGACACAAAACAACCACCAGGATACACAAAATGACTGTAAGTCACAAAATGGCCTCAAAGAGACACAAAACAACCACCAGGATACACAAAATGACTACAAAGAGACACAAAACAACCACCAGGAGACACAAAATGACNACAAAACGACTACAAAGAGACACAAAATGACTACAGAGACACAAAACGACTACAAAGAGACACAAAGCGACTACAAAGAGATACAAAACAACCACAATGAGACACAAAATGACTACACGGAGACATAAAACAACGACAAGGAGACACAAAAGGACCACAAGGAGACACCTTATGTCTACAAAGACACAGCGTGACTACAAAGAGACACAAAACAACCACAAGGATACACAGAATGATTACATGGCCAAAAAAAGACCAATAAAGACATGATGTTACCTCAAAGAGATCTAAAGACCTACAAAGAGACATGAAACAACCACAAAGAGACACAAAACCACCACAACCACCTGTGTGTCCTGCTCCTATGTAGGAGAGGTGGTGGGGCCCGTTGGATATCTGTGCCCAGGGGCCCACTGTCTCATAATACGCCCATGTACACATCATATTCTGGCATTACCCGATTCTCTACATTTGGGTCCACTTTAGAGAGTCAACACTGAAGACATAAACACGATTCCATGTGAGACATTGCAGTCTGGCTTCAGTAGCGCAGCATATGTCCCTTGTCCACTCCGCTCATGCAAGCCTGTGCCAGTGGCTCATCACAGCGCGCTGAGCCACAGTGACCGCGCAAGGAGCCTAAATGGCCACTACAGCACGATGCCTGTGCTCATTACAGCAGCTCCAATGGCTTCTCGGAGTGAGAGAAGCATGACTTCCTTCTTGCACTACACACAGCGAGGCTTCATTAAGTGTCACTCCTGGCTCCCACAAAAGATGACAGGGGCTCAAGACAGTGCCCGGGGTCCAGGGCACCGCAAAATCCTTGAAGCCTGGCTAAATCCCAGCCCCCAACTCTAGCACCAACTACCTCTTTTTTTCCACGAATCCCTGGGCATTAACATCCGTCACGGCACTGCAATCAGCTCCAAGAGTCTCATTGCCAGATTAAAAAAAAATAATAATAAAAACGAGGAAGGGATAACGGAAATGTAAAAAAAAGTGCCCCAGGTTTTCAATCCCTACTTTTTTTTAGAAGATTGAAGAGAGTTCCTTTCAAGTTTTTAAGCCACTGAGACAAAAGACAGAATTCAGCTTTGCATTGATGTAGCTCATCATGAAATCTTTGTCCTGCTACAGAGACATAAAACGCTGAAAGTAAACTGTATTGAATGAAGTTTTTCCTTCTCTATTGCATCAATCCACAGTGGCCTATAAATTATAAATGGAGAAATAAATGGAGGTGTTACAAGGTGAAACGAAGCTCAAGTGTTTGCCACTTGATCCTGATTTATTTCTCTTTTTTTTCACATCGCCTCAGACCTCAAGCTCCTTTTTGTTGAATTACATAACCTTGTTTATAGCAGACATAATGTGATGTAATCTCTTCATTCTGCAGGAGAAATGATAAAATCATATTTTTCTGAGCTTTGAGTGTTAATCAGTTTTCATTCTTACTTCAGATGAATACCTAACTGAGATCCTGAATGGCACCAATGCTCCATTTACCACAGTATCATGATTCAGATGGCTCGTGATTTTTAGATGGGCATCAGTGTAAAGCAACTGCCGGACTTTACACTTTTCAGCAACAAAGAAGTGCTCTTGTGTTTTCACTTCCTGTCTACGCCCGAAGTGAGACAGTGTTGCATCTTCTTGTGATCTGAACAATTGTACAGTATAAAGGAGAGACTTTTTTCTTCGCTACAGTTTTTCATACATCGACTACCAGTTCTGCCAAATGTGTAACGGCTGCCCAAGACTAAGAATATTCCTAGTTGACCAACAGTCATCATTTAGGGCCATTAGTTGACTACACTGCGTTCCAAATTATTATGCAAATTGTATTTAAGTGTCATAAAGATTAAATTTTTTGTTTTTCAATTAAACTCATGGATGGTATTGTGTCTCAGGGTTCTTTGGATCACTGAAATCAATCTCAGACACCTGTGATAATTAGTTGG